>NC_140451.1:2252020-2664520 GCF_963576455.1 Neolamprologus multifasciatus | reverse complement strand
CGGATATCTGACCCAACTCATAGCTGTTCAGATATCAGGTCTCTGTGCAGCCAGTCCTAGATTTGTTCTCGCTCTGCAACACCAACAAATTAAAGCCCAGCACCACCCGTTTTTGGACCTGTCCTGTGCACACTCAGCACTTCATCCCTCTCGTCAGTTTAGTCCACATGTGGAATGCACTCATCTGCAGAAGCTGTTAATTTTTTCAAAGTGGAAAGGCTGCCTTTACAGCGGACACACAGCAGTGTTCCCACAGTGGCCTTACTCCTGTTTGACCTCTCCCTTCAGCTTTCTCTTGATTCGTGAATATGGGCTTATGGTATCGTCCATAATGAAGTCGTATAGGACCTTCACCCAAGATGTGTACTGAGGCAGGTCCGCATAATACTCTGCAGCAATTTCCTTTACCTGCAAACAAAACACAAGGAATGGACACATCACAACTTTCTCCTTTTACTCACTATACACAGACATAATGATTTTACTGTTTCTACACAAATTACACTGGTGGTGGTGCTGAAATCAAACTTTACAGCCTGCTGCTCACAGATAACTTATTTCATGTTCCTTTAGGATTTTGAATGCTGATTTCAGTTTCTTTCATATCTCAGGTTACAGAGGGGCAGGGATCCTTTATTGTTCTGAGTACATTCAATCACAATATTCTGTATAATTTTAATATTAAACCAAATCAAATCATGGAGTACAGCTTTACTGTTCTATTAGGCAGGTTTTATGTGACAAAATCTAGTTGTCAGCTGAAGAATGTTTTTAACCGTTGCAGTTTCTCCAAATCAAACAGGATTTTCTCTCAGAACGACTGCCTAAACCAGGGGTCCCCAATCCCAGTCCACGAGGGCCGGTGTCCTGCAGGTTTTAGATCTCACCCTGGGTCAACACACCTGAATCACATGATTAGTTCAATACTAATCATGTGATAATCTGCTGAAGTAAAGCGTCACAGCTGGCTGTGTAATCAATACTAATCTGGAAAACTTCAAGACATGTTGAGGAGGTCATTTATCCATTTAAATCAGCTGTGATGGATCAAGGACACATCTAAAACCTGCAGGGACACCGGCCCTCGTGGACTGGGATTGGGGACCCCTGCCCTAAACCATCTGTTGACTTTGCATGTGTACACAACAATGTGACATTAGCAGGGAACTAACTCCAGTGGTCAGAATGTGTGGGTAACAACCTGCACTGTCTCTGAACTTTACTCACCATGGGCAGCCTGCGTCCCGGGATGCTGGGGAAGTCATGGTGCTCATTGTGGTAACCCACATTGAAGGTGAGCAGATTGAGAGAGCCGTAATAAGAGTAGGTCTCGTGACCCTTCAGGAACATGTAGTGCTCAGCTATGAAGTGGCCAGAAATTGGATGCAAGCCCATTCCCAGCATGGAGCCAGCCAACATGTAGACCACAGGCTTAGCCCCCCACAGCCAGTAGAGCAGAACATTAAAGGTGACCTGGAAAGCCACATTGGTCATCTCAAGCTGAGTGATGGGTTTAGGGTTAATGCAAAGGGGCCGTATAGCATAGAAAAGTGGCTGCAGAATAATCCAGATAAACTTGCGAAAGCGAGTGCAGAAAAACCAGCCTTCAAAATCAGTGGGGATGTCGACATCAATCCCATCTCCACCCAGGTAGCGATGATGATCCAGGTGATAGCGTTTGAAAGACGCAGAGTAGGGCAGGCCGATCGGCAGGTTGGCAAAGATGGCAAAGTAGCGGTTCCACATGGCTTTGTTATTTCCAAATGCTGTGTTGTGGGAGATCTCGTGAATAGCAAGGGTCATTGAGTGGTTGATGCAACTGCCAAATGCATAAGTCCAAAACAGAACCCATTTCCAGTCCAAGTCCTTGACCAGGTAGAAAGCTACAAACTGTATCACCACCATCATGCACACAATCCACTTCAACCTCGGGTCAGGACCCATCAGCGTTTTGATTTTTGGATATTTGGCTGCAAGATAAACACAGAAGACTCAAAGTCAGTTCAGTCAACATTCAAATGCTGAAAAGAAGACAATCACAACCTCACGAGGTAAAGCTGCGCTCCTAATTAAACGTTACACTCTTCGTACAAAGTTGTAGACAATGATATCCTTGAACTATTTATGAATTTGGAACACATGTATCCTTATTAAATTTGAAAAACACTACTGCATTTTGCTAATCGGTCATTTAAAACTGCTGCCATAAATAGTATTTCGATCTTATTTTAATGGCTGACTCAAGAATAATAAACACTTTAAGAGACTTGCTGAAGACATTGTTTCGCTCAGGCCTTTTCCACAGGGTCATGTGATTAAACATGTTTCATTTACTTTAAAGCATCACATTTTTTCCATAAAAAAAGCATAGGTTACAAAACCAAATTTGGTCAAGGCAATGTTAAAACAGCAACAACCCCCCCCCCCCCCCCCCCCCCCTTAATTAGTGACCTGTGTGTCGATTCTCTCTGCATCTTCCTGTCCTTTCATAAAACCTTTGACCTCAACACCACAAAGCTAATAGTCATGTTTTTATAATCATGATACATTTGTACCTGCATGACAGATACATTTCAAAAATCCAAAAGATCCAGTTTAACATGTAAAGACAAACAGACTAGTTATAAACCCCAAGACTTATGGAAAAATACCCTTTGAAAGGTTATTGTACATAATTAAAACTTAGTTAACTAAAATAAAACTATGCTTTTGGGGGGGGGGAAACAAACTGAATTTATTTAGTGAAAATAAATAAGCTAGTCTCCTTAGCTTTAGTCTCCTTAGCTTTAGTCTCCTTAGCTTTAGTCTCCTTAGCTTTAGTCTCCTTAGCTTTAGTCTCCTTAGCTTCAGTCTCCTTAGCTTTAGTCTCCTTAGCTTTAGTCTCCTTAGCTTCAGTCTCCTTAGCTTTAGTCTCCTTAGCTTTAGTCTCCTTAGCTTTAGTCTCCTTAGCTTCAGTCTCCTTAGCTTTAGTCTCCTTAGCTTCAGTCTCCTTAGCTTTAGTCTCCTTAGCTTTAGTCTCCTTAGCTTTAGTCTCCTTAGCTTTAGTCTCCTTAGCTTTAGTCTCCTTAGCTTTAGTCTCCTTAGCTTCAGTCTCCTTAGCTTTAGTCTCCTTAGCTTTAGTCTCCTTAGCTTCAGTCTCCTTAGCTTCAGTCTCCTTAGCTTCAGTCTCCTTAGCTTTAGTCTCCTTAGCTTTAGTCTCCTTAGCTTTAGTCTCCTTAGCTTTAGTCTGCTAAAGTATGTTATTACACCTTGCCTGATGGAGCTATAAAAGGACATGTTTATTGAGTTTACTAGAGCCTACAAGACTGAAAGCCAACGTTCAGCATATGACCTACAATACAGAAATACTTGAAAAGACTAAACCTAACACTGAAACTAATAAAAACTAAACTTAAACTAAAACTCAATGTGCTGCAATGGATCAAGTCCAATTTGAATTGAAAATTTGAATGACTCAAACCTTTAACAACCTCAGTCAAAACAAGAGGATAGCCAGCTCAAGCCACGTAAGTATAAGCTGTTGACTCATTTCAGATTCACTCAGGTTAAAAGAGCAAACCCACAGGGCCTCCAGGCTACAAATATTTCCACAAAACGTGGGACCTTACAGCAGAGAGATGTGTCTCAACACATCCTGTGTCACACCATGCTGCCTCCACTACTAGAGCAAGATGGCTCTCAGAGGGAGGGACCTGAGACCACATACAGTTAAGCTCTTTACAAGCAAATATGTATTGACATACAAACTACATTGGACCAAGTAGCAAATTTTCAGTAGGGGCACAATTCAAAGTTTGGAGGTATATAATCGCAAAGACCTTGCAATATGTGACATAAAAACGACTTAAAAGGAAAAAAAACTCAGTGAACTTAAAGTATTGTGAAATCTCTGTGTGAAATTGTGACTCTCCTCAGTGAAAAAGACACTAGAAATGCAAAAGAAACACTGATCACTGTCCTCTTGGTCCAGTGGCTAAAGCAGACCACCTCATTCAGAGAAAAAGGCACTTTGACACAATGAACGCTTTGTGTGTTTGAAAGAAGAACAGCAGCATTCAATGTGAGTCAGCTGCATATAGTTACTAATGTGAATCACCAATCAGTACCGATAAAAGTCATATATGTAGAGAGAGAGATCATGGTTCTGATTATTTAGTTTTCGAGCTACAATGCAAAAAAAAGTATGTCTTTCGGTTTCATGTCACAATAATTCATTATCTTTGGGTTTGAACTGTGAAACTACAAAAAGAGTCAATCTCCTTGGAAATTAGCTATACCACTTAAACTACAAAACAGAACAAACTTTTAAAAAACCCAACACGTACGGATCATACTGTAGTTTTTATACTGGCTATTGTCAAATTGCAATACTTTTCCTTATTTGTTTGCAATGCTTTAACTATGCAAAGTGTGGGGCGAGAATGTGATATAATATGTGCGTTTAACGCTTAAAATCTGCCCCAAAGTCAACAAACCACTCCTGAAAGGCACCGAGAGCACCGGTTATGTGTCAAACCGTTACTGCAGTTTTCCCAAGAGAAACTTAGGGAGTGGCACATAACCACAACTCCCCATTTGCTAGCCTCACATAATATTAGTTGGTTCAAATGGCCTAAATAGCTGGAACTTCCTTGTGTGCGTGTACGTGTATGTGCGTGAGCGCGTGTCCATGTCAAATTGTGTAACTGAAACGACAGTGGTTCTCACTGTGGGTTAAATATTGAGCAAAGTTGGTCTGATAGCTAACATATACGGGTGGATAAGGAACCGTTAGCTTGAAACTAATTAGCAACTTACCGTTGCTTAAAACTAATCAAAAAACTAAGCCTTTATGGTGTCGGGGTGTGCAATTAGACGGTTTAACGAAAGTTAGTCGTCAAAAGCCAAACTTGGTTATACCTTTGTTAACTATGGATTTATGCGCAATTTGCTAACGGATAAGCTAGCTCACCCAAAATCGCTTTTCTCCTGTCAGCATGCGGCTGGTCCGTATAAACCCATTCGTAGTCCTCACGGGCGAGTCGGTTTCCCATCTTTGTGACTACTGTAGTGAGAGGTTTACAGCACTTCGCCAAAAAGTAATAGCACAAGGTCGTTTCTTTAAAAGAAACTTCTTTGCCTCCCTTCCTTTCGTCTTTGATGGCCCGCCGCTGACGTGCGCAGAAGCCGGCAGGCTGCAGACTCCGCCCCCCGGTGGCCTGTCGCTACGTAACAGCGAACACCGTTACGTGACGACAACCTTGTTTTAAGGCTGTTGCTATGTCAACAAACGAACATTTCAGCGAAACATATATTTACAGAATATATCGTGAGTTTTTTTTCTTTCTTTCTTGAGTTAGCACCTCAAAAATCGTCAAACCTCTTGACTTGGAGTGAAAATAGTTCACCGCAGACCTGAGCAACAGTTAAACTGAGATTCTTTTTTTCTCCAGTTGTGTGTTCATATCCTTTTTAAAAGTGACATTAAATTAAACTGTTGTGAAATTAAAATGTGACACTGAAAAACAAGTGTAAAACAGGACATCTGAGCAGAAATACTAAGGCTTTGAACAGGGCCGTGCAGAGATGTTTGAAGGGGCATGTGCTCAAAGTTAAAAGAGGGCACCAACAACCAGGCTGAACCCCCATTCATCAAGAATCTAATATGGAATCACATCATACTACATCACTGTCATCAGGCAGGGACAATGCAAAGCAAATGTAGCCTTTACCTGATGTGTAAAATGTTGCTGTTGAGCAGTTGCTGCTGCTCCTGCTGCAGATAGTGCTGAAGGGCAGGGCGATCTCAAAACATTAAACAAGTGTTTTAGATAATAATAAACTTCAAAGACTGGTGATAGCGCTTGAAACCTTAAGGCAACAGATTTTTTTTTAAATAAAACTGGGGAAAATAAACGAGACTCTGCCTGTGACTCACTCTTTGCCTGTCTTCGTCCTTCCATCTCCTCTGATCCATCACTCTCCTCTTCCATCTGACAACAAGGCACAATTTGCTATAATTTTAAAAAACATCTATACACAAACACACACGGACATACAGTGAGATTTTATACATTCTCCAGAATACTGTATATACTATTGCATTATAGTGCTGATCCACAATCCTTCCTTCATTATTTATTTATAGTGCTATAATAATAAAGTAACACAAACAAAAAAGTAAGTAATAAATATAAAATAATGTATTTATGATCATTCAGTTTGTTTGACTATTCACTCTGTGCAGATAGAAAACTTATTAAATGTTTAAACTGCAGAAATAGAATAATTTTGCTGCTGTAAAATCAGCATTTTGTCATATTTGAAATATAAATCTAATATATTCTGTTTCTTAATGTATTTTCTTTAATATAGTGTGTGTGTGTTTAATATCGTCATTACAATAATCCATAACTATGTGGATATGCATGAAATATAAGCCCTCCAAAAGGCTGTAACTTCCTTTAAACTAAACATGTTCCCTAAAACGGTGACAGAGCTTCAGAGCCCTGACAGCTGTACCCAGTTAGCTAGCAGCTAATGACCAGCACACCTGTGTAGTTAATAAAAGGACAGGTAATGTTTGTCGCGCTGTTGCACACACAGCACGCTCATGTGTTTCAATTCTTCAGTTGTCACAACACAACTGACCAACGTGTACATAATAACCTCATATTCCTGTGTGCTATAGACTACAGTGTATGCTGTACAACTACCTCGTGTGTTTTGTTGCATCAGTCTGCGTCTCCCAGTTCATTTGTGTTTCCCCTACAACCCCCATGTGGCAAAAATGCGCGTGCTCTCCTCTAACCCCGTCCACGTGCCTACCCGCGTCATTAACCGGCGTGCAGCCTACTACTATTACCTAAACGTCGGTAATTGACGAAATGAGACTGCCGCGGACAGGCCCGTTGTTACTAGTACATCATCCAGAGTAAAGTCACAGAGAAGCGTGTACTCACCTTTGCTGTTGTTGCCACTTTGTAAAGTTTGACTTTCTAATGAGGGTCAGTGTTGCCAGATTGGGCTGATCTCGCGCTCTCTCCATTAATAACCTGTCAGCGTAACATAATCATTAAATAGCAGACCAAGCGTCACTGCTGCATTAAACACAAAAGAACAGTAAATTGGGTTTGCCAGCTGAATGACTGTCTTTGCATCAGAAATGATTAAATGTATATATTTTTAGTTTCACTTTATTTATTCATATACTGTATTTAAATGCAAGTCAAACTTGCATCAGCACAACTAAATTCTCCACCTGTCTATGGCAGCCAGTGGGAACACAGATGAAGGCAACGCTGGTGTATAAGGTTCTTCATCAATCAGCCTATTATTGCTTCATACGTCTGCTTTTTAAAAAAATCCGTAAGGGACTTTTAAGAGCCATGTCAGTCTGTTGTAAATGTGTTTCAGGGCTCCGTTTCTGCCTTTATTGGTCTCTGTCTTGTGTGGTTTTTGTGTGTTTGTTCGTTTATTTCTCTGTCCATCACCATGAGTGACTCCGAAATCCAAGCTCCGTTAATGGTCCTGGATAATGTGACTGATCAGCAGGAAGCTCCCTCTTGAATTAACACCATGGGCACTTTTAGATTTCAACACAGGTGGTAGATTGTTACACTCTGGAAATGAAATGAAGGTGCGTGTTATTAAGCCAATAAATTATGAAAAACTGGGTTCATGGCAGGGCAGAGTTCTTGCATTTTGTGTAAATTTAAACATATAACAATTTGATTATTGCTTAATAAAAAAACTCAAGTATAAAACCAAGAAAGCTACACAGCACGGGGGTTTACAAACACAAGTCTCACTTATTGGCTTACTTATTTATTCTTTACGCTATACAGCACATAAAAAATCACATTTTATGTGACTGAAATGTTTATTTATCTGGGCTAAAGACTATTTATATGAAACGTGTGTACTGCATATTTGCACCATATATAATGCATATTGCAGGAAGCAACACCTGCATATGTTTAAAAAATGGCTTTGATTTTGATGCAGAGTCTCATTGCCACACTGCAGCGTCCCAGTCAGTCATCAGAACTGTAGTTTCCTGTCTCCAGCACCAACATTTCCTGTTAGCCATTGTTTTTATTTTTCGTGCCAATGTCACGTATCCACCAAAATGGATAATACGACCAACCACACATGATATCAATTACATTTGTTTTACTGTTGTTTTTCTACCAAACGTAATGAATATGATGAATGAACACTCAAATATTAACATTAAATCTACAGCTTCATGTTTACAATCAGAGATACACAAATGTGTTAGCTGATTTTTAATAGGTTTCATTTGTACATCAGTAACAGTAATGTGTGCAACAAGACTGTACAATTAGCCCCAACTCGGCCAACTCAAAAGATAGTTTTCTTGGCATACGTACATGAAATAATTCACAATCTGCACTTTAAAATACATGAAGAATACAGCAACGTTTTCTAGACTGAGACGCAGTCTCAGATGGAACCACCAGATTATATCTTCTTGTGCTTTGTTGCCTTGTGTCTTCATAATAGACACGTGAGATGCATTTCCAAAATGTCTTTACCAAATGAACGTGTGTTAGTTCAGGTCATCCAAAGAACAGAACACAAGTGCAGCCACAAGGCAACAAAACAAGTTTGTACAGAGAAGGAAGCAGGCAGAGTCTAACGCTAATCGTTTCCTACTGCCACCATCTATTTGTGCAAAAAAGTCCAAAAATCAGGTTCACTTCCCTCGTCTTTTTCAGGTGGAGGCAGAAGCCTCAGGAAGAGTTTCAAAACATAAGGAGAAAACAAAAATCAGCTGGCATTTGGGACAAAGTGAGAAACACCTGCAAGTTTTAGAAGTGACCTTTGAAATGCAATTTTGTTTCCTTCCTTTTTTTCCCCACATGTACGTCTACACTTGTGTTTTTCTCTGAGTTTACTGAAGTACAAGTCCTAAGCTGGAGAAAAGCCCAGTATGAGCCAGCAGGGATTCTATATTTGCAATTCAAAACTGGAGGAGTGTTTACATGATCTGACAACGCCATCCCAGATATCTTAAAAGCTCAAAAAAGAAGCAAACAACTGATCATTGTTTTCATTTGGCTCATTTTGGACCTCAGAAACGGACTAAAACCTTCAGATCTTCATCAGCAGACGAGGTTGGTCAAATGTTGTATCGAGCGACACGTGGCTGAAAATGTCAATAAAAGCCAGCAAGTGACACCAGGTTACATTTATTGAGTTAAAGTACTTAATTCAAGGTCGTCTCAGTTTTCAGACCGTTAGCAAAGTGAAAGTATTAAAAGGTAAAACACTGACCTGTACTGGAGCACATATTGTGTATAGTGAATATGCAGAATGTTTGAAGATCATATCAGGCTTCTCACGTCATTCAGAGAACAGATGCAAAACACCAGTTTGCCATCAAGGTCAGTTTTATAGTATTTTTATCCTCAGCACAGCTCATACAGTAATGCATCATATAACAGCCAAATATGGACACGAGGGGCTTCAAACGCACGACTGCTTTCATATTCAGCACAGCTCCTGTGCTCACTGCTGCTTCGCTAAAGAGTGGTAAGACAAACTGATGTACATATCCCCCCCAAAGAGCTGATACAGGACAGTTTGGCCTTCTCCTCCCTTCAGCCGTGCTTTTCATGACGATTCAAGAATTCATCAAAATAAACTCATCTGAGCAGCAGCTCTTGGAAGAAAAAAAAAAGAAGAAGCGATCTACTAAAAAGAAATAAATCACTTTCATCGATTCATATTGCACTTAGCCAAACTTAGGAAGAAGCTGTTGCAACTGATTTAGACCCCTGTGACGATCACTAACTACTAACAACATGCAACCGCAGTTAGGCTGTTCCAGGAGCATCGCACTTCCTGTTTTTCATCGATATCCTTTAGTAGTTTATGTTCCCAAAATGACAAATATGAACATTTTCTTAACAAACAGGAAACGCATTAAATCACATGTGCAAGGTGACTTCTGTTAACAAGACTCCAAATATAAGGCTGCAAATATAAGCATCTTCATTTGAGAGTACAGTGACTTCAATGAAACCTTTAATAAACAACCTTTTCAGAGGCAAATAGCCACCCACCTATCCCCTTATTGATCTAAGTGGTTCAGAAGCCTTGCAAGGACTTGCCAACAAATCCTATGTGCAGAACCAGGACACTGATGAATGGAGCATAAGAAAAAACATTGTGTAGCCAAAGCCTAATGTCTTCTATAGAGTTACATTATCATGCAGGTAGTGATAAATCATCAGCAAGTCACTCTGTCACCCTAGGTCACACTGTAGTCTGACTCAGTCCACTGCCTGAAATGGTGCTCACTACACCGCCACATGTGGAGCAATCCACTGCTCAAAGTAGAAACTACAACGCAGAGTAGCTGAGAATGACCTTTTCAAAGGTGAAACTATAAACTAGTGACGTGTTTACATAGTAATGTATTATTAGGCGAGTCTTTAACAAAAGGAAAATCAGACATTAACAGTTCTGTAACGACAAACCTAACCACGTGCAAAGTCCTGGATGACGTTCAGGGTTCAGTGCTTTGGACAGCAGAGAATTATCCCACAGCGCAGCGGGTGGTGTCAGCGCTGTGTGTGAGACAGTATACAGGAAGTGTGTTGGTGGAGTGGCTGATAACTCTGGGCACTGGGTTTAAGATGTGATCCGTCAGACCTTAAAAATCAAAATAACTTGAGCTAAATGACACACTGAGTTTCTCATTTCTTGCTGCGCAGCCGTTTGGATTGTCGTGGAAGGTCTGAGCTTTTTCTGGTGCGTTTTAGCGAAGACCCTACCTCACCCTCCGTCTCCCTGGGTGAGGCTGCAGCCACGCCTGTCAAGACAGCAGCAGACGTGCTGGCAGCAGTGAAAGACACAGCGGAGCTGCTGGATGTGGAGGGGACAGTTGTGTTGGGCCTGGGTCCTCCGATAGCAGCAGCGCTACTCTCCATCAGTTCACGGAGCTTGTGCTCCAGCTCTGCGAGGCGGGCGTTCTGCTCAGCGATCACCTGGCTCTGTTCCTGCAGCTTCTGCTCCTGGTCCTGCAGCTGCTTCTGCTGCTCCAGCTGCTTCACCCGGATTTCCTGCATCTCCCTCCGCAGCACCGTCATCGATGCCCCGTTCACTTTCACCTGCTGCTGCACCTTGGTCATCTCAGAGCGGGAAGGTGTGTTCTTAGCCAGCAAGGACATGGTGGTCAAAGAGGTAGATGGACCTGCCACTGAGGGCACAAGACACACATCTGAGTCAAGCGTGTTCCAGAGTTAGCATAGAGTGTGAAGCAGAGCGCGTGCAGAGCAGCGCAAACAACCAGCGGCTGCGGTGCCACGTAAGACTAAACAGGACGATGACTTTCTCGTCTCTCACATTCAGTGACAACTAAAAGCCACAAACGCACAATCACTGTGGCTCAAATGTTGCATTTAAAACCTTGGACACCCGGTGCAATAGGGATGCGCAACTATTATTGTTTTTGTCACATTTCAATTACCTGGTGCAGAGCCAATGAGGCGACCAGACAGATCGGCTCCCGGCAGTTTCTTCTTCAGAATGGGGACGATCTTCTCATCGAAGTACTCCATGGCCATGGAGGAGATGTCCCTCAACTCCTGCAGAACCTCGTGAGCTCGCTGAGGTGCTCGGGTAGAGTTCACGTAGCGCAACACGCGGTAAATCTCATCTATAACCTGATGACACACAACAGCAATGAAACAGGCTTTTAAAAGCTCGATGCAGCATTCAGGTGTGGGGAGCTGACCTGGTCAGAAGACCTGGCTCTGGTATGAGCCACTACTAACAGTTAAAGCATCGTTTTAAATGGTCACATGTTGAACTCTGGTGCAGCTGAGACGTCCTAAACCAGCAACAACCTGATTAAAGACTGTTTCAACATCAATAATCAAACAAAGAGTTTTCCTTTCTAATCATGCTGGTACTGTTGTTGATTCAGGGCATTTTCCTTCCACTGCAGTTCAACATGTGTGTTAAGGCCCTGGCCATATTCTGAATCAGTGTGTGTTCTGTGCCTTTAAGAGTCTCTGCAGGTCCTCCACGTGATTGGAGGAGCCGTTTTGGGCCGGCTTTGACCTGCCACCTGCTGACTGACTCCCACTATGAACTGGCCATTTCAAAAACCCCGTCTCCTGCAGATGTTCCCCTGCCAGCAACAACAGCTGTCAGGGGAACATCCAAACTCGCAGTGCTTGATCTTGTAAATAGCACTGAAGCAGAAGGGGTGAACACCCTATTTTTTTTTTTTTTGCACTTTTTCTCTTGTTTATTAAATCAGGGAATTAGAGGTAGTGCTTGTGTTTTGTTTAGTTTGGTTTCGAGTAGGGTTTAGGTAGCACTTCTTTGGAATAGCTTGTTTTGTTTATTATTTTGGCCGTTTTTCACCCTGGAGTTTATGGTCTAAGGAGCTTGGAAAGAAAAGCATCTGGACTTCTTTAAGTTGCTTGAAGACGTCTTCGAGCAACTTAAAGAACCTTCACAGACCTTTCAGTTTTGTTGTTATTGGTAGCAATAAACCTCACTCTTAGATTGATTAGTGGGGGACTGGGGTGTGGAAACCCTGTCAAAGTAGCCATTCACTTCACTTGAATCTCAGTGCTCAGCTCAGATAAAATAATTATTGTGGGTGATTTTAACATCCATGTTGATGCTAAAAATGACAGCCTCAACAAAGCATTTAATCTGTTATTAGACTCAATTCTCTCAAAATGTAAAAGAACCCACCCACCACTTTAATCACACTCTAGATCTTATTTTAACATATGGCATAGAAACTGAACATTTAACAGTGTTTCCTGAAAACCCTCTCCTGTCTGATCATTTCTTGATAACATTTACATTTACAATAATTGATTACACAGCAGTGGAGAGTAGACTTTATCAAAGTAGATGTCTTTCTGAAAGCGCTGTAACTAAGTTTAAGAATATAATCCAGCCACTGTTATCATCGTCAATGCCCTGTACCAACACAGAGCAGAGCAGCTATCTGAACGCTAGTACCACAGGCCTTCAAGGTGGCTGCAGTTAAACCTTTACTCAAAAAGCCATCTCTAGACCCAGCAGTCTTAGCTAATTATAGGCCAATCTCCAACCTTCCTTTCATATCAAACATCCTTGAAAGAGTAGTTGTCAAACAGCTAACAGATCATCTGCAGAGGAATGGTTTATTTGAAGAGTTTCAGTCAGGATTCAGAGTTCATCACAGCACAGAAACAGCTTTAGTGAAGGTTACAAATGATCTTCTTATGGCCTCTGACAGTGGACTCATCTCTGTGCTTGTCCTGCTAGACCTCAGTGCAGCATTCGATACTGTTGACCATAATATCCTATTAGAGCGATTAGAACATGCTGTAGGTATTACAGGTATTGCACTGCAGTGGTTTGTAGCATATCTATCTAATAGACTCCAATTTGTGCATGTAAATGGAGAGTCCTCTTCACACACTGAGGTTAATTATGGAGTTCCACAGGGTTCAGTGCTAGGACCAATTCTGTTTACATTATACATGCTTCCCCTAGGCAGCATCATTAGAAGACATAGCATACATTTTCACTGCTATGCAGATGACACCCAGCTCTACCTGTCCATGAAACCAGATAACACACACCAATTAGTTAAACTGCAGGAATGTCTTAAAGACATAAAGACTTGGATGGCCACTAACTTTCTGCTTCTTAACTCAGATAAAACTGAGGTCATTGTACTTGGTGCTGAAAAGCTTAGAAATATGGTATCTAACCAGATTCTTACTCTGGATGGCATTACCTTGGCCTCCAGTAACACTGTGAGGAACCTTGGAGTCATTTTTGACCAGGATATGTCCTTCAACGCACATATTAAACAAATATGTAAGACTGCGTTCTTCCATTTGCGCAACATCTCTAAAGTTAGAAATATCCTGTCTCAGAGTGACGCTGAAAAACTAGTTCATGCATTTATTACTTCCAGGCTGGACGACTGTAATTCATTATTATCAGGATGTCCAAAAAACTCACTGAAAAGCCTTCAGTTAATCCAAAATGCTGCAGCAAGAGTACTGACAGGGACTAGAAAGAGAGCATATTTCTCCTGTTTTGGCTTCCTGTTAAATCCACAATTCAAAATCCTGCTCCTCACATACAAGGTCTTAAATAATCAGGCCCCATCTTATCTTAATGACCTTGTAGTACCATATCACCCTATTAGAGCACTTCGCTCTCGCTCTGCAGGCCTACTTGTTGTTCCTAGAGTATTTAAAAGTAGAATGGGAGGCAGAGCCTTCAGTTTTCAGGCCCCTCTTCTGTGGAACCAGCTTCCAGTTTGGATTCGGGAGACAGACACTATCTCTACTTTTAAGATTAGGCTTAAAACTTTCCTTTTTGCTAAAGCATATAGTTAGGGCTGGACCAGGTGACCCTGAATCCTCCCTTAGTTATGCTGCAATAGATGTAGGCTGCCGGGGGATTCCCATGATGCATTGAGTTTTTCCTTTCCAGTCACCTTTCTCACTCACTATGTATTAACAGACCTCTCTGTGTTGAATCATATCTGTTATTAACCTCTGTCTCTCTTCCACAGCATGTCTTTATCCTGTCTTCCTTCTCTCGCCCCAACCAATCACAGCAGATGGCCCCGCCCCTCCCTGAGCCTGGTTCTGCTGGAGGTTTCTTCCTGTTAAAAGGGAGTTTTTCCTTCCCACTGTCACCAAAGTGCTGCTCATAGGTGGTCATATGATTGTTGGGCTTTTCTCTGTATCTATGAAGCGCCTTGAGGCGACTTTTGTTGTGATTTGGTGCTATATAAATAAATTAGTCATGTGACAGCTGAGTGTCTCAGCCCTGGTAGTTACTTGATCAAACCCTCCTGATGATGAACCAACTGCAGACTGATTTCCATAAACCTTAACAGGACAATGCAATCAGACTGAACAAACTAATGAGGAAGGCCGGTTCTGTTGTTGGCGTGAAGCTCGTCGCCCTGGAGGAGGTGATCAGGGACAGAATGCGGGCAAGACTGCTGGCAATCATGGAAAATGACCCTACATAACACACTGGACGATCTGAAGAGCAGTTTCAGCAACAGGTTCCTTCAACCTGTCTGAGGGAACGTCACAGGAGCTCGCTCCTTCATGCTGCTGTCAGACTCTGTAATTCATCCACGTCGGTCAGGTCCACACACGCGGGACAGAAATAATCACACCTCACTGCACCCTGTCACTTCTGTGTACCACCATAAACACCTGCACACATACTTGTCCTTTCATATTTATATTTATAACCTATATCGCTATATTTAAAAGCACAAGAGCCATATTCAGCATCTGAATTTGACTAAAACGTGCTTTTATTGCTTTGGACTCATCTTGTTTACCATCCTGCATGTAGCGCCAGACCCAGGAATAAATTATAGCATGTCATGGCAAACACCAAAGCATGGATTCGTTTCACTTTATTAAAGACACACAGGGCTCCATAGAACATAAACTAAATACATAAAAAAGAAAAATAAATGTGGACTTGCTGCAAAAGGAAAAATGGAGCTTTTTAAATGAGAACTTGTCCCTTCTGTCTTGAAAACTACTGATGCTGCAGAGTTGTTTGCCAGTAGCAGCTACACTAACCTTTCCAGGGATGAAGCAACACAGGTTGGAGTCCACATATTTCATGAAGGTCATGTTGAGTAGTGAAAGGCGGGTCTCCACAGCAGCCAGGATGTCAGCGTGACGGGCCAGGGAGTGGTTCCTCCTCTCTGACTCTCTCCTGGAAGACAAAGGAAACATGAAGAGAACTTTAAAGGATATCCATTTCTATGTATCGTCATTTATATCATTTATATGATCTTTTTCTTGACATCATTAAGAAAACTCAAAGCTTGGGGGGGAAATTTAAAAGATTTACTGTTCAAAACTCATTTGACTTATTTTAGAAGTGGGATTCAGACTTGTTTGAAAAGGATCAGAAATAGATCCTGTAACAAACACAGGAGCTGAGGCACTCACAGTCAGCACAGCACAAACGCCTGTGATGACGTCAAGAAACTGTTGTAGGTTTGACTAAGAAACAACACAAAAAAACCCAAAAGAACTTGTTTTTGTTCTTGTTTACACAGAAACCAAGCAGGAGGGAACAGTGCCTCTGACCTGCTTCTACTTTGTCTGGTAACCATTACCTGAAGCTACCAGGCCTCAGCACTCAGGCGACACCATGAACTTCACATGAAGGTCAGATAAATAGAACTGGAATTAAAATGGTGACGTACCGGCAGCCACCAGTAGAAATGTGAAAATCCCTGATGATTTTCAGAAAACTTGACCTCTGACCTTGAGGTTAAGGTTACCTGGATTTAAACTCATCCAAGATTTTGAGTAGATGCACCTATGGTTTGAATTCTACGTCGCCTCATTCTTGAGTTGTTGCATTCACAAACTCGGGTGCCCACGCTGCCTGCTCATCTGGCTGGGCGAGAGCAACACCCCATCAGCCTTTTACAGCTGAGGGGTAATAAAAAGGGTCTGAAAGCTCAGACTGTGTAAAGCAGTCCCACCCACCAGCACAAATGATCTCTTGACATTTAGGTATGAACACGAAGCGGACAGCACAAAGCTGAACCTGTATAAACGGACACTGCAGCCTGACTGATTATCAAGCTTCTTCCCTGTTGGAGTTCAGGGTCCGGCCGCTGTGGTCGGCTCGGCGTTCAGTCAGTTTTCACATCACTCTGGGATCGTGGCTAGCTTAGAATTAGCATGCTGTCTGTGCATGTGCTTGGAAAGAGCTGAAGTGGTGTTAGCAGCATAATGCAGCTGTTTCTATCCTGGATGCAGTTTGGACGTTACCCATCATGCTCTCGTCCTTGATGGGAATCAAGAACTTAACTCCCACCTGACTGACAGAAGCTGTATTTTTGTTTTATGAACAATGACTTTTCCCTCCTCTGCATTTAAATACAATGCTTTCATTTAGTACAAGGTACATGTGAATTTTATATCCCAGAAAAAATACTTGTGTAAGGATGAGATGATTATGACAAAAAAGACTATAAGCGCTCTAAATAAGTGCCAGCCAATTCATTCAGATCAAGGAAAAAGTATAAAGCCGAGCTTCTTAAAGTTGGCCAAATAATTAAATAAAGGAGAGTTCCTGAAGAAAACCAGAGTGCAGTGAGTGTGGAATAACTTGTGATACTGACCTGGGCAGCTGGGCTTTGACTTGCCTCTGGCACAGGCTGTGGTAACGCTCCACCTTCAGGAATCCCTGATTCAGGACACGCTGGCAAATCATGTCCATGCGCTTGCATACCTGAAGACAGATCAGAGAGAACAGGTGGACAGGTAATCTGATGAGTATGTTTCAAGTTATTTGCCTACATGGGATTCTTGACACAGTACTTTGGATAAAGTGGAGGCTTCCAGTCTCTACCTTCACAGTTTTAAGAGCTTATACATTGGCTCTTATCATTCCTGTTGTTTTCACAGGAATATTTACCATCCTCTCTTACAATCCTGCTGCAAAAACTACTCCCGAGTGTCACAGTTAAGAGGATCAGAGGAAAAAGCAATGGCTGAATTCTACTTTGGGTTCGACTGGAGGAAACGCTTTCTGCTGCTTAAGGAAAAAAGTCAAGAAGTCACTTGTTTAAACCTGATCATTAAATATCAACAGTCATTTGACACTGACCTGATAGTATCTGCTGACACAGCTGCACCGCTCATACTGGTAAGTAAGGTGTGACACAGTCCACAGAGTATTGTGTAATGACAGAGTAAGGCTAAAATAAATCTTCATTGCACATCTTGTTTACATGTCACAATATTTTGCATCAAGAGGAGAGTGTTCAGTAGCTATGAGTATCTCAGCAGGAAAACGGTTCCAGTCACAACATTAAGTTCATCTGCAAATGTCAGTGGAAACACGGGTAGTGCACAGCAGTCTTATTACCTCACTTAGCCAGTGAGCCACGAACTCTTCAGCGAACGCAAACTAACATATGACAGCGACTGATTCAAACATTTCTGCACAGCAGGAGACGAACAAAGCCTCCAGGCTGTGTGCCGAGCAGGCTGTAGGTGAAAGGAGCTGCGAGGCTCTTACTAACCTCACAGAGTTACATAAGGACAGAGGACAGCCCGGTACTGGCTGCAAACAACTCCGTGACCAACACTCATCTGCGCTCTGACAGTTGTGTGATTGTGATAATGTTGTGTATCCCAGCCCTGCTCGTCTCGGCTGTCTTGCTAACTCGCACAATGCGGGCCGTGGCTGCAAACAGACGGCTCCAGACTGGAGCACGGAGGTGAAACAGCCTGATGTCTGCGCTGCCTTTACACGAGTGCTACCCAAACAGGATTCGGAGCCCTGGCTAGCATTAGCTTTGCTGCTGTTTTTGTTCTCACCGAGCGCAGCAGGCTGATCTCATCGTAGGACAGGAAGTTGAGGATGGTCTCGATGGCCACGATGGGCAGGCCCAGCAGGGGGTTGTTCTGGTGCTGCTGGTCCGATGGAGGGGGTGTATGTCTTAGTGACACGATATCTGAGTCCAAGGACCCAACACATCCATCAACTCTTTCTACCACGGCCGCCATCTTGCTTTGAGACAGAGGAGCCGGAAATGACGTTTCAATAGGAAGCTCGTGCCATTTTTTCTTTAAAGATGGAAAGACTGACTCGGCCGGACAGTGCGGCCCGCAGTCATTTGAAACCACCATGAGCTGCAGCTCTCACACATACATGCATTAAATGCTGATGTGATGAAGAGAGCAGTGACACTTTGTTCATCAGAAAGTTGGTGCAGGTGAGCCGGGGCCCACACCTCACAGTGTTTACTCTCTTGTGGTAATTTTGGTCTTTTCCACTGGTGTCAGAGTGGGATGGGGAGGGGCACAGGGGGTGCAGTTTCACCAGGTGAGCTCTCCGCTAAATAGCCGCTGCCTGGGACAAAAAATTGGCCCAGGCATTTTGAGCAGTTAATGCTCTACCTGGCCCCCTGGCAAAACGTTGCTAGACCCGCCCCTGCAGTTACCAGCTGTCAGCTACTTATAAAAGGATCTTGGTGTTATTTGTCTCTCAGAAACAGTTCATAACTTCAACTCATTCATGTAAATGGTAAATGGTAAATGGCCTGCATTTGTATAGCGCTTTACTCAGTCCCTAAGGACCCCAAAGTGCTTTACACTACATTCAGTCATTCACCCATTCACACACACATTCACACACTGGCAATGGCAAGCTACATTGTAGCCACAGCTGCCCTGGGGCGCACTGACAGAGACGAGGCTGCCGGACACTGGTGCCAACGGGCCCTCTGACCACCACCAGTAGGCAAACGTGGGGTTAGTATCTTGCCCAAGGATATTTGGCATGCAGCCAGGAGGCAGCATGGGATCAAACCACCGATCTTCTGATTAGTGGCTGACCTGCTCTGCCACCTGAGCTACAGCCACCCCCATGTCACCTAAAAGGTAAACCTGTTTCTCCATCACCTGTTCAGCTCTGATGATTCAGTAAGGACATCTCCTGATTTCATCCGAGTGGTGTCCAAAAAACGACGTGGGCTTCATAGATAATTGGGAAACTTTCTAGAGGAAACCTGGTCTTGTTAGGAGAGACGGCATCCATCCCTGGGCCTTACACAGAGTTTCTGTCTGATTTCTCAGACTTTTATCTGATTTAGTTCTGAGCTCAGATAAAATAATTATTGTGGGTGATTTTAACACCCATGTAGATGCTAAAAATGACAGCCTCAACATGGCATTTAATCTGTTATTAGACTCAATTGCTTCTCTCAAAATGTAAAAGAACCCACCCACCAAGTCTCTGTTAGTAATAATTGATAATTATTATTATTATTATTATTATTACTTAATAATTGATCAACAAATTGATTTACTCTGCCTTACAGAAACCTGGTTGCAGCAGGATGATTATTAGTTTAAATGAATCAACACCCCCGAGTCGTTCTAACTACCAGAAATCTCGAAGCACAGGCCGAGGGGGAGGTGTGGCAGCAATTTTTCACACCAGCCTATTAATTAATGAAAGACCAAGACAGACTTTTAATTCATTTGAAAGCCTGATGCTAAACATTAAATTAATTATTGTGGGTGATTTTAACATCCATGTAGATGCTAAAAATGACAGCCTCAACATGGCATTTAATCTGTTATTAGACTCAATTGTCTTCTCTCAAAATGTAAAAGAACCCACCCACCACTTTAATCACACTCTATATCTTGTTTTAACATATGGCATAGAAACTGAACATTTAACAGTGTTTCCTGAAAACCCTCTCCTGTCTGATCATTTCCTGATAACATTTACATTTACAATAATTGATTACAAAGCAGTGGAGAGTAGACTTTATCACAGTAGATGTCTTTCTAAGAATATAATCCACCCACTGTTATCATCTTCAATGCCCTGTACCAACATAGAGCAGAGCAGCTATCTGAACGCTACTCCAACAGAGGTCGATTATCTTGTTAGTAATTTCACCTCCGTACGACTCTGGATACTGTAGCTCCAGTGAAAACTAAAGTCTCTAATCAGAAGTACCTGACCCCGTGGTATAATTCTCAAACACGTAGCCTAAAGCAGATGACTCGTAATCTGGAGAGGAAATGGCGTGTCACAAATTTAGAGGATCATCATTTAGCCTGGAGAAATAGTTTGTTGCTTTATAAGAAAGCCCTCCGCAAAGCCAGAACAGCTTACTATTCGTCACTGATTGAAGAAAATAAGAACAACCCCAGGTTTTGCTTCAGCACTGTAGCCAGGCTGACAAAAAGTCAGAGCTCTTTTGAGCCAACCATCCCTTTAACGTTAACTAGTAATGACTTCATGAACTTCTTCACAAATAAAATTTTTATCATTAGAGAAACAATTACCAATAATCATCCCACAGATGTAATATTATCTACAGCTACTCTTAGTACCATTGATGTTAAGTTAGACTCTTTTTCTCCAATCGATCTTTCTGAGTTAACTTCAATAATTACTTCCTCCAAACCATCAACGTGTCTTTTAGACCCCATTCCTACAAAACTGCTCAAAGAAGTCCTGCCATTGATTAATTCTTCGATCTTATATATGATCAACCTATCTCTAATAATCAGCTATGTACCACAGGCCTTCAAGGTGGCTGCAGTTAAACCTTTACTCAAAAAGCATCTCTAGACCCAGCAGTCTTAGCTAATTATAGGCCAATCTCCAACCTTCCTTTCATATCAAACATCCTTGAAAGAGTAGTTGTCAAACAGCTAACAGATCATCTGCAGAGGAATGGTTTATTTGAAGAGTTTCAGTCAGGTTTCAGAGTTCATCACAGCACAGAAACAGCTTTAGTGAAGGTTACAAATGATCTTTTTATGGCCTCTGACAGTGGACTCACCTCTGTTTTGGCTTCCCTTCATTGGCTCCCTGTTAAATCCAGAATTGAATTCAAAATCCTGCTAATCACATACAAGGTCTTAAATAATCAGCCCCCATCTTATCTTTTTTTTTTTTTATTCACAATATTTTTTATTAATTGTGGACACAGTTTATAAAGAAAAAAAAGAAGCGGGAAAACACAAACTGTTTACATTGAATACAAAACAGAATTTCTCATGTGAGAACATTGTTTTGCTCTTTTTATTTATCAAACAAGCAACAAAAAAATCCCAGTAAAAGGAAAGAGAGAGAGAGAGAGAAAACAAAACCAAAAAAACCCAACAAAATAACAAAAGCCACAACCCGGGAAGGATTATGATATTAACTAACCCTTCCCTTAAGAACCACTCAGAAGTTAGCTACGACATCACTGAGCTTCACGTTCCCATTAACACAGCTAGACATCAGACCTCTATGGAGAAGCAAATCCGTTAGTCAGCTGGAACATCCTTAAGTTGAAGTTTAGAGAAGTTTTCCAGAAAGAGACCCCACATTTTATCAAATGTGCCCTTTTGGTTCTGGATGGAGCAGTGGATCTTTTCCAGACTGAGGCACGACACGAGATCAGCAAGCCACCGAACACGGAAGGGCGGGGCAGCAGCCTTCCACCTCATCAAAATTGTACGCCTAGCCAGGAGGAAACCAAAAGACAGCACCCTACGCTTTGCTCTGGGAATATACTTATAATCCTCTCCCGTTGTTCCAAAGACAGCAAGTAGGGGGTTGAGAGCTAGTTTCAGGCCGGTAGCCTTGTTCAAAGTGCAGAAAACCTCCTCCCCAAAATTTGCCAGGACAGGGCAGGGCAAAACATGTGGGTTAGATTGGCATCATCAGACCCGCACCTGTTACAGCAAGGGTCTAAACTGGGATAAAGCTTAGCTAATTTGGATTTAGATAAGTGGGCCCTGTGGACTACTTTGAATTGTAACAGGGAATGACGGGCGCAGAGTGATGTAGAATTTACCAGAGAAAGGACTGAGTCCCAGACGTCATCTGACATAGATATACCCAACTCCTTCTCCCATGTGGACTTGAAGCCTACAATGGGAGCTGGGGTTACACTGCAGTTTATTATAAATGCCTGATAGTTGCAAATTAAGGAGCTCGTCCAGTAAGTTAGCAGCTGGAGCTTCTGGAAAATTGGAGAGGTGGGATTGCAAAAAATGTCTGAGTTGTAAATACCTAAAAAAGTGAGTTTTGGGATACTGTATTTTTCTGACAGCTGATCAAATGATACTAGTTAATTGTGTATAAAGAGATCTTTAAAGCAAATAATACCTGCTCTAGACCAGACCTGGAACAAGTTGTCCAAAGTTGGGGGGAGGAATAGGTGGTTTGAAAGGATGGGGCTTTGAAGTGAAAAATTATTAAGATTGAAATGTCTCCTGAACTGCGCCCACACCCTGAGGGAGTGCCGAATTATCGGATTAGATGTAAAGTTGTCAATGGATAAAGGAAGAGAAGAACCCAGAAAGGAAGCAAGAAAAATACCCTGAGTTGAATCTTATTCCATTGCCAGCCAGCTGGTGGGTCCCACACCCTCCCCAGACTTTAACCAGTAGGTCAGGGACCGAATATTGGCAGCCCAATAGTAAAAGCGGAAGTTGGGGAGTGCCAGACCCCCTTCAATCTTAGGTTTCTGTAAATGCACCTTAGCTACCCGTTTACCCTTCCAAATATAAGAGGAGATTATAGAGTCTAGAGTTGTAAAGAAAGACTTGGAGATGAAGACTGGTAAAGATTGAAATAAGTTAAGAATTTAGGAAAGATATTCATTTTAATTGAATGAATTCGTCCAACCAGAGTTGTGTTCAGGGGTGACTACTGTTGAAGGTTTTGTTTGACATTCTTGAATAGTGTGAAAAAGTTGGATTTAAGAAATTGTTTATACATTCTTGTAATTCTAATACCCAGGTAGGTGAACTGCTCCTTGACCACTTTAAAGGGGAAACCCGAAAAATCTATTTGAAACGCTTCTTCATTTGATAGACAAAGTTTGCTCTCAGACAGATTTAATTTCTAACCAGAGACTTGACTGAAACGTGTGAGTAATGGCAATATAGACGGTAGGGAAGTATGTGGATTTGAAATAAAAAGCAATAAATCGTCAGCATAGAGAGAGACTTTGTGTTCAGTTTGACCTATTTGCCCAGATAGCAAGGAAACATTGAAACAATGTTGAGTCAATATCAGGCAATGTCATTGAATCAATGTTGAAGTGTGATGTTGACCTAACGTCACTCTTGCACCCTTTCTTAATGTTGAAACAACGTCAGGTTTTGATGTTGAATCAATGTTGAAACCTGACATTGATTCAACGTTATATTTTCTAATACTGTTGACATTGAAACAATGTCAGATTCTGATATTGAAACACTGTTGAGCTATGGTGTTGATTTTCCACCTCTTTCGCACATTTGCTTTTTATTAAAACAACAGTTAAATCATGACTGGAAATCTACCTTTCTTTATAGGTATTTTAACCAATACTAAACTACTGCATGTTTCCATCAGTACTTAAACCACCTAAACACATAATTGCACTTATTCCTCAAATTGGACACCCTTTATAAAAAACAACAACAAATGTCTCACAATGTATCATGTCAATATTAATATCCTAAAATAAGAAAGCATTGCATGTGATGTAACAGAGAAAAAAAATAAACAAAAAAAAAGGTCAATAGGCATGTTTCGTTTGCTAAATACTTTATTAAAAGACAGTTTTCTATTTACATTTATATGTTTCATAGAAGTTTGTAATTTTTACTCCGGGATGGGGATGCATGATGTGCATCCTGCACCACCCAAACGATCTGGGGCGTATCGGAGCCATTTCTGCACTGCTTGTGCAAAGACAAACTCGGACATAGAGTTTGCCCCTAACTGCTGCGTCAGGCCATCTAGGACAAAAATACACACACACGCAAACAAAATGCTTCTACATCTGAGTTAAGATGGAACAGAAGGGTATGGAATTGAAACGCTACGTCACCTGACCATATCTCCGGCGCGACAGTGAGTCCAGCACCTTTTGAAAAGGTTGTAAGGCACTTAAAAAACAGGAAGGAAAAAAAAGGGGGGTTATTGTCCGAGTAAAGGTGCTGTGTTGATCAGAAAGGCAGTCTGTCTCAGTTAGGTTGGTGGTCGATGTATCGCCGGGCCTCTTCAACAGAACGTAGCCACCTCCTCTCTCCTTGAGGAGAGGTGATGTGGAGATGGGCAGGATATGCCAATGAAGGCCTCAGGCCTCAATTGTAAAGCTCTGCCATCACCTCTCGGTACTCAGCCCTCTGGTTTAAGATTTCGGGGCAGTAATCCTCCACGATACGAATCCGCTAATCTCGGTAGTTTAGAACACCCCGCCGACACATCTCCCTGATAATGAGCTCTTTGGTCTGAAACCTGTGGAAGTGTAGAATCACTGGTCATGGTCGGTTGCCCGGTTTTGGCTTTCGGGGCTAAGGTACGGTGAGCTCTGTCAATTTCTGGAGGTGATAGCAGTATATCACCGCCAAAGATTTCACAGAGGACAGCGGCGAAAAAGTCAGTTGGGCGGCCGCTTTCCATGGATTCTGCTAAGCCAAGTAGGATTTTCTGATGGCTGCGGCCTTCTAGGTCGGTGACTTTGGTGGCCAGTTTGGAGTTAGCCTCTCGAAGGTTACCATATGCTTCTTCGAGCTCTTTGATCCGCTGACCCACATCTTCCGCCGCCAGCTCGAGCGAAGACAAACGCCGGCCATGTTCATCCACTGCTAGGCGAACTTGATCGAACTTTGCCTCCAGCTGAGTGAAGGAAGACTTAAATTCAGCCTTGAGTTCTGCTGCTAGCTCCTGTTTATGTTGGGTTAATAGCCCAGCAATGGCATCCAGCGTTAGGTCAGGAGATAAGTCGTCTTTTTTACCTGCCTTATTCTTCAAAGTTGATGTTGAAGCCATAAGAGTGCGCCATAGGGGAATACAGATATGTGCCTAGCTAGTGGGTTAAGAAAGGTTAGGAAAGTAAAGTTTGAAAAAGGAATTGAGCGGAGCCGAGCGACGACGTGATTACTCCATGTGGCGGCTTACGGGAAGTCCTGCCCCATCTTATCTTAATGACCTTGTAGTACCATATCACCCTATTAGAGCACTTCGCTCTCGCTCTGCAGGCCTACTTGTTGTTCCTAGAGTATTTAAAAGTAGAATGGGAGGCAGAGCCTTCAGTTTTCAGGCCCCTCTTCTGTGGAACCAGCTTTCAGTTTGGATTCGGGAGACAGACACTATCTCTACTTTTAAGATTAGGCTTAAAACTTTCCTTTTTGCTAAAGCATATAGTTAGGGCTGGACCAGGTGACCCTGAATCCTCCCTTAGTTATGCTGCAATAGACGTAGGCTGCCGGGGGATTCCCATGATGCATTGAGTTTTTCCTTTCCAGTCACCTTTCTCACTCACTATGTATTAACAGACCTCTCTGCATTGAATCATATCTGTTATTAATCTCTGTCTCTCTTCCACAGCATGTCTTTATCCTGTCTTCCTTCTCTCACCCCAACCAATCACAGCAGATGGCCCCGCCCCTCCCTGAGCCTGGTTCTGCCCGAGGTTTCTTCCTGTTAAAAGGGAGTTTTTCCTTCCCACTGTCACTGTCCTTTTCAAAGTGCTTGCTCATCGGGGGTCATATGAGTGCTGGGTTTTTGTCTGTCTCTATTATTGTAGGTTTTTTACCTTACAATATAAAGCGCCTTGAGGCGACTGATGTTGTGATTTGGCGCTATACAAATAAAATTGAATTGAAAAAATTGAATTGAAATTGAATCTTCATCTTTCCCTCTCACCACATATCCAAACCGATATCATGACCAGCAGCAAACCAGCAAACATCAACTGATACTAGAAAGTAATATGAAATAAATTCTAACAACAGCTTATCAAGCTTAAATGAGCTGCTGTTGTTTATCACGATCCGCTGGTTCTCTCTTTCTGGTGCAAAGTGGGCGATAAACAAACAACAGACACTGGGCTTGGTACAGAAAAGCCGATCGGCTGATCATTGATCAGTTTCATGATTGAAGTAGCAACAGGAGAGGGAGGGGGAGAGAAGGAAGAAGAAGAGGCAGCTGCGCAGCATAAAGACACAGAATAACTCCAGCTTTGGGTCTTTGTTTCATTCTAGCTGACGTACGGGACAAACTGCGTTCCTTTTCACCTCAATACGGATGTATTGTAATTGTTCCAGAGTCCCAGAGAGCCCAGAGTCGATCATGACCAATTGGCCAATCCACCACCTTTCATTGTTTATACCGTTGCAAAAAACAAAGAAACAAACAAAACATCAGCCCATAAAATCAAACAATCACCATCAGTCCGCCGGGCAAATGCCCGGTGGCCAGTCCATCTGTGGTCTCTGCTCACTTAAGCACTTATTTCTTAAATGTAGCTACACAGACATTGTTACATCTATGTCAATTTCTGAGAGCGGCGTCCATGGTGTAAATTAGCCTTTATACATTTATTGTTTCATTTCTACTTCAAACCTGACTTTGTTTTATTATGTCCAGAACTGGTCACAATATGACCAACTCACTTTATATATATATAAATAATATATGACTGTCATGGAGGGGAACTTTGTACACAGTTCAATCAATTCTTTTTTCATTGCAGAGGAAAGTTCCAGGGCGGATAGAAGTCCCAAGTCATTGCCGCCGGCATGAATGACCAAAATATCAGGTGGACTCTGTGGAAATCTCTGAATAAAAACGAGGAAGGACGCCATTCCAGCGCATCCCTCCTTTCCCAAACCAGTGAACATTGGCATCAAGTCCAAACTTTTCTCCAAACATCTAGTGTGCTGCCCATTCTCCTTGCTTTATGTAACTTGATCCAATGATCCATATCTTAGGTACTCTCTTAGGTGCCCTCTGCTGTGTCTTCCTCTGTGGTTTTGGATGTTCTGCCACGATCTTGAGGTCTTAACTTGACAGTGGAAGCAGCACCTCTTGCTGTCACTGCTAATTCTCTGTCATTTCCATTTGTGTTTCATCTGTTTTCCGGGCAACAGATGTCTGATACACATTTACTGTCATTGCAGTGTGACTCTTCACAGATACGCCATTGCTGCTTTGCTGAAGCTTCTTTTGTCATTAAGTTCATCCTCAACTTCAGATGTCTTTCTTTTTGATGCAAGCTTGGTGCTTGTTAAAGCAGATTGATCAACCGTAGATACTGGCAGCACACTGGATGGACTTTGCACTCCAGCGGAGAAACTGCTCCGTACTTGGCTTGTAGACAGTGGCTGTTGGTTTGGCTCATCCTTAAGGCTAAAAGCCTTCAACATTCTAATGATGGTCTTCATCCCAGATGAAGAGCATTTTTTTTGTAGCCAAGGCATCACAGTGATGAGTTGAGTTGACTTTTAAAAACTTTTTGTCAAGACCTTTATGAATTGCACCTATGAGCTCCAACTTCAAAAGCAACAATGAAATGACTCAAGGTTACAACCTCTCTTTATAGACTTTGAAGTTCTAACATGTGGAATTCCTTTCAGTGTGTCATCATTCTATGAAAGAAGCAAACAGACTGCATGTCTGTGATGTCACAGAGTAGACCAGCTCTAGCCAAGCCCAGTCAGGAAGCCTTTCTAATTTGTAATGGAAGTGCGTACCACAATTTAGGAGCTCAGAGAGGAAGTGTGGGGCAAGACTATTTAATGCTTTAAAAACAAATAAAAGAATAAAATAAAAGAATAAACGGAACTCTAAAATGGACAGGCAACCAGTGTAGTGAGGATAAAACGGGAATAAAAAACTTGTCAGAGTACCTGGGTCATTGACTCAGCGCTTTCAGTTTGGACTTTTGTCACTGTAGCTGACGCTGAAATGTTTGTGTGGGTTGATTCAGTAGCCTGAGGGCCTGTGGATTAGTGATGGGATTTCCGGCTCTTCAGGTTGTTTTGTTGCTTTAATTAATTTATTATTAACAATAATATAAAATTATGCACAAAAGGAATTACTAATGTAAAAAAGTGGTTTTATTTATATATGTTTATATATAAATATATGTGGTGGCCCCTAGAGACAAAACACGTACAAACTCCAAAACACATTTCTAGCATGAACTGAACTTCCAAAGCAGAGCTACTAGATCACTTAAATTACACAATTGAAAGCATGTGTGTATTGTTTGTGTATTTATACACAAGCACTCATATATATTCAAATAATTTAAAGAAAAAATGTTCATTTACCTGTTACTACCACACACCAAATCCAGTCGTTGGTACTTCCTGGCTTGTGTAGCCTCTAGGTAACAAAAGCTCAACACTGCCCCCTAGCATCCTGGGCACTTCTGTTGTGTTTTGTACGTGTTTTGGAGTTTGTCTCTAGTCTCTAGGGTCCACCGTAAATATACTTTTATTTATTCACTCCACATAAAATGTAATAAATAAATCATACAAAAACCAACTATTCACAGTTCAGCTTTTAACTATTTAAATTTTCAGCTTTTTCCTTTTAAACAAATTTAAAGTGAAACAACGCAAAACACTGCAAACCACAACACAATTAAATATAAATTATAATGTGAAAACAAAAAGAAGATGCACATTCTCTGTCATATGGACCTGCATGAATAAACTTTCTGAATCCTTTATCATCTGCAACTGAAAATAGTTGTGGATGATTACTATACCTTTCTAATGTGATGTTGTTGTCCCTGGCTCTCTCTCTCTCTCTCCCTCCCGCTCTGTTCCTGTGCTACTGCGAGTGTAACTACCGCCCCTCCCCCCTCTGCCCAGCGCAAAGCACAAGGCTCGTGTGCGGAGTGAAGCAGAAAAAAGTGCGAGAGAGAGGGTGAGAGAAAGAAAAAAAAACAAAAACATGGCTCGCGTCGTTTACGTCAAAGATCTGGCTCTAAGAGCCATTTCGTTCGCGACCGACACATCACCACCCAGATAGCAAGGAAACATTGAAACAATGTTGAGTCAATATCAGGCGATGTCATTGAATCAACGTTGAAGTGTGACGTTGACCTAACGTTACTCTTGCACCCTTTCTTAATGTTGAAACAACGTCAGGTTTTGATGTTGAATCAATGTTGAAACCTGACATTGATTCAACGTTATATTTTCTAATACTGTTGACTCTGAAACAATGTCGTCAGATTCTGATATTGAAACACTGTTGAGCTATGGTGTTGATTTTCCACCTCTTTCGCACATTTGCTTTTTATTAAAACAACAGTTAAATCATGACTGGAAATCTACCTTTCTTTATAGGTATTTTAACCAATACTAAACTACTGCATGTTTCCATCAATACTTAAACCACCTAAACACATAATTGTCTCTAATATTAGAGACACAGCTAAGCATTTTGCATTTTGCATAATTTTAAAAAGTTTAAATTTGTTCAATGGTTTCGTGGGGAGGGGCACTATGGTGGTGGTCTTCAAACATGTGGGCACAGCTGACTGGGTGAGGGACAAATTGAAAATGTCTCTGAAGAGCAAACACTCAAAGAATGGCCTGGGATGTTCATCCATCCATCCATCTTCATCCGCTTTATCCGAGGCCAGGTCACGGGGGCAGCAGCCTAAGCAGAGAGGCTTCTGCCCCCTGGTAGGGTCTCCCATGACAAATTGGTCCTGGGTGAGGGACCAGACAAAGAGCGATTCAGAAGACCCTTATGAAGAGACCATCGAGGGAACAGTTTACCCTGCCCGAGATAGGGTTACCGGGGCCCCACCCTGGAGCCAGGCCCAGGGAGGGTGCCCGAGGGCGAGCGTCTGGTGGCCTTAGTTCTTGGGGCCCGGCCGGGCACAGGCCGAAAAACGGACATGGGCCCATCTTCCCACAGGAGGCGCCACAGGGGTCGGGTGCATTGTGTGCCGGGCCTGGGATGTTGTCAGGGGAAATCAGTGATGTGTTGGAGGCCCTGCCGCATTCGTCGGGATTCGAGTTGTTGTAGTATCCCTCCAGCTTCAGTCTGTATCGTCTCTTGGCTTCCCTGATGGATCTATGTAGGTCATATCTGGCCTTTTTGTAGCGCTCTGTGTCACCAGAGGCAAACGCAGTAGAGTGTGCATGTAGCATGGAACGTACCTCACAGTTCAACCATGGTTTCTGATTTGGATATGTTTTTTGTAGCGCTTGGTGGGGACAATATTGTCAGTGCATGTGGTGAGGTAGCTGGTGACCACTGGTGCATATTCCTTTAAATCCACCTCTCTCATGGCAGCAGTCTTAAACACGCCGCAGTTTGTAGCACCAAAGCAGTTCTGAAGCACCGAATCAGTCTTTTCACTCCAAGCTTTAGTAATTTTGCTTACTTGGGGGGCTTGTTTGAGGAGCTGCCTGTATGCCAGATAGAGGAACACAGAAATGTGGTCGGACTGTCCAAAATGCGGGCGAGGCACTGCCTTGTATGCGCCTCTTACATTGCTGTAGACCTGATCTATGATGTTGTTATTCCTTGTCGGAAAGCTCAAGTATTGATGGAACTTTGGGACCACAGTCCTGAGGGTGCAGTGATTAAAATCCCCGGCAGCAACAAACGCAGCAACTGGGTGAGCAGTCTCGTGTTTGCTGATGATGTCATGCAGTAGTCCTAGCGCTGTGGTCCAGTGTTGTTGATGTAAATGCATGCACCGCCGCCTTTGTTTGTACCCGAGGCAGATGTGACGTACGGGACAAATCGCGTTCCTTTTCACCTCAATATGGATGTATTGTAATTGGTCCAGCCCAGAGTCGATCATGACCACTCAATCCACCATCTTTCATTGTTTATAACGTTAGAAAAAAACAAACAAACAACATCAGCCTACCGGGCTGTGCAGTCCAGCTGTGCAAAGTATCCACAACTTTTGGACAGTGGTGCATACAGTTTGGTCAATGGTATGTTTTTCATAGTTCTGCCTGTGCGGACCACAATGGTGAATTTGAAATCACACTGTGAAGACGGGACAAAAGTGCACACTTTTAGACTCAAAGGGCTCAACAGAAGTTCTGTAACTGTTTATGAGTTACATTTTATACAGTCACCCATTATCAAAGCTTAAAAGTAACTGGACAAACTAATACAATTTTAAATGTAAGGAAAGGTTTTTGTAGTCTAGTCTAGAAAAATATCCCATTTCTTTGCCTTAAGAAAGTCTTTGGTTCGGTTTCCATTTTGCTTTGGGTCACTATCCATGTAAAGCTCTGTCAGTTTTGTAGCATTTGACTGAATCAGAGGACATAGTTTTGTGTGTTTCATAATACATCCTGATACTTCGATCACACAATCAATAAGCACTACTGACCTCATCCCACTGTCAACCATACATACCTATGCCATTACACTGCCTCCATCATATTTGATACATGTGGTGTCCAATCAAGAGTTGTTTCTCTCCTCCCAGCTTAATCTGTCCAAACATTCTTTACCAGAACTGTTTACATGCTTCCTGGTAGTCTGATCTGGGATTCTCCTTCTAGAAAATAAACAGTAATTTCTCTTGATTGCAGATTTTGGCCACGATAAACATACCTCCTTTTACTTTACTAAGTACATCCACTTCTGTGGTCTTCTGGACCTGTTGGCAGCGAGTTCCTTTTTTAACAATGAGTTTGGCATTCCTGCAGTGTTTTTCTCTCTGAGAAGCTAGAAAACAAAATAGATCTCATGGTGGTCTCCTTCATTTGGACTGAAATCTCTTTGGATCTCATTGTCAGTCAACTGTCCAATTTGTTTTTGAGCCTCTAACGATGGAGAACTGTGGATAAAAATAGCTGTAATTCCTAAACAGTTAATGCTATTTTATTTAGAAAAGGAAAAAAAGTGGAAAGTGCTCTGACAGTCAATAATATTAAGATGTTTGTCTTCAATTCAACATTCGTTTAATGGAAAGTATACAAAATACCAGACAAAGCTGTATATACATACTCAGATGATACCAACAAAACACCTACATTTTGAAATTTCTGTGTACCCTTTATCAGTATAGAATATTTGAACACAGTCATTCCACTGACAGCAACCATCCGAGGTCTGACGAGCTGCTCCGTCATCCTTTCATTCCATAACAGTCGAGTCCAGTTCATTGAGAAACCTCTGACATTTAGCCATGAGGACCTTAATCGCCTCTGTGACTAAGACGTCTGGAGGCAGGATCCCGGTGGATTCCACTGTAACTGCAAAAGAAAAAACATCCATGGGCTAAAATAGTGTAAAGACACTGATGCACGTATTCAAAGTCTGTGCAAGTGTAGAAATGAGTGCTGTCAGCGTTAATCTTGTTAAAATGACGTTTACGACATAACCGCATTAACGTGGCAAATCTCTGTTAGCAAGTTAGCGCGGATCACCGGCGCTAACGTGTTAACGAGCTAACCGTGCTAATGCTTTAACGCCGTGCAGCCCCACGGGGTCCTGAGTTATCTCATTCAAAAGATTTTCAGAAAACTCGACCTCTGACCCCTGGCTTTAAGTTTGCGGTCACTGAGATTTGAACTCGTCCGAGGGTTTTAGTAGATGCACCTATGGTATCAATTTCACAACTCTAGGTGAGTAATGCAATCACAAACTCAAGTGTCCACGTCGCCCACCCAGTAGGGTGACTACAACAACCAATCAGCTTATTCTGGCCGAGGGGTAAGCACCGAAAAGAACACTGACTAATAATCAGTACAGATATATTTTAGCATACAAGTGAATGCACATCTGTCCAACACCAAGACTCATTATCATTTATCATTTCAGGTATGGATCGACCCCTTGAATAAAGCAGCAGTGGTTTCACAGCATAGAGACGTATCTCTCTTAAACTGACTCTGTTACAGACAGAATAAACAAAGAGAGGGCACTGATTCGTGATTTCAGGAGGGGCTAGGCCACTGTAAAAGGAATATTTGCATTTTTATCAGTGAGTTTGCATGGTGTCTTATAGCAGCTACACATGAACGTACAGATGAAATGGTCTCGCACTCGTCCAAGCTTCACCACATTCTTCAGATCACTGTGTCGGAGGACTTCGCGGCTGCATGTATCCAGGCGACTGTTCACAACTTTGGCAACCTTTGTCCCTTAAATACACAAAAAATGTGATAACATTCACAGCATCAGGTGACTGATTGCAGGTTAATACAATGTAACTTGTTGAATTTAAGTGAAGCCACTCTTACCATTAATATCTTCCAGGTCTATAACTCCTCGTGAGAAGCACTGTTTTAATCGCTCCGCCTTCTCTCCCTCCACCACCTCCAGGAGGGTGATCTCTGGGAGGAGGCGGTAACTCGCTGTGGCCACTGGGGAGAACTTGGCATGGTCTTTGCCTAAACACACAACAGAGAACACACTTTATCATTAGGCAGCAGAAAACACTGTTTACAGACTATCCCGTTATTTGGACTGATAACATCCAAGTAGTATGTATCCGGGCAAATTCACTTCAGCACAGCCTGAAAACATTCCGTCTTTAGCTTGAGATGTTTTAGTAGTGCACCAGCCACATACCCAGGCTCACCTGTTAACTCACATTTCATCTTGTAATTGAACTCCCTGCAGCCAGAACGTGATATTATGGAAAAAGTCAGCCACTCCTGTACGCCACCATGTGGTGCACACACCTATCTAAAGCACAAAGCCCTACAAACACACACATCTCACTGAAAGTCTCAAAACACAATGGACACATTTGGAATTATATAGTAAACAAAAAAGTGTGAAATAACTCAAAACATGTTTGATATTTTAGGTTCTTCAACACAGTCACGCTTTGCTTTGCTCTGCTTGTCACGCATTCCCTGAAATGCTTCTCTTGTCCTGAAGGAGTCCCCAGAGATGCTGAGCACTTGTTGGTTCTTTGGCCTTCACTCTGCGCTCCATCTCATCCCAAACCATCTCCACTGGGTTTAGGTAATTTTGAGTAAATCCCCAACAGTGTCACCAGCAAAGCACCCCCACACCATCACACCCCCTCTCCTCCATGCTTCAGTAGTATGAGGGTCCACACAGATGTCCGTTGGCCAGGCCTTTTTTTGTGACTGTATGTACTCATCTGCTGAGAATTTACATTACAACCCAACAACAAATTCAAAGAAATATAACAGGAAATACTATTCAGGAATCTGGCCTCCAGCTGCTCGTGTCGATGTCCGCAGCAAAGTGTAATCCAGCCGATTCAGTGTTGCCAATTAATGCGTGCGCATACACATCTTTGGACTGTGGGAGGGAGCCAGCGTACCTTGAGAGAACCCACACACACAGGAAGAGCATGCAAACTGAGGACGCCCCTGACCGACCAGTGGATTCAAACCCTAATGGGACCACGTGTATCCCAAACCAATAAAGTGTGACATGGAAGCACTTCAACATATAAAATGTTGTTAAATCAAAGATGGTTTAAAACACAATTGTATAATGTTGTTCCTTGAGCCAGATGTAACACATATATCCCAATGGTTTGTTTCTTAATATCAGTTTGATGAAATTAATAGTTACATGTCAGAAAGTTCATGTTTATTACAGTACATACAAAAACAGTAAAAGTAATTTAATATAATGTAACAATGTATCATGAGCATCTCTGTCCAGCCAATAGAAATAATACATTGTTATTTTAATGTAAATAATAATGCTCCTGTTTCTGTTTGCCTGTTTAGTGTCTCTATCTTCAGCACTGAGATCAAGCTTACCAATTCCTTTGACACAGTGCATGACGATGTCCAGCTCTTGTCCCGGTCGTAGCTGAGCTATCAGAATGTCATCATGCACAGGCGCAATACAGCAGTCTGCAAACACGTCTGCCTGGTTCCCAATGGGGACCCACTTTATGTCCTTGGAATAAACTGTGAGCAGATCAAAGTGGACAGAGCAGATATCTGCAATTAGACAGGAATACTTTTTTTTTAACTAAGATATCTGCACCGTTTTGTGACACCTAAAAATACCCACCCATGTGGTTTAAGTACAGCTCTCGTGGGTCTGATGAGTCTTTGCTTGCTCTGGGATTCCTGCTGCACTTAATCTTCAGCTGCAGTTGAATTGTGTCTATTTCTGAACCCTCTTCCTCTGCAGACTCCTCCCCTAAAAAAACCAAAGCAGCGTTTTAAACATGTGGCTTAACATGCTGCACATCATCACTGTTAAACCAAGTGCAGGAGACACTGGAAATTTGCAGCTCATGAAATTATAAAAAGTGATTATTTAGTCTTTCATTCACAGCACAAAGCTGCGGACAGATGACTGACTCCACATTAGATCCTCCTAAAGGTACTAATGCTCATAACGCATGAATGAACGAGGCAACTAGAACATGGCATAAGTAGGAAGCAGGCATGACCTCTCCGTCGTATCCGTTTCAGATGCTCAGTACAGCTGAGGTCAGGCTCATTGTCAAGTTTCTGCAGCATATCAGGAAAACTCTTTATTCTCAGACTTATGACTGAGCAAGATGTTATCTAAACCGGCGCTTTGTCACATGACAAGAAGATGACACAGTGGGATAAAATGAGCATTGGTGTCGACTGCCTTATGGGTGAGTGATATATGATGTTTTACCAGAGTTTCTGTACTCAAACAGACGAGGGTCAGCTTTGATGGGGATGAGGCCCAATCTGTGGGCCAGGACTTCGTCTTGGACAATGGAGGTGTTACTATAGATGAACACCTTTTCTGTAGCCATAGTAGGCACCTAAAAAAACAAAATAATAATTAGCAGCTTTCAAAATATATTTGCATAAAATGAATAAACTAAATGTCTAAATTCACATACTGAAAGTTCAAGAACAGGTCTGACACCGTAGTGACACAACACAACAAGCTCACCTCTGCCAGTAAGATCCTTCTGAAGGCGTTGGCAATGGCTGCATCGATCCCCACCATGTCGAACTCCATACTGTTTTCATCAAGTTGCACGATGTCGATTCTGAAGTTCTGCAAAGAAACAGGAGAGCTCCATTTGTTAAAGGCACAAGCGAAGCACGCGTCTTTTATTTAGCACGTTAGTCGCTCTAGTCTGTACGCATCTTTGTCCAAATACACATTCAATACTTTTTCCTGGTGGACAGACAAATGTAAGGAAAATTAGGTGACTAACATACCTAAAGGTTCTGCTGGCGTTGAATCAAGAATGATGCTTAGAGTAATTATGACCGTGTGTGTGTTAAAGGCAGTACTTTGGTTAAATGCTTTACGTTACTACTGAACGTCTGCACTTCAGTCGCATCTCGATTACTTGATTAAAAATGAAATGTGGTGGTGTGCACAGGTGAAATTACAAATCTGTTGCTGTGCAAACATTTATACACATTTTGGACACTTATGGACCAAACTGGCCAGTAAGAAGAGCAGATCCCTGTGAAGACTCCAAACAAGCCGGATCAGCAGCTCAGGCTTGTGCATCATTCCCAAGAGCGCACAAAAGCCATGTGAGACTTACAGAAGAAAACTGATGACATTCGTCCTCCCAGCGTTTACAGGCCCACCGCAGCGACAACATTTTACCTTTTGAAATTTCTCCACGTTCCAAGTGTCGTCATATCCGGGGTAGTTTCCAGGGAAATCCGTAGTATGAACCTAACAGATAAATAATGGCTGAGAGTAATAAGAGACAACAACAGCACACAGGTCCACAAGTGTGATCAGGTGTCGTGACAAACTAGTTATCCCGGACAGAATGTGTTTCCCCTGCGTCGGGAGCCCACGCTGGACTGTCCAAATCACAGACAAACAGTCTCCCACATTGTTGATTCTTAGTTTACAAACACTTCTTATAATGACTGACTACTCCTGACATTTCTGAGATGTGAGCTCTTTATACAACGAAGTTATAGCGGGATACAAATAATATCAGGCTGCTCCTGCCACACTTTGTTCCCCCTGTGTAAATCACGGACAAACAGGATCCCACGTTGCTGATTTTTAGTTCACAAACACTTCTTATTATGACGCATCACTCCTGAAACTTTGGAGGATGTATGATTGTTGTATATTATAATAAGTGCTCATTAAGTAATATCAATGCAGTCCGTGTCAAATACGCGTATCAGTGAAGGCGTGTCAGTCAGAGCCTCACCACCCCACAGAGGACATGCTGTGCCTCTCCGAATCCACGATCACAGCCGCACTTACATTCGTCACACCAAATTCTCCCAATATTACTCGATTCCGAATTTCTTCCACGTTCTCCATGCTGGCTGCCATTTTGCCGAGTGGGCGGGGAGTCTTTGGCTCCGCCCTCCTCCTTCACGGTACAGTAGTGGTTCTCTCCATCAGCAGCTGTGTGAGTCAGGGGGTTTCTCTTTGATACGCACGCGGAGAAATTTGGCTCATATACGGTAGACAAGATCAAAATTGCAGCATCGGGTATTTTTCACAGTACGCTCACACTGCACAGCGTTCATGGACTTTGCGCCAGTTCACACTGAGTGATGAATAAAAACTGCAGTCATTCGTCAGTAGCTCTCGGAGGCACCGTGTGGTTATCGGTTATCAATAATCAGTTCTTTGTGGTTGATATGGTGGTGATAGACGCAAAGGTCAACATCAGCCTACGAAAAAGAACTCGGTGGATGAACTGTGCACCGAGTAAAAGTCAGTCGTTTAACAATGATCTGGTTTCAAGTCTTGATTTCCGCTTTAGCGCTTTAGTTTTTGGCGTCTCCCCCATCCTTATTTCATGATTTGGTTTGGTCCAGGTGCACGCGCTCCTAGCTGATGCTGAGCGGGTGCTTGTTTTTGTTTATTTATTCAACATGTGATTGGTGCAGGCAGACCCTTTTTAAATAAAAAATCCCTTCATCTGACGACCTGCTGCCAGGCCACACAGATCAAACCTCTGGCTCAGCTCTCCGTATACACTCCTGATACTGAAACCACTGAAATCTGAAGAAGTAGGTGAGATTTTTGTGTTAAAAATGTGTCAGATTAACGCATTTTAGTTGCGTGTACTGTGTTAAATAATAATATATACACATTGTTTAATTATCATTAACAATATTAAAAAGTTAAATAAAATGGCACATGTCTCATCAATCTAAAAAAAACTATTTATCTCTGCAAAATATTGATCCATGTCTGCGCAGTGTTATATTTTTAGGGCCAGAGCCTGACACTATGGACCGGGGTTTTGACTTATCCAGGTAACATCAGGGTCAACCTTGGGTAAATTGCCATGGTAACCTGCTCTGGAGTAGGTTTGGAAATCATTGCCTACTGACCAATCAATTCTCCAGAAAATAGTGTCACCATTCCATGTCTGACAGAGTATTAGGGACACATTCAGTTTTAAAAAAGTGTTAATTTTCAGATTAAAGACGGAATTTTGAGATTAAGCTTAAAATACTATTTTGAGAAAAAAGTTGAAATGTGGAGACTGCAGTTGTCATTTTAAGCCAGGGATGTCGAACTGCAGGCCTCGAGGGCCGGTGCCCTGCAGGTGTTAGATCTCACCGTGGGTCAACACACCTTAATCACATGATTAGTTCATTAACAGGCTTCTGGAGAAGTTCAAGACATGCTGAGGAGGTCGTTTAGCCATTTAAATCAGCTGTGTTGGATCAAGGACACATCTAAAACCTGCAGGACACCGGCCCTCGAGGCCTTGAATTTGACTCCCCTGCTCTAGAAAATGCCATGCATAGATGAGTTAGGGCAGGGGTAGGCAACTCCAGGCCTCGAGTGCCAGTGTCCTGGAGGTTTTAGATGTGTCCTTGATCCAACACAGCTGATTTAAAGGGCTAAATGACTCCTCAGCATTTCTTGAAGTTCTCCAGAGGCTAGTAATGAACTGATCATTTGTTTCAGGTGTGTTAACCCAGGGTGCAATCTAAAACCTGCAGGGCACCGGCACTCGAGGCCTGGAGTTGCCTACCCCTGAGTTAGGGAAACAACTTCGTCATCTATTGTATTGGGTCTTGTGATACTACATACATCGTGTTTATTGCTTGAGGGTGTAAACCATCATTATGCTTGCGTCTGTCCAATGCCAGGTATTTCATTTTGCACACAGTCGTGTGTTCTTCCTTCTGACCAGATGCAGCTTTCTGCAATCTTTTCAGAGCTCTTACAAGGAAATGATTTCCTTCTAACTAAAAACAATTCTGCAGTATGATCACAAACTCATGTACACAAAGCGTTTTCTAGAAGACTTTAATCTCCACATTTCAACTTTACTCTCAAAATATTATTTTGAAGTTAATCTAGAAATGTTGAATCTATTCTCATAATGATCAATAATATTTTTTTTTTCTTAATGTGGTCGTAATATTCCTTTGAGCACAGAGGTCCGAGGGATACAAACAGCAGGAGAGCCTGAAGTTTAATAATATGTAATGTCTTTATGTTTCACTAAAGAGCATCTGCAACAAATAATAATGTAGATTTTTAATGCAATGCTTTCTCTGTTAGCAGCAAACATTGCAATATTTTTATTGTTCTAAAAGCTTTCATATCAGATCCTGAAACAGGACATCTGCTATGTACTTGCACAACTTCTGTGTTTTTACATGTAATCTTTACTCTTGTACCATAAACAGCAGAGTCTGTAGATAAAGAAGTAAAAACTAAAACTGTTGGTTACAGGTTATATTTCGACTTTTGGTTTAAAATTGTCTGGGAGTGCGATGTGTGTTAGAGATTCTCGGGGAGTTTTTTGTTAATCTGTCACATTTATAGTTTGCCTTGTAATCAGAAGGTTGCCGGTTCGAGCCCCGGCTTGGACTCGGTCGTTGTGTCCTTGGGCGAGACGCTTCACCCGTTGCCTACTGGTGGTGGTCAGAGGGCACGGTGGCGCCAGAGTCCGGCAGCCTCGCCTCTGTCAGTGCGCCCCAGGGTGGCTGTGGCTACAATGTAGCTGCCATCACCAGTGTGTGAATGTGTGTGTGAATGACTGGTTGTGTAAAGCGCTTTGGGGTCCTTAGTGCTAGTAAAGCGCTATACAAATAAAGGCCATTTACCATTTTACTTTGATCTGTGACAAACTGACGTGATTTCCACATCTCCTTTATCAGGCTGTGGGACTGTATTTAAATTAATTACAATCTTATTGTGTATTGTATCCTTTTTACAAAAGTGTTGCATTTTATTGGTATATGCTTTTGATCTTCAGATTTTTTTTTTATCACAGTTTGATAACATCTCTGAGAAGGTGGCACTCATAGGGATCATTTTCTGTAGAAGGGTCATATGATGTGGAAACGCTGGGTTAACTTGATGCGTTGATAACCTTCACTCACTATGTGTTTTACACACCACTGTGCAGTTGTGAGTTATTATTATATTAAGATATGGGGAACTTCAGGCACTTTTCATTTTCATTCATGAAACACTCTTAATAAAAGGTGGAGATTCAGCTCAACAGCTAGAACTAGATTAGATGAAAACATTTTGACAATTTTAATGACCGATAAAAATGCAGCATTAAAGAGGTGAAACGTAAGTTTTAGCAGTTTCCCAGAGAGCTATCATGGAGTCTGTTAACTCCAAAAGAATGAATGTTATTGAGAAGTTGGTCAGAGTACTGTTTGTGCAAAACTGGCAGTGAAAAGAGATTTAAGTAGGGATGGGTAACGGTATCGGTTCTGTCATAAACGGTAGTAACCAGACCGAAAAGCAGCGCACATTTCGGTGCTTTTTTTCCTGAGCTGTGATACACTTTAGATTCTAGCCAATCATTTTACGTTTCCGAGGATAGTAGGCGGGTCCAGGTACGTACGTTCTTTTAGAGCAGAGCTACAGATTAAAAATGCCCAAGGCGAAGCGGTCAAAGTCTGGCTGTACTTCACAGCAAAAGATGCAAACTCAGCAGCTGCAACAAGTGCTTTAAGGTGATACTGTGATACTGTCAAAGGAGGTAACACCTCAAATCTGATGAAACACCTGGCGACGCATAGTGTTTTTTTTAAAAGCCGAGAAATGCGCCGTATTTGATAGCTTGCTGCGAGACCTCACACCGAGCACATCTACTGCGGGTGTGGTGCCTGTTATCGACCCGGAGTTAGCAACGTCCCCCAAAAACCCAAAGAGTAGAGTCCTGGCCCCTAGCCCTGCCAGTGTAGCAGAAATGATGAGGATGATGATGCAGCAGCAGCCGTTCTTCTCTGCGTGAGTAGCTTAATGTTGTTCGTGTGTAATTTACGTTGAGTAGGCTAACCACGTTATTACATTAATGCATGTAAGGTGAACTAGCAAACACCATCATAGCTACATGCGGCTGTCTTCTTGTTTGATGGCAGATACTCCCTTCACCCTGGACAAAAAGGCTAAAATGACCAAAGAAAAAGTGGAAAACAGTTAAACATGAGAGGTTTTTGGACAAAGTTTGTGTTTTTTCCATTGATTAAGCTGCTTCCAGCCAAGAGTGATACCATATATGCCCCATAGCTGCAGAAAAGGCTAACATTGTTATCTTTTTACAAAAAAACAGCTGAACATGAGAGGTTTTTGGACCAATTTTGTGTTCTCCATTCTTTAAGCACCGGCACAGTTTCAAAAGTACCGGTTTGGCACCGGTATCGGATAAAACCTAAACGATACCCATCCCTAGATTTAAGTGTTGACTGAGCTAAACACCAATTTAATTAACAGTAATAGTGCACAGAAGCATATTATGGACTGTTGATGAATGACGTCTGCATCCACCAAGAGATAAATATGTCCCTGGGTAATATTTCACTAAGAAATGATGGAACAAAAATTTGTTGTTATTTTTGTTTTATTTCTTTTTAACATTTTCTTTTTCATAGTGATCTTTAATCATTGTCAGGCTTTCATAATCTTTACAATATTTGAATAAGGATCACTTTATGTTTTTTCATTCAATTTGGTTTAGAGGTTTGTCTTATATCATCCAGACATTTGAGGTTGACGCTATGAGCAGCCCTTGTGGCTGCTAAGCACAGTGTTCAGGTCCTGTCCATCTGTCAGGTGCTCAGTTAATCAACAGCTGCAGAGCTGCAACTGCAGCAAGCCGGAGATTGGAGGTAGCCCATCATCCTCCTCTTTCTGTGACAGCCAGCATTCCTGACTTGCTGGGAGGGGTTTTGCTGTGAGAGCTTGGCCGCACGGTTTGCTGTCTCCTTGATCTGCAGCTCAAGGTGTTTCTGGATGGCGAGACCCAGCTCCTCAGGGTCCACGGAGGCCCCGTACACCTCCCATGTCATCCCTTCTGCATCCCACTTCACTTCCTTGACTGGGGACTTAGGTGCACCACTTGCTTTTTTGTCTCTGTTGCTGTCAGTCTGGCTAGGAGACATCTTACGCTTGTTAGCTTCTGCCAGATAGATCTGAGGGAACAGATGAGAACCGGTGGTCTGATTCGTCTGCACCCCGATATCTCTCAGAACTTTTTGGGCTGTCATAGTTCCCATGTCACGTGTTGTGATTCTTTCTTGGCCAGTTGTCGTACTGCACCAGTCATCTTTACCTAAGTGTGTTTGGGAGCATTGTGGGCCAGTACCAGGTGGCAGTGAACTAATCCAGGAGCAGCTCAGATTGCAGCAACGCAGCAGATGTTTGGCATCTAAGCCGGTCTCACTAACAGAGGAGAAGAGGCGAGGCAGTGTAAGGTGGTTTCCTGCTGAAGAAGGTGGTGCTGGAGGCTGGATACTGGAGCCTGCCAGACGTGGCAGCATCTGCGAGGGGGCTGGAATAGGCTGCGGATGGCAGTAGGCAGCAAATGTATCCTCAAAATTGGCATGGTGGATATAGGAGCTGCAACAGTGTGGCTTGTCACATTTAGTGGAAAGAGGGCCGGCTTCTCCTCGACACTGCGCTTTGATATCTGCGTCATCAGATGAGATGCAGAGACCTCTCCTCTGAGGATGCTGTAAGCTACAGTCTCCACTGCAAATAGTGGTAATAGTGTTGCACTGATGTAGCTGCATGGGCTGCTTGCAAGCCATCATGGAGCGAGTCTCAGCCTCTTGGACGCTCGCGTCTCTGCTGTGGTAAACAATTTCAGCTTTCGCCAAAGGCAAAGTGTCTGAGTGACTCCTGTGAACAATCAGGGAGGCCAGCTTCACATTCTGCTCTGTCCTGATGGTCTCAGGATGATTCGTGTTTGTGTTCACAACCATCTCAGAATTGTCTGAAAGTGTTTCTGTCACAACTGGACGAAGTGGGTGATTTGAAGCCATGATGAGCGGGAAGTGTTCAGATGGGCTTTGTTGGTGTTGAGCAGTTTCTGCTGCAGTAGGAGTTGAATGACATTGTTCTTCACAGATTTCACTGGGGGATTTCTCCTGGCAGTTGTAGCATGGTCGTTGAGGCAGTCCAGAGGGTGATGTTACTTGTGTGGGTGTGTCTGTGGTGTCAAACACGGAGGGGCTGGAAAAAATAGGCTGCAGTGGAATAGTTCCTCCCATTGGATGCAGCTCTGACACGGGACGCCCTGCCTCTGCCATGGAAGACCTTTAGGAAGAAATACAACATTGTGTAGGTGACAGCACAGAAAACAGAATATATGCATACTTTAATACTGCATTCATTATTTAATTTAATAAAAATACTTATTTGTTCACAATAGTGAATTGTGATTATTTTCCAGCTGACAAGATGAATTTATTGTAATCATGTGCAAAAAATAAGCACAGTCCACAAATGAGTTTTTAAAATAGCTACATTATGGAGTTCCACAGGGTTCAGTGCTAGGACCAATTCTGTTTACATTATACATGCTTCCCCTAGGCAGCATCATTAGAAGACATAGCATACATTTTCACTGCTATGCAGATGACACCCAGCTCTATCTGTCCATGAAGCCAGATAACACACACCAATTAGTTAAACTGCAGGAATGTCTTAAAGACATAAAGACTTGGATGGCCACTAACTTTCTGCTTCTTAACTCAGATAAAACTGAGGTCATTGTACTCGGCGCTGAAAAGCTTAGAAATATGGTATCTAACCAGATTCTTACTCTGGATGGCATTACCTTGGCCTCCAGTAACACTGTGAGGAACCTTGGAGTCATTTTTGACCAGGATATGCCCTTCAACGCACATATTAAACAAATATGTAAGACTGCGTTCTTCCATTTGCGCAACATCTCTAAAATTAGAAATATCCTGTCTCAGAGTGACGCTGAAAAACTAGTTCATGCATTTATTACTTCCAGGCTGGACTACTGCAATTCATTATTATCAGGATGTCCAAAAAACTCACTGAAAAGCCTTCAGCTAATCCAAAATGCTGCAGCAAGAGTACTGACAGGGACTAGAAAGAGAGAGCAGATTTCTCCTGTTTTGGCTTCCCTTCATTGGCTTCCTGTTAAATCCAGAATTGAATTCAAAATCCGGTCGCAGCAGATGGCCCCGCCCCTCCCTGAGCCTGGTTCTGCCGGAGGTTTCTTCCTGTTAAAAGGGAGTTTTTCCTTCCCACTGTCGCCAAAGTGCTTGCTCATAGGGGGTCATATGATTGTTGGGCTTTTCTCTGTATCTATGAAGCGCCTTGAGGCGACATTTGTTGTGATTTGGCGCTATATAAATAAAATTGAATTGAAATTGAATTACAATGCTACATGGTCCTGTAGTAACAAATCATTACAAATTTCCAGTGTTTACCCAATTTTTAATAAACCACCAGGACTTGTACACGAGAAGGACCGTGCATATGTTGAACAAAGTTGAAGATGGAGCTGCAAACAGGAGGAAACGAGGAAGACCACAAAAAAGATCCATGGATGTAGTGAAGGAGATGCAAACGGTTGGTGTGCCAGAGAAGAAGGTAAGGATGGGGTGAAATGAAGGCAGATGACCTGCTGTGGTGACCGTTCTTGCACATGCTCATTGTGAGCAATCCTTTAACCTCTAACCTGCCACCAGCTAAAGGTTTTTCCAATGTTTCTTTAAACTACTGCAAATCTTGAACAGTTTGTGCAATCTTAAAAATTCCAATGGTTTCTGAAAGGAGCGACTCAGTGCTTTCCGCTGATATTAGAGTCATTAAGGTAATCACACGCACAGCGTCACAGCAGCATCAGGAAGAGGAAGGTCGAAAGAGAGTGCGAAGGAGTTATGCAGAAAACTGACATGTTTGACATTTTGTTTTTGCTGTTTTTCATGTTTTGTGTTTTTTGTATTTTTGTTATTTTAAATTTGACTGATCACCCATCAGCAAACGTGCACGCCCGGCCTTCTTCCAGCACCTGACAAAGCAGGGATTTGAGGCTTGTAGAGCAGTGCAGAGTGGGTTGATTATCCACTCAGGAAAACGTTGTATAAAAGTGAGCACCAGCGCTGTGCAGAGATGTTTCAGGGGCACACAGAACCAGGCTGAATAACAACAACTCACATTGATCAAGAATCTAATATGAATCATATTGGTGACAGCGTTTGAAACCATAAGGCAACAGATTTTTAAAAAACTGGGGAAATAAACGAGACTCTGCCTGTGACTCACTCTTCCTCCTTCCATCTCCTCTGATCCATCACTCTCCACTTCCATCTGACAACAAGGCACAGTTTGCTATTGCATTGATCTATTACTTAATTATCCACCCTTAAAAACTCGTTTCACCTAATCCATGATAAAGTAATGACAGAAGAATGTTATAGAACCAAAGCACTGCAGTTGTGTTTGTTATTGTTTTTATAGTTGAGTAATAATTTTAAAAAATCTATACACAAACACACACACACACGGACATACAGTGAGATTTTATACGTTCTCCAGAATACTGTATATACTATGGCCACAATAAAAACTGATCCACAATCTTTTCCTTATTATTTATTCCTAGTGATATATTAATAAAGTAATAAGAGCAAAAAAAATTAAGTCATACATATAAAATAGAATATGTAGAAATAGAAACTTATTAAATGTTTAAACTGTAGAAATAAAATAATTTTGCTGCCGTAAAATCAGCATTTTGTCATATTTGAAATATAAATCTAATATATTCTGTTTCTTAATTATTTTCTTTAAAACACAGAATCTGTCTGTGTTTGTATGTTTTTACTATCCATCCATCCATTCGCTTCCACTTATCCTTTTCAGGGTCGCGGGGGGCGCTGGAGCCTATCCCAGCTGTCATAGGGCGAGAGGCGGGGCACACCCTGGACAGGTCGCCAGTCTGTCGCAGGGCCAACACACAGGGACAGACAACCATTCACACCTAATGGCAATTTGGATTTTCCAATTAACCTATCCCCACAAACTGCACGTCTTTGGATGGTGGGAGGAAGCCGGAGTACCTGGAGGGAACCCACACAAACACGGGGAGAACATGCAAACTCCACACAGAAAGACCCCGGCCTGATGGTGGAATTGAACTCAGGACCTTCTTGCTGTGCGGCAACAGTGCTAACCACCGTGCTGTGTTTTTACTATCGTAATTATAATGCACATTAGATGCTTATTAGATTCCCCCCGACGACTGTGTGCTCCACAAATTATTTCTGTCAAGAGATTTATTCTAAAGACACTTCTTCAGCTTAGAAAGGTAGAAACACACAGACGCTGCAGTTTTTACTTGCAAGGGCGACAGAAGGCTCACACCAGAGTGGGGGCCCTGTGAATGTGCACCCTGTTCCTGCACTTGCCTTTATTTATATACAAAAGTAATACAACAGTGAATACGTCTATTCATTAACAGAGGAATGTTAGTATGTAGGGAGTGAAGATAAGAGTGGTTCAGGTGTGTGTGTGTGTGTGTTATTCTGAAGGACGTGGCCCCTCTTCTTGCAGATAAAAGTATCCAGCTCTCCTCTTCCTGGCAGGAGTGAAATAACAGCTTGCTCAGCTATTATCACTGTGAGAAAGAATTTATAAAGCAAGTCTTGATTCCAACAACAGTCATAAAAGGGTCATCATGCAGTATTCTATAATATGCAAACTTCTATCACTAAAAGATTATACTGACTACTAAGTACAATTTTATATTGACAATTTCTAACCAGTGTTGGGTGTAACACGTTACTGTAATTAAATTACTTTTCCACTGAAAAAGTAGAGTAACTGATTACTGTTCATTTTTAGGTATTTTAATTACAGTTACTTACAATGTGCTTGCGTTACATTGTAAAATAATTAAACTCGCTGAATATAATTATTTAATTTCAATCATTTATCTTCTAAACGTAGAAGTAAACTCTTTAACATCGCTGTAGTGCAGCTACGCGTCATTTCACACCAGTTTGCTGCACAGTCGTTTTTCTAAGCTGTCGGACTGAAGCGAGTGGCTGTTTTATGAAAATATTCCCGTCTCTTCACTTTTCTGAAACAAGCAGACAAGAACATTACAGTAATATGTAAAAACTATCGGCCGCTGTTCATAGCACGAGTAATCTACTGAAGCTGACACAGAGCAGAGACGAACACTTCTGAGTGATCCTTGTTCATCATCCATCACCGCGGCAACTGCTGCTAAGCAGCAAAACCTGATTTTACTTCAGCAGCACAGAAAGCGTCTGAAGGTGAGCTTAAAGAATGACTGCAGGCGACACTGTGGAAGAGATGCTACAGCTGCTGTAGAGTCTCCGTCTTTAAAAAAATATTATTTAAAGAGTTTAATTTCTATTGTTTGCCACTCGAGATTTATCGGGATTTTAAGAAGTATTTAGTTAAATTACTTATTTAGTAATTAAGTTACTTTTCAGACATAGTAATTAGATAAGTATTTTAAATACAATATTGACTAAGTAATTAGTAATTAATTACTTTTTTAAAGTAACTTACCCAACACTGGTTATAACTATAGAATAAATAGTGTTTCTCATTTCTCATATCTCGTGGTATTTTCACATACAAGCTTGGAATATTTCCCCTTTAGAGAAATTAGTTTTCATTCCCTAAAGCTGGACTTGGTAACCTGGGGAGGGATTGCCATGGCAACTGCCTCTGGCCACTTTTGCCTCTGCCTGATCCGCAGAGTAACAGACCACTCCAAATCTTCCTTAGATTAGATCCACAGTTCCCAGTATCTCTGCTCTGTGTGAGGTTACTTGGTTATATTATCTCCATAACGGTCATCTGATGAGAACCAACCAATCCAGCCACCTTTCAGAAAAGCTATTTTCTGCTGCTCGACCAGTTAACTGGCAGCTTCACTTTTACACTCAGCTCTCGCTTCACCACAGTGTAGAGCCCGATCATCGAGCTCCCTCACTGGAACCGGCTCCAGGACACCACCTCATCCTCCCTTTAACCCTAACCAGTTGCAGCAGATGGCCACGATTCTTAAGTCTGGTTCTGCCTGATCGTTCTTCCTGTGAAAAGCGAGGGGGGGTCATCTGACTGTTGGAGGTTTTTCTGTTTTCACGTTATTATTGTGTGACCTTTCCCCCCTTAAATAGTTTAGAAATTCTACTCAATTCAGTTTAATTGAATAAACCCTATTCGGGCAGGATAGACTGGTCCCTTGATTCAGTTCTTTTTATAGGCGTCGGGTGAATCGCTCTGTTTTATCCAGGACACAGAACTGTAAAATAATCATTTTAGGGCTAAAAAAAAAAAAAAAAAACTTGAATAAACAGAAAGCGTATTAACACTGGCACCTTGAATGTCTTTCCAAGTCATCCCAGCCAACTTTAACCCTGGAGTATAGAGCAATAAATAATATAAAACCATAATTGTTGTTTTGTACACACCTTCCTGTTTAATAGTTCTGAGTTTCAATACTTGTGAGCCTGTCAGGGTTCATTGGTGGGATTTCTTGCCTTCTTCATGGAGTTGGGACCATGAGTTGTGTTGTGCAGAAGTCAGGTTGGTAAACAGCTGACAGCCTATTTGACGGCTGTTAGAATTAAGATTTTGGCAAGAACTGCAAAAAGTGCTATGAAGAAACCGACTCACACGAGGACGCCCCAGGAAAGGAAGAGCAAGAGTCACCTCTGCTGCTGAGGATAATTCATCCGAGTCACCAGTTGTTTAGTTGGACCTTCATTTATTCTTCAACAGCACAATGACCCCAAACACACCTCCAGGCTGTGTGAGGGCTATTTGTCCAACAAGGAGAGTGGAGTGCTGCGGCGGATGGCCTGGCCTCCACAGTCACCTGACCTAAACTCAGTAGAGACGGTTTGGGATGAGATGGAGCGCAGAGTGAAGGCAAGAGGACCAACAAGTGCTCAGCATCTCTGGGAACTCCTTCAAGACTGTTTCAGGAGACGACCTCATGAAGCTCAAGGAGAGAAGGTGTGTCCACATTTCTGACTTGTAGTGTAAATCTACTGGTGATGGAGACACCAACAGGGTTGTCTTTTATCTGTTATTGTTCTCCTCATATAGGTTCAGAAAGGTTTGGTGTTTGAAGGCAAATTCATGATAATAAAAACTGTAAAAAACTAATAAAAACCGGAGAATTTGTCCTTGGTTACTTCCTGCCTCTGCTTTCATCCTTTCCCTCTCTGAAGACCTGCAGCATTCAGCTCTGTGCAAAGTGAGCCTCTTCATTAGTTTATGGTGGTGTTTTTAATTTGATATATTGTACATCTTGTTGAGGGAGTTCATGTTCTGCTGCTGTTTGTGGATTTTATCTACTCTGCAGTGCTATGGTGCAATGGTACCTGTACAGATCTGTGAGAGTTCTCCAGATCAATGTAACGTGAAAGCCCTCGTATCCATATTTATGCAAACATAAAGAACATTTAAACGACACATGCATCATCATTCATAGCATTAGTCTTACGCTTTGTATCTGCTAAATGACTCGAAGCACTTTATGGAACCTGCTTCATATAAACATTGTTCTACACCTGCTTTCTATCCAACATTAACACTGATGGACACATTGGAGAACATGGAGGTCATATTGTAATCTTTGCCTGTATAAAAGTCACTGCACACCACTGAGACTCAGACATTTCAAGCACATCCTCTGTAGCTGTTAGTCACAGGCTCAACTTCACCGGCTCTTTGCCTCTTACACAAAATCAAGCTGTAAGGTTACAACGCTAGTAAACGACAACCCCATTTTTATTCCACTTCTGTACTTCTCACAGAAGATGAATTTACTTCTTTTTAACTCACTATTCTTCCTTAAACAGTGAACTATTATTTTAAAATAGCAGCAGCTTTATTTTTGTCACAGTAATAGCTGACTGGATCTCTTTAATATGAGAACGTGTTTGTTTAAAGCACTGTAATACAAGTCACAGGAGCCCTGCTGTCAGCGGTGGTACACATTTAGATTGTTCCAATTATAGCTCATGGGAAATGTTCAGATACTGGCTAATTCAAGGAAAAGAAGTGAAACACATCAGGCTGCTGAACTGAACCAGATCAGATCCTTTTGCACAGCCGTGTCTCTACAGAAACAGAAGCATGAATATGATGCACAGACAGACGTGGTAAGAAGTGCATACATGTCGAACCCGTTCATACAGCAGCGCCTGTATCAGAAGAAAAGATGGTTAGGTCCTTTTCTTCAACCAGCTTACCTTCACAGTGATCTACTTGCTGCTGACTCTGTCCTCTTCCTTCTGTGTGTTGGCTGATGGTTGCAGTTCCTTAGAAAGCCCTCCTCATATCCACAGGTGACCCCTTCTCCTCTCTCTGTCTAACTCCACTTCGTTCACGCACATCCGATCCTTTTCTCCTTTTTTTCTCAGCAGCTCCCAGCTGTGCACAAAATGGAGGAGACCTCGAGATAATCCCCCCTTGCATCTGATTAGAAATGCCAGGATGCAATCTTCAAATCTCGTGCTCTGTAATGGCGAGTCAGCCTGCTTTGTAGCTGCCTTATCCGGCTATAGAAGGAGATGGGTGGAGGGGGAGGGGGAGTGATGGGAGGAGATAGTCAGGCAGCTGGCGTGTTTGCTCCTCCACCTGGGAAGAGAAGAAGAGGGAAGCAGGGCTGACGTATGAATGAATGAATGTACACTGCAGAGGAATAAAGACAACAGGCTGTCTGTCCTCTGTTCACACTTTCTTCTTCTGCGTAGTTCCACTCTGACCTCAGGTAGTGCTTCAGTCTCAAACTCTGTTTTTCCTCTTCTACCTCGCTGCCGCTCTGCCACCCAACACCAACCCACTCTTCAGCACCATCTCTGTTGCTATGGAAACTGCAATACTCTTTTTTCCCACGTAGGAATGACACAACTAAAACAAATCAGCTGGAGACTTGATGTGTATGACCGACTCTGTCATTCAACTCACTGATTTGTATTTTCATTTCTGACAGAAAACATGAAAAGAGCACACCGATGATAGTTAACATATAACTAACTATATCTATATTTATATATCTATATATATGTGTCATTTATATTTGTGTCATCTGGCTTTATAAATAATATAAATAAATAAAGCTCTGTATCACCTGCATAGCAATTCAAATGTTGACTAGGTCTCATTTTTAAAAACAAGTTCTGCTTAATTCAGAAAGTTAAAGCCACGACTGTATACATGTACATCTCAGACGCAAAGACGTGCCATAATAAAACACAACTAAGATGATAAAGGAGGTCCCTGAACTGGTTGGCAGCTAAAATCTTCCCCAACCTTGCTGGAAGGTGGTCAGACTGCAGAATTCATCTTCCTGCAAGAAAAGGAAAAGATTCTGCTTTTAAAACAGAAGGAAATGGTTTCGATGTTTTTATGCAACACGGTGGGAAGTGTAACCCAGGTACAGGTTCGTTTGTATGGGGAGGTTGTCCTAATTGTCTGTGTGTAAGGGCTGGTGGATGACAGCTGTGCAAAGATTAAGGCTTAGATATTCTCAGAGCAGCTCTGTGTTTCTGTTAGACGACTGCTGATTGCATTTGCCAAATGTATTAAAGTTTATCTCTTTATATCTGCAGTTTGTGTGTTAGAACTTGCAGTTATTTTGACGCAGTCTTTCTTTCTTTTGTCATGTCCAAGTCTCACTTTGTGCTCACTGCTGCCTCTGACTCGGATTCCAGACAGATTCTGCTGCAATGTGGGCTGTTCATGTAGCAACCATCACCCACAGTATGACAGGATTATGCTACTCCACTTCACAGGCATCAATTTAATCATTCACATGCAGCAGGTGGCACTTACTTCAAGGGTAAACTCCTCAGGTATCAGACCAGGATGCTGCACCAATCTATATGTCAGTTTCCTTTGACACCTTATTCATGAGCACGCCCCCTTGGACTTGAAGGTACTTATTCTCATTGCCGCTGCTTCTTGAACTGTTTCATGGCTACACCGTAAATTCCACATCTGAATTTATGTTTCCACTCAGGTGAGAGAGCCTTATGGCTGAACCTGTCAGGCCTATGAGCCAATCAGGGGTCTTTGTAGTAAATGAGACAACAGAAAGCGACAGAGAGAAGCCTTCAATCTCTGCTTACCCAGACACCTGACCCACAGCCTCAGCAATGAAACTGAATTGAAAATGAAGGCATCAAATTTTATAATACATAAGACTGTAGACTGGTGCATAATAAGCAAGCAAATAAGCCAGAAAATAGAGATTTTTGATGAGAAACCTGTCTTGAAGCACACAGAGAGAGCTGTGCAGGAACTGGGATTTCATCATGGTGGTAGCTAGAGTTTCAAAGAAAGAGGGAATTCCTTATGTTTTTGTTTTTTTTTTTTAAACATGACGTGTAGTTTTGGTCTTTTGCTGCTGGTTTGGTGAATTTTAGTCAGAGAGTGATGAAAGTTGCAGTTTTGGAAACTGCAAAATGTCGGCTGTTATGGAGCTAAATCAGGGTCAAAAGTTTTATTCATTTAAAAAAAAGTCATTTGAAATTCTAAGTGTTGATATTTCAAAACTAAAAAAATATGTGTTTAAAAAACAAATAATTTTATTTTAAATCAATTTTTTTTACAGTTTCAATTTTTTTAACAATCAATGTAAATTATGCACGTGAGCAGTAGAAAAACAATCTACATATACTCACATGTACTCACTCACTTCTTACTCTGGATGGCATTACCTTGGCCTCCAGTAACACTGTGAGGAACCTTGGAGTCATTTTTGACCAGGATATGTCCTTCAACGCACGTATTAAACAAATATGTAAGACTGCGTTCTTCCATTTGTGCAACATCTCTAAAGTTAGAAATATCCTGTCTCAGAGTGACGCTGAAAAACTAGTTCATGCATTTATTACTTCCAGGCTGGACGACTGTAATTCATTATTATCAGGATGTCCAAAAAACTCACTGAAAAGCCTTCAGCTAATCCAAAATGCTGCAGCAAGAGTCCTGACAGGGACTAGAAAGAGAGAGCATATTTCTCCTGTTTTGGCTTCCTGTTAAATCCAGAATTGAATTCAAAATCCTGCTCCTCACATACAAGGTCCTAAATAATCAGGCCCCATCTTATCTTAATGACCTTGTAGTACCATATCACCCTATTAGAGCACTTCGCTCCCGCTCTGCAGGCCTACTTGTTGTTCCTAGAGTATTTAAAAGTAGAATGGGAGGGAGAGCCTTCAGTTTTCAGGCCCCTCTTCTGTGGAACCAGCTTCCAGTTTGGATTCAGGAGACAGACACTATCTCTACTTTTAAGATTAGGCTTCAAACTTTCCTTTTTGCTAAAGCATATAGTTAGGGCTGGACCAGGTGACCCTGAATCCTCCCTTAGTTATGCTGCAATAGATGTAGGCTGCCGGGGGATTCCCATGATGCATTGAGTTTTTCCTTTCCAGTCACCTTTCTCACTCACTATGTATTAACAGACCTCTCTGCATTGAATCATATCTGTTATTAACCTCTGTCTCTCTTCCACAGCATGTCTTTTATCCTGTCTTCCTTCTCTCACCCCAACCAATCACAGCAGATGGCCCCGCCCCTCCCTGAGCCTGGTTCTGCTGGAGGTTTCTTCCTGTTAAAAGGGAGTTTTTTCCTTCCCACTGTCGCCAAAGTGCTGCTCATAGGGGGTCATATGATTGTTGGGTTTTTCTCTGTATCTATGAAGCGCCTTGAGGCGACATTTGTTGTGATTTGGCGCTATATAAATAAAATGTAGACAACATCGGCTCAGGCCCACTACTGTTGAACAGTCTTAATAAAAATACTTAAATGTGCAGACGCAGCCCATACAAATACTGATTGGTTAAAATAAAATATCCTTCCATACAAACCAGACTATAAACCAACACAAAAAGTTAGACAAAAAGACAAGACCCATAAAAACATTCCAGTTTGAGTGTAATAGTTTAAAATCACATTTATTTGGCCACCAGGTGCCCATGTTATACTGTTCCAAAAAATGCATTATTTTTCCACAATAATCGTTCCAAATGATTCGATCACCCCAAACATTGCATTTCTGTTATCACTAAAGATAATCCTAAACTAAATAGAAATAGCTCTGCATCAGGCTAAATCCCTTTAATGAGGGTCCCTGACTATATTGTTACGTCCTTGGGCTAGTGGTAACCTGGGGGTAACAACAAATGTGACACCCCACTCCAACTCCACCCAAGAAAGAGCCAAAACTCTGAGCAATTGCAAATGCTATGCAGCTGTTTATTGACTTCGGCAGTGAGCTATGCCAAAATAACTAACAAAAGGTCCCAAGCCCAACCTCAACAGAAAAAACAACAACATCATGTACACACATGGGAGGGAGGAGCGAGAAAAACCCACAACCATATCCTCTGGTGGGAGGAGTCACACATAAACACACCCACATGATCTTGGGTCATAACACTATGGTCCACTCTCCATCATGAATCGGCAACACTAATCCTGAGAGAAGTTGCAACCCCTCATTAATTAGCCAGTGGCTCTTCCCACTTGTTGAAACAGTAATTAAATACCAATTAATAACAATGTTCAATTTGTCATTCAAATATAATAATAATAATGAGTTAACAGTGGGAACATTAGAAAATGCCCCAATTCTGCAGATGTTTTAAATCAACAGGTTCTTTAACCTCACCAAACTCCACCCCTCCTCCTTACTACACTTGGTACATTCCCTTCCAGGAACTTTACCATAAAAGGAGTCCAAACGACCCAGGCGAAAGATTCGAAGCATTTTTGCCAGAATGTGAAGAGGCTTCAAAACAATTTGAAAGCCATCTCCACAGTGACATCTGCTGGCCGATATGGCTATCACTACATCTTGATAGTGCTTTTCTGTGAAACAATGACGCACACATCCTGCGCAATTCCAAACAAAGCTACTTATTATACCAGACAGTCAATAACTGTGATCAGCAGATGTTTTGGAGAAATTCTCTACGAAACAAGGAAAGAAAAATAATGAGACCGTTAAAGATCTGTGACTGTAGTGACCAGTGTGCTTCAATAGAATTTGTGCTGCTCACAATAAATCAGTTTATAAGTAAAACATACAGAGGAAAGACTGCAGTGTTCACTGTAAGAACCACACCAATTTACAGCTGTGGGCTGAGCTCTTGGGCTCCATCAGCTTTGTCTTTGCTCACAGCCCTGAAACTATGGATGTGTTTGGTTAAGTTTTCTGGGAATTCGTGCCATCAGGTTTGTTCTACACACTGTCGAGCAAAGCTAGAAGCTGGCATAGAGTTAGGTTCGATTTTTAATTAACTTAAATATCTATAGTTAAATGAAAACACTGTGTTTTTCTTCTTTATAAAAAGTTAACATTCATCACATTTTCATGGGGTAATTCTGACAGTCCATTTTACACACATATTTAAATCATCCTCTGCTGAACTTGAACTATATCTTGTAACACTGGCATGATGTTTTACTGCGAGTCTGGAGTTTTGGTCATAGTGAACCTGCAGTAACTCCCGTTGTTATTCGTTTTTTTAAAGATATTCACAATAAAAGCGGCAGTGAAAATGAAAGGAAAGGAAAAAACAATTGTTTATCACCGAGAGTGATATGAACATATCTATAACTTACCGGAATCAAAATGTCTGGGGCACCAACAGATATTTGGAGATGGAAGAGAACTGGATATCTGCTCGTCTCACAGCACTGAAATACTGGGTTGGTGTATCTGGGTCTGCCTTAGAGTGGTTCTCCTCATATCTCTATGAACGATACTTTTCTGTGGCGGTCTCTAAGTACAGGTCATCTTCCACGTCCCTGTCCTATGGTGTGCCACAAGGTTCTGTGCTGGGGCCCTTATTGTTTTTAATATATCTACTTCCTCTCCAGCATATTTTGAGCCCCTTTGAGGACATTTGCTACCACTGCTACGCAGACGACATCCAGCTATATATATCTTTTAAACCTGAAGATGTTTCTAAGCTGCAGATTCTAAATGTGTGCTTAGAAACCATTAAAGGTTGGATGGCTGACAACTTCCTCCAACTTAATGAAGAAAGGACTGAAGTCCTTGTATGTGCTCCAGACAGACATGTACCTAACATAATGAATGCTCTTGGTTCTCTTTCAACATGTGTGAAATCGTCTATTAGGAACCTCGGGGTAACCTTTGATTCTGCTCTTACCCTGGATGTCCACGTCAAATCTCTGGTTCGGTCATGCTTCTATCATTTAAGAAACATTTCTAAATTGAGCCCCATAGTGTCTCATACTGAACTGGAGATTGTTATTCATGCATTCATTTCATCACGATTGGACTACTGTAATTCACTGTTTACATGTCTACACAAAAACTCCCTTGAGCGTCTGCAGATTGTCCAAAACACTGCAGCAAGGCTTCTGACAAAAACATCTAAGTACTCTCATGTGACACCATTGCTTATACAGCTGCACTGGCTCCCCGTTGAATTCAGAGTCCATTTTAAGATTCTGGTTCTGACATTTAAGGCTCTTCAAGAACAAGCACCAGCGTACATCATCAAACTTTTACAGCCCTATGCCCCTAGTAGGTCCCTGAGGTCTTGTGATCAGGGCCTACTTGTTATTCAGTATACAAGACTGAAAACCAAGGGTTATAGAGCTTTTGCTACTGTGGCCGCCAGACTGTGGAACTCTCTTCCTCAGAACTTAAGATCTGCAGACTCAGTGATTACTTTTAAAAAACAGCTAAAAACACATCTTTTTAAAATTGCATTTTGTTAACTTTTGACTGTTTTTTTTTTTTTTTTTTACCTTGTAAAGCACTTTGTGATCTTTTATCTAGAAATGTGCTATATAAATAAAATTTTACTTACTTACTTACTTACTTACAGCTGCTATCCAGACTAGACGCCTTCTTTTGGTAACATCCCGTACATTAGCTGCCTCATGTTGCTTCCAGGTGGGGAAAAGATAAACCATTTTCAAACTTATTCCCTTGCCGGTCGTGCGATCTAACATTACAACCGACCGCACAGCAAGTACGAACCATAGCCGTTGTTATCCGTGTGCTTTTGCTTTCGCTAGCACTTTGTTTGGCCCAGAAACATGGCGCCTCAACCAAATAATCATGGCCACGCCCCCTCTCTTGACATCGCGCTCCAAAGCCCTAATCGTTGGGTCACTTCCGGTATTTCAGACAATCCCTTTCCGTCAAGAGCCACTTGTTAATTTGTTGCAGACTTGTTTTCAGAAACGTTATTTTTTTTATTGTTGATGTTGTAAATGTGATTTGCACTTCCCAGCCACAGTATTTAGCTACTCAGGTTAAACATGATATATATATATAGTTAGTTAGTTATGGCTATGGATTGAAAATACCCCCCCCCCCCCCCCCCACACACACACACACACACACCCCACCCCTAACGGCTGCACCTCTCAAAAATATTTGTCTGGCCTCTTATCTCACTTTTTTTAATTTCAAAAATTCAACAGAAAATTTCACAGACATATTTTTCTAAGTTTTTTAAGGTTGTGGTGTTAATTTTTAAGTAACATGAGCCCAGCGGCAGCAGCAATGCTAGGCTAACACTAACTAGCTAGCAAGATTATAAACCTGGTGCTAAACTAGGAAGCCACAAAATCAGTTTGAATAAGAGTAAACATTTACTCCCCAAGTCAGTGTATCAGGTAAAGATCCACAGCAATGACAACAATAATATTTGAGCTGAAGCTTCTCCAGACTGTTTTCCACCGCGTCTTTGTCGTGTCTTCGTCCACTTACCAACCAGTCGCCCTTGCTGAGCCTGGTTCTATTGAAGGTTTCTTCCTGTTAAAAGGGAGTTTTTCCTTCCCACTGTTGCCCAAGCGCTTACATGTGATTGTTGAGGTTTCCTGTTTGTTTTGGATTATTGTAGGATCTTTACCTTATAATATAAAGCGCCTTGAGGCAGTAGTTGAGTGTGAGTGTGGGCGATAGATTACAAATAAAAGTTTATTGGGGGTTTTCCCAGTATGACTCGGGGGTGTTGATTCACTTTAATTAACACAATCATCCTGTTGTAACTATGTTTCTGTAGGGCAGAGTACATCAATATGACGATCACTTATTAAATCATGTTTAAACTGTTTTGTGCTGGGAGCAGACAGTTTCTATGGGAATGGGGTTTTGGGGGGATAACAGGAGGAGATCAGATACAAAGTGTCATCTAAGAATGCAACTCTGCTTACTACGGATAATCACGTTTTCAGGGGTTTAATACATTTAACCAGATTTCTAGAGCTGCTCCATGCAAAGTGGGATGAACGCCGTCTCACCTAAGAAGATCAGGTTTTTCACAGAAAGTTTCCCAATTATATATAAAACTATTTTTTCTTTGTTTTTTCTTTAACCATTAACAATTCCTATTAGCAGACTGTAATACAAAGCTTCACAGTGGGTCTCTAACAAGGCTCAAACTCTGCTTTTCAACACTTGAGTGGCACAGGTGAAAAAGGAACTCAAACAGTGTCCTGGTGAAACAGGTGGAGGTTTTCTTGAGGCCTTGAAAACAAAGACAGCTGAGATATTTTCAGTCTCTATGTGTTTATTAGAGATGATACAATGTTGGTCTTTTTGACAGTTGTGCTAAACAAACAGAAAACAAGACAGAAACTTTCAACAGATCGCCATAGTAACTCTGGTGTCCATTTTCTTGTCCTATGACAGCTGTGAGTGGGGTAATGACAGCTGAGAAATCTGCAAGTCCACAGAATCCTCCACAGCATATGTTCACATTATTTTCATACTCAAACATGTCAGCGAGCCCTAATGCTCTGTAGTTGGGGGCACTGTCACTTTGCAGTAGACCAGGATAAGAACATTTCAAAGGATACAGGTGATCACTTGGAACTCATCCCTTTAAGGGACAAGCAGAGCTAAATCATGCCAGTGAGATGCTCCTCACGGTATAATAGAAAGACCAGGTTTTTCCTTTAATTTGTCAAATGTTGTGTGCATATACATTTTTCCCTTTTCTCCGACACGGCTACTCTTACAGAGATGCTTATGGCCGCCTCACAGTCAAACACAGCCCACACTGGTCCACAGCCATGCCTTGCTACCACACCGTGCCAGGATCAGCGTAACCAGTTTATCACTGCCAAAATGTAAAGAAGTGAAAAACACAAGTTAACATTACACTACCCAAAATAATACAGTTCCCACTCTCCCAGTTGGTTAAGTTCAGTTGACATCTCCAAACTGCCCTGAGGTCATCAGGGCTACGACGGCTTTGACACTCAAAAGACGAAGCCTGTGGTTTAAACTGAAGTTTGAAAGACAGCAGACTTATAGCAGCCTTTGATAATAATACATTTTAAAATTCTGTCACTTTTGGATCCTAAATCAGTAGAATTTAGGAGAGCATTTGAAGTTGACCATTTTCTTCATGCATTCTAGTCAGCTAGGATCTGAGAGCGTTCCAGCTTCAGTGTTGTCTGTTGATGTTGGGATGTACAAAGACGTGGCCAAAGTTTCCATCAGCAGCTACTGCAGAGAGACATCCCTGACCACAGACTAAATGACAGAACATAACACTGGCAGATATCCCCAAATATCCTTTTACAGCACATCAAATAGCTGAAAATTGAGTTCCAACAAAAAAACCTGTACTCATCAGTGTTTAGTGTTTCTTTACTTGCATAACATGGAGGCTGTATTTTCAAAAACTTATCTGCAGAGTTGGAAAACAGCTGAAAGTTGGAAAACTGCCATCCTTCAAACATCAGCTTTCCCTTGGCCTAAATAAATCAAGTGGAATAAAACTGCTCACTGTCAGGATGCTGGTGGCAGGCACAGCATGGACCAGAACTCTAAAAACATATTTACACCGACCTGTCATCAACTCAGCTCCTTTTCTGTCTGTGACTCTTGTTCACTGACTGGAGAGCTGAGGACAAACTGCTTCTGCCCCCAAACGTAACATATACAAGCCTTTGTAAAAAATAGACTGCTTTAAAATCATCTTTGTGTGGGGTGTGTGTCTGTGTGGTTGTGCGTGTTAGTCCCGTTTCCAGTCATAGACTTCACATGTGCGCACACTGAACTTCTCTCCTCATTAATGCCGTCTACCTGTTCTTTATGCTCTGGACCTGATGCCCCCCCACTTCTCTGGATCCACAGCCAGCGGGTACAGCATGAACCTCATTTGCAACACGGAGGCTAAAAGCTGTCTGGGAGGTGAAAGGTCAAGAGGAGGCGGTCTGCTGGAATCGTCTCAAGCAGTGACCAAAGCATTAAGATCAGATTGTACGGTCTTTTTCCACAGAGCACAGGCACTCTTAACATCTGCTCAAGCATTGTAACTTTGATAGTGTGTGTTGCTGCCGATTCCAGATCAGGTAGTCCAGTCTCGTCCGGAGCCAAATGTTGACTCGACCACAGACTCTAGTCCGAGCTGTTCTGCAGCGTGTCTGAGCCTCAGCTCCAGCTGGTGCTCTGGAGTTCTTGGCGGAGCCAGGAGGGCAACGGCTGACCCAACCGGCTCAACAAACGCAGGAGATCCATGTTGTGCTCACGGTAATACTCTGCTAGAAAGGCACGCGACTGCAAGCAAATGCACACAGAGACACACACACAGAGACATGCACACACAAACACACAGGGGTGAGATTCACAGCAAGTTTTCTCAAGTGTTGTTGTTGCAAGCATAAAACAAACATGGTGGACTGGCGTGCCAATATTACACACTTTGTTGTGATGTCGGGTTGGTGTTCAACAACAGAGGAACTTCTTTTTAATTCATTTCTGTGGCTGTGTCATTTCCTGAAGTAGTGTTTATGCTACTCTAAAAGGAGTGTGTAGATTTCGTGTGTGTCGATACCTATTTACACTGTGTTGTGCTGGAGACCTGAAATAGGTTAACTGACAGGTTTGAAGTTGTTCACACAGAGAGCAGACTACTGATGTCAGTGGAGAATCGTCAGACTGCTTTCAGCTGTGACTCAAATAACCGATCGCTATAACCAAAACATGCTGAAGAGCATCTCTGAACACATGAGAGAAAAGACCGTAACAGGTGCATCCCTGTCACAGACACCATCAGATTGGAGGCTAATGGTTTTGCTCAGTTCAGTTTTTGCTCTTCCAAACGTCAGCTTTTAACGGATTGCTTTTGCTACAGCTTAAAACCTAAAAGTTAAAAAGAGGTTATAGTACACAAGATTCATCCCCCCAAAGAGCTTGTGCTCATCAGAAAACGAGCAGGTGAAGCAATCACAGTGCACGCGTACCTCAGAACTCAACTCCGGGTACTTCCTGCCTTTACTCTTTCCCAGACATTTGGCCCGACCGCCCTCCACTCGCTGACACCAGAAGCCTTTGCTGTCATCATACCTGCAAAGACAACGCATGTTCTTTGACGCCACAGCAAACACGCCCCACATAGGCTGTACATTTTTACATGCTTCTGTGTAAGGCAAGTCCGAAAAGAAAGTGACTTTTATACATGTTTATACGCAGGAGTGTTACGAACATTAAAGCCTGGGTGTAGTTGAAGATGGGGGTGACACCAAGGAATCTCTGTATTCCCTCCATCACCAGTACTGGGTTGGACCGCAGCAGCGCCCCATCAACAATGTGCAGCTGAACACAATTATAGAGAAAGAGTGTCAGCAACGCCTGAGAGAACTACAACCATCGTCCAATGCATTCGCAGCTGCAGCGTGTGCTACCTGGCTGGCTTGGTAATGTTGCAGCCAGCGGTCCAGGTGGAGAGCATATGCCCCAGGGTTAAGGCAGTGTCTCTGAAGGGCCAGCAGATCCCTGGGGGCTGAGGCGCCCGCTGTAACTACTTCATGGAAAGTGTGGTTAAGGGCTACAGGGTCCTGATGAGCCCTCTGGTGCTGTAGTTAACGAAACACACACAAACACTAAAGAGGGTTTGAAATGCTATGAAAAAGCCTTTGCAGCCTCACTGTGAGCGTTCTCACCTGGTACCAGGAGTAGGCTCTGTCAGCCGGGTTAATGAGCACTGCCAGGATCTTGGCCCTGGGGAGCAGGGCCGCAGCTCTTTTAGGGGCTACTTCTGTGTCAAAGTAGTTGGCGCTCTTTTCAAACATGAAGTCTGTGCTGACATTGGAAGGGAATGGGAAGAAGTCCATGTACCTGAGGAGGACACACACGCACACCATTACACAACTGTACTGAGGTGAAATGTGTTTTTTTAAAAGAAATATTTTTAAATGAGCAGCTTTTACAGTTTTGTGTTGCTTCTTAATATAAAAGTGTCCAATTTATAAGACAACACAACGTCTTTGTGTGGAATCGGGTTTCCTGCTCTTGTTTGCTGTTTTAGCTGTTTGGTGGTTGTTGAAATAGTTTTTGTGTTTAACCCGAGATTCTGCCGTTTGAATTTTTGAATCAGTAAATCGATTATTGAACCCAACTCCTAGTGTTTGGGGCTGTACCCTGTAGGTTTTTATTGTTAGACAGTAACATTACTTATTAACCCTTTAAGACCTACCATAGAACCAAGTCCACCAGAGCTTATATTATATGTTTACATGCTGTGGAGCCATTTTTGGGAGCATTTCAAGTTGCTATACATCAATACAACCATTATAGCCCAGATTTTAATAATATGTCTGCATTAAGTGCATAGTAATTACATAAATTGCAAAAAAATGCAATAAACTACAAAAAATTTTAAAATTTTAACATATATTTCTAGTTAGAGAAATTTAAGAGGCTTATCCCTCAAAACTGTAAATACAAAAAAGTTGCACAAAATAGTTTCCCACCACAGGAAATTTATTTTGAGTGTCTTCATAGTTTTATTTTTGAAATACACCAATTTTTATACACTGCAGGAAAAACGAAAATAAATATTATAATGCAAATTTGCAAAAAAGCAGCATATGCATCAAAATAAACTATTTCCAGCAGTGCAATATGAGTCCTAAGCATCCCAGAAACCACACAGAAAGTCATAAAGTCAAAGATAACTTTTAAAAACACCAGTATAGGCTCATGAGGCCCTGATGGTAAAAAAACTACTTTTCTGCGAAAATGATGTCACTTCCTGTTTCGGGCAGGTCATGGCGGACATGCAATAGGAAGTGTTACAAACAGCTGATCGGATCGGCAGAGCGTGTTTCTGGAATATTATGTTTTTGTTGCTGCAAGTGCTTTTTATGCAGTTTTTGCAAAGCTGTATGTGGAAGGAAACTGTGACCGAGGACAAGCTGATGGCATAAGATGTAAGTACAACTCCTCCGGTTTCATATGCAAAAAAAATTATTGCGCTAGCTCACGTGGTTGCAGAGCTACCGGGATTTAAAAATAGTTACGCAAAACAGAGCGTGCTGCTCTGACCGGCTTTAAAGGGTTAAGAAAAGTGTTCTGTGTAATAATTACTTTGAGTAACGACACAACTGATCGCAACAAGGAAAAAGCTCCAACATGAGCAAACATTTGACCACTCAGCATGTAATTAATTTGCATGAATGTCTTTGACATGCTGACTCAAAGCAATTCCCATCACTAGTGTCATTCTGAGTTTGATGGCAACAACGTGTCTTCAGAAGCTGGACAGTGTATCAACGCCTCTTCTTTTAACTACAGTCTATAAAGGTGACTGAAGGAGAGCAGTTACTGGGCTTCAGAGAGACGAATGTTGTTGTGTTCTTTTGGTTTAATCTGGCTCCAAATGTTTTTCTTAAATGTGAGCAGCTGTCTCAGTCCTCCTCTTCCTCCAGCTCTGAACTGAGCTGGGTTGCTCTCGCCCAGTGTTCTGTACTGTGATTTATTAACCATCAAAATACACAAAGGACTTTGCAAATGACTCTTCTGAGTTATTGGCTGAAATCATGCCTAAATATAATAAAGCTCTAATGATTAGAGATCTTAACGTACATGCGCGCTGGCTCGACAGCATTAACTGACTCGCTAACTTCATGCAGTGGTTGTCCGGACCCACAGAAGAACGTGAACACAGACTGGGGCTCATTTTATCTCACGATGTTTCTGTTTCAAACTGTTTTCAGATCACACGCCTGTGTTCTTTGTTGTTGTTTTTTCTCTGCTGACTTTGATCAGAACTTTGGAGCTCAGCTTCTAGTTTTATTCCACCTGCCAAACGATATCAGAGTCAGTGTCTCCATTCAAAGCCAGACGGTCTAAAACGAATCCCAGCTGGATTCTTTCATTCTTTCTGTTTTAGGCACATTTGTTCTTGTTGTTTTTAACACTAGCCTTTTCCTCAAGGGTGCTTCCTAAAAGCTTTAAAACAACCTGGCCCGGATCCCACTGTGTTATCCAACTTTGGGTCCATTTCCAATCTTTCTTTTCTTTCAAAAATTCTCTAGATAGATGTTTATAGCAAATTGAAGGCCCTTTAAATAAAAAATAAAATAAATTAAATAAAAAAACCAAACATCCTTGGCTTGTTTTAGTCTGGTTTTAAGTCTCTTCATGGAGCAGAATCAGTCCTGCTGACGGGCCACTGCTCACTGTTGGTCCACAACAGTGATGGCTAAGACGGGTCTCTTACCGGGACCATGTCACCTATGAAGAAGACCACTGCCGGACCGCCACATGTCCCCTCCATGACATTCTACCCCAACTCCCGTGCCGACTGCACCATCACATGGACCCCACCCCACAGAAGACGCAAACCAGGCTGCCCCCGTACACCATGGCGGAGGACTTTCATTGATGATTTACGGGCCTGGGATGAGGCCGAAGCAACCGCTGCTGATCGATTACGCTGGCAGAGATCTGCCACCCAATGCGGAGGACCGAACTCTAAGTGTGTTTGGTCCTGGTGGGCACAGTATCTAAGGCCTCCAGTCACAAACCTGGGTTTTATGATGGACGGTTAGATTGGACAGTCAAATAACTGCAGTGGTGAAATCCAGCTTCTTTCAGATGAAACAAGTGATAGAAAAACTGTTGAAAGATCACTTTGAAACAGTAATCCATGCCTTTATCACAACTCTGGATTGGATTACCGCCACTCTCTATATGTTGGTGTTAGCCAGTCCTTCCTGCCTCGTCTTCAGCTGGTGCAAAAGTATGACTTAACTGGAAAACAGCAAATTACTTCTGTTTTACACTCACTACACTAGCTGCCCGCCCATTTTAGGGTTTATTTTCAAATTCTTTTATTTCTTTCCTCTGAGATGTGTCTTGCCCATCTCAGAACTGCTGCACTTGCACCGTCCTTCCCGATTGCTCTTGGATGTGCCGAGGGCACAAGGCTTTTGCCGTAGCAGCTCCCATTAGACAGGCCTCTGCACTGTCCAATTTTAAGATCCACCGCCTCTGTTTGTTGCCCGATCTCGTTTGCACATCATCAGGATGGGAGCGAATGTTCCCCCAATAATAAACCAAAGGGTCCCTCTCCTCGTAAGTCTGGGGAATATATCCAGGTTTTCCGAAAAGAATTTCAATTTTGGATTGATCCGACTTCAGAACAGTTTTCCATTTCCCCATCCATCCATCTTCTTCTGCTTATGTGGGGCAACAAACTAACAAAGCTGCTGTTAAAGACCAAACAGGGAAAGTCACACTAAAATGAAAATGGACAGCAGATTATTTTAAAAAAAGTAACGTGGGACATTTACGCATTTAAGCACACAAGTCATGGCAGCGCCGCACAGATGCAGACCTGCTGTGCTCTCCTATTGCTCTGTACACAGTGAACAGGGTGTGTGTGTGTTTTTACCAGTCAATCCCATTGTGATAGTTCGCGCCACTGAAGAACTGGATCTCCTCAAAGGTGGTCGGACTGGGGAAGGAGCTGGTGATTGCTGGGTGGATGCTCAGGAATGAATGAAGTGCTGTAGTACCTTTGAGCAAACAAGACAATAGAGATTGAAAATGTGACGTCATTCAAGGGTAAAACTGCAAAGAATTCTGGGAACTCGTGGTAAGAGGTACTAGCGCACGCAGGCTTTCAATTGAAATCAGTTACACAGCGATAAAAAGAAACAAAAAATGTCAAGAAGCTGTTGTATTATTAACTGCAATAGCCGGTCACATGACAGCCACGGGAAGCCGACGGGTAAAGAGATCGTTTTTTTTATCGGATTACGTCGTTGAAGAGAAATTGTGCGAGCCATGTTTCCAAAGTAACAAAGAGGCGACGGATGGCCTGGATTACAGCCATTCAAAGACCAAATATAACGTCCCAGAACATCCAGCTCACAGGTTAGTCTGCTCCAAGCATTTCCAGAAAGGAAATGTTGTAGTTAATACGTCATTTTTCTTAACATAATTGGTGATATAGGTTACAAGCAAGTCTGGCGCTGAACAGAAATTGTGGCGCTATGCTCCTTTGTTTATTGTGCATAAATAGTGAATTGTCCTGACACAATATTGTGTTTCGCTTCTGTTATTACCATGGTACATTGACAAAAACATATACTTTTATTCACAGGATAAAACAGGTTTTTTGTATCACTAATTGCCCAGTACGATTACAGCACACAATATTATTGTCACTGCTACATTTCTGTGATGCGAACCAGAAATTATTTCCACTACTAATTAATTACCGTTGAGCTCAAAGGTCCTATTAATAAACGGTTAACGAATGTGTATTTATGAAGACGATTTGTGAGACTGGTAAACTTATGATACGTACGATGGTCTTTCGTTCTACACGGTGCATTTCAAGCTCCTGTACCCATCCGTCGGTAAACTGTACCTGGGCTTGTTGCAGTGACCTGAAGTTACTAAACTTCATGAGTGTATGCACTCACTCCAAGAACCGTATGATTATAAATATGAGCGTGGTGAAAGTTGGGCAGCACGCTAACGTATTTTGTCCCTCTGTGTGCTCGTAAGGGTCTAACCCTTTCACTCCTTTGATTTTTTCCTCGTATCTTTTCTTTAACTTTTCATCAAGTCTGTCTTTGTACGGACCGGCATTGTTCTCCTTCGTTTTGTACATTTTTTTTTTACATACAAACTTTTTTGGGGGACAAAGAAAAAGCAAGAAGGTATTGGAACCGGAGAATGAACGTTTTGCGGTGCTGCAAATGCTTGCATTTGATGCGGTACTTGGATTGTTTTGGATTGGATTGAGTTCCCGGCATGCAATGCGCGAAAGTCACGTGGTCTGTCAATCTCTATTAAAATAATGAATACAGAGAATTAAATAAGACAGATGAGAGGAATCTATACCTGTTTTTTGTGGTCCAATGATGAGAAACTTTGGCAACCTGTCACAGGTCTTCTCTTTAGACCAGATATCTTTGTGTCTCTTATCATGGCAAGGGTTCTGAAAACAGAAAACATCCACACAGTGTGTCATCGTCCACAACGGGTGAAAGTTGCATTTACATTTTACATTACAGATATTATACACGTTACATTTTTAAATAAATAAAAAAGGACATGAATGGTTTTGTTTATCGTTTCATCACAAACTCCCACATCACCCAAATCTTGAAGTAGGCATTTCCAAATTGTACAAAAGATGGGGAAAAGGTAGGTAAGGTAGATTTTTAATGTAATACTTAAACTTTTAAGATTAGAAATCATGAATGAATTTAAATTTTACATATTACACACCGTAGTCAGGGAAAAAATGATCAGGTTATTAGCAAAGGTGCAATTAATGTGTATTTACAAAAACCCCACAAACCCCTAAACTAGATGCTTTAACTATAATTGTACATTCACTGTTTTTCCTGACATCAAACTCCTTGTGCATAGATGTACTGCACTCATCATGAATCTGGCACTTGTGCCTTTTTTACCTACTAACGTAAAAGAAAATGCATGAAGACTTTTTCATTTCTAAAATAAAACGATACAATAAAATGTATGTAAAACAATAAAATAATATAATAACAATAAAAACACTCTTTGTTGTGAAGCTGTCTTTTAACTGTTGCTTTATTTAATGATTAGTGGTTAGGTGACTGTGTATACGGTGAAGTGAAAACAGAAACTGGATTTTGTTCATAGAAAAAAAAAGCCCCAAGTTTTAAAAATAACCACATGAATCAACCCACCTGCCAGAGCGGGTCTCTCTCATCAGGAAAGAGTTGGAAATACCTCTCGGCTAGCTGGACTGGTGGTAACGTTTGCAGCCTGAGGTTGGTCCAGCACTGGACAAACTTCACCAAAGACTCAAACGTATACAGACCCAGACGATCGTTGCCATAGTTAGACAGATGGGTCATGAAGATACTGATCTGGATTGAGAAAGTTAAAAACATGTTATAACATCCTAAGCTTTTATTTTTATTTCATTTTTCATTTTGTGTGTGTGTGTGTTCACCTTTTATTACATGTTAGAATTTTATGTTACTTAAATTAAAGTATTCAATAATTTCATTATAGTTGAATAATGACAATAAAGAAAGAAAGAAAGCTGACAAACTTTGCCAACTTTAAAATTTACTTTTTCCCTCGAATTTCAAATTTTGATGAAGATGTTTGACATTGGGAATTTACTACCACACACTGCATGTTATATCCACTAAATTTCTCCATTATCCGCTTATTCTCGTGTCTTAACCATCTTGTTTATTTTGTTAATATCATTAATCTTTCTCATCCTGTTTTGTCTTAGTAGAATTGAAGAAAAAACCTTAAGTAAATGATAAGCAATGGTTTAGTCTGCAACTTCTTAGTTAGAGCTTGGTGCTTGTTTTTTGGGAGCCATTTTTGTTGGGGGGGGGGGGGGGTGTCACTGCCAAGAAGCTTACACATCTACTCAATCTTCTTTTCCCTGTTCTGGACTAACACGCATCTGTTGCTTAATTGTTTTGTTCTATCATTTAAGGCGAGTGTGCACAATGTCTGTGCTGTAGGAATCAGATCAGTCAGCACTTAAACTTTCTAAGCTGGAATGTTAAAGGTTTAAATCATCCAGTCAAGACAGCGAAAGCTTTCTTCCATATCATTAAGCACCGTAACAGTGATGTGGCTTTCCTGCAGGAGACCCACATCAGGGGGTTTTACAATGCCGTCTCTTTTCACGGTGGAGGGGCCAGTGCTTTTCCAGGTTAGAGGACAAGGGATTTCTATACTGATCAGCTCAGTATTTCTATACTGAGGGATTTCTATACTGATCAGCCAGAGCACTCCCTGTGAGGCAGTCCAATGTTGTAGCAGGCAAACAATAAACATTAAATCTGCTTTCAGGGTTTAAACTGAACCTCAATAAAAGCTTTTCCTCTTAAGTAGTAAAGCAAGTTTGTTAGACTTCACTAACTTGCCCTTAAGGGTTAAAAAAAAAAAAATACCAAAAACCCCTTAAAAAAACAACAACAAACAAACAAACACACAAGAATTTGATTACACTGCTAAACCAATTGAAGCGATCCTTCAACCACTGGACACCATTTTCTAAGGACGTTATTAAAAATGACTATTTTACCAGGATTTTTAAATGTATTTATTTATTTTTATACCTCTTCCAGGCTCTACACATTTTTATTTCTAAGATTTTTTTCCCAATGTGTTGCATTCTGTTTCGTCACCTCACACATGGTAAACACCCAAGACCAATCTTCAAAAACCTAAAACTGAAGGGGGGGCTTGCACTTCAACAATTTTTGTTTTTATTATTGGGCCCCTAACATAAGATGTCTGGTGTTTTTGTATTTCTACCTCACTCAGAGTGGCTATCCTGACTGGGCGACTATGGAACTACACAGCAACAACAGTACATCTTTTCTGGCTGTGCTTGGTTCTCCACTTTCATCTCTGTGGTGAAACACTCATTGGAAATATGGGGAAAGTTTAGGAAATACTTTAACCTCGACCTTTAAGTTGAGGTGAGATTTAAACTCGTCTGAGATTTTTAGCATATGCACTTACGGTATCAATTTGAACCTGCTACATCACCTTGGTCTTTAGTTATTGCAACTAAGTTTCAGAAAACTTGACCTCTGATCTTCACCTTGAGGTCAAGGTCACTAAGAAGGGGGGGAAGTGACACCCACTCTTAGTGGGCGGGGTAGAAAGAGTGGGGTAAAAATGACAACACTTAATTTTACAGGGTAAGTCCATCTGAAGCCTTTTGCGTGTCCAAGTTGCATAAAAACTAGATGGTAGAAAATGTGAACATTTACAATGATTGCTGTCAAAAACATTTTCATGTTAAAAACAGTTTTACATGCTTTAGTTTACAGTACTGTGAAACTGTCTCCGTTTGTTTTTTGAAATTTAAAATGATTGAAACTGGTTTGATGGACCATTTTTCAAAAAATATACATCTTGAAAACTATTTGAAAAATGAATCTGAAATTTCACAGCACTCATTATAGATGTCCAAACTTTGGACTCTAAAATTTGTATGCAAATTGGAGGTCGAGCAGGACATTTTCTAAAACTTGACTGAAGATGGAACGACCTTTGTGTAAAGCCAGGCCAAATCTTCAGACACTCAAGTCTCATGTAAAGTTGACACGTGTGAAACATGAGTGCAAGACAGTCTCAAGCCAACAGCTGTAGTGTGCATGGAGGTTTTCTTACAGGGTTTAGGAGGACGGTGAGGAAGAGCTCTCCCCCTCTGATGCTCTTGTCCAGCTCTTTTGAACCTCCTGGGTATTCATTATAGAAGATTGTATGGGTGAATAGACCACAAGTTTGTCTGGGCAATACCTGAAACGAACAAACAGGGCATTAAATATTGGGGATATATACATAATTTCCTTAGGGATTAATAAAGTATTCTGATTGGTCAATCATCTAGGTAAGGAAACCCCAAAAGTTGATTCTGTTCCTTTGTGTTCTCAGCATCATGTGTTTTTACCGGGAGACTTTTTCACTTATCCAAGTGTAGCCACAGCTGCTCGTTTCACATAAATGGCCGACTGCAAGCAATGGAGGTCATTTATAAGAGATGTCTCCACCCTCAATAACAGGACCAACCTCAACACTGACCAAGTATGTCTTGCTCTTGTAATTTTGTCTTATCTATATTTCAAATATAGGAATTAGAGCAGGGCGATATGGCCAAAAATATTTATCACGATATATATTTGAAAATTTGCGATAACGATATAACTGACGATATAATTGATGCGAGACAAAATACAACTCCACAACTTTACTAGCGCAAAAAAACACCATCCATTTATTTTCACTTAAACAAGAAGCTGTTTTTTTATGTGCATTAAACCTATATAAAATTTTACAGTGCAAATGCAAATTCCTTGCTGAAAGTTTAACCAAAAGGCATTTCCAGTAGAACTGGGCTCACACATCCTGAGCATAACCATGTATAATATCCACTGCATTAGGGGTGGGCGATATAAACGATATACGATAGAAACGATATAAATTTGGACAACGATAGAGATTTTGACTATACCGCTCTATCGCGATAGCGCATGTTGATGATGTCATCAAGCTGAGCCTGTTTTGGTCGAAAGCATCGCAGCGGCTACAACCATTATCATCTGCAAATTATGGTGGGCGACAGTCATAGCAAAGAGATGAAGCACTTTTGAAATATGGGGAAAGCCAAAAACTGCGCTTCCTCCACTTCCGTAACATTGATTCATTAATGTTGAATTCTCTGCAGCTGCTCTGTTCCCATGTTGTTGTAGTATATTAATAACTAACCTCGTATTGTGGATAGATTATCTCAGTTGTTCTCCTGACTGAAGTTTGGCCCGTGTATAGCATCCTGCTATGCGATTGCATTTGTCCCTGACCACCAGAATCCGTCACGTTAACTTTTATCGAGTGGAAAAAAGTTGCCGTTCATCCTCCAGCTTCACTGTGCTAATGTTATGCTAACATAGCTGTGTCGCTAGCGATCACGTAGCACAGCATTATATACCAGGTAGTCCAACTTCAGTAACCCTGCAAACGCCACTGCTGTTTAGTTTTCTGTCTTTATTTATGTTGGAAGTGGTAGCAGAGCTGTACGTTTTAATTTTTTCAGAAATCTCTCAGTCAGAACATGCTATATCATGCTTAGTTAACTACCGAAACTAGCGAGCTAACTTCTAACTCCGTTAAATGTAATACATTCTGTTTTCATGGATGCCTGGATGTTAAACTTCATAGTTACACCTGGTAAAGCAGCAATGCCGATCGTTTTATTAAAGATGAAAGAATTTAGACAGTTTTTAACTCTCAGTGATGCTGCAGTGTTCGTTTGACTTTGGGACCTGAAGTGGAGGAAGTTTAGGACCCAGATTACTCCCAGATTTGCGAGCACCTTAGTCCGACAAACACGGCAATAACGACGGCCCGCTTGTATGTTCTACAAAAAAAGAGTGCTTTGGTGGGTATCTGACGGACACCAAACCAGTTCCACATCACTGAAGTTGCAGCATTTTTACAAACCAATTCTGGTTCATATGTTTCACTCAACAATCTGCTTTCCCCCTTCTCATTCGCCGTTGCTGCCATGCTTTTTCGCCATGTGCGTATGAAAACAAAGGCACTGCGCATGCGCGTTTTACCCATATTCTATCGCTATATTTCATTTTCTTATCGTTGCCTAACATTGTACCGGTATTACCGTGAACGGTATAATATGGCCCAGCCCTAATAGGAATGTCGGGTTTGGAGGAGTCAAGGAGGCCATTTATGTGAAAAGAGAAAAACCATCTGTGAACCAAAGAGGGGGCCTAAGGGTACATCTTTCTCCATCTAACAATGGTTTGATTGGAGCCTTTCCCCAGCTCTCTGTGAATGGTACTGATGGATCATATGAAACTGTCATGAAAAGAAGCATTTTCATAATTATAAAACAATCATGAATTATGAAACTAAGTGAAAAGCCCATTGTAAGGCAATGATGGTAGTCTTGTGACAGTACTTACCTGCAGTAAGCCGAGGCTGAAAGTGCCACTTAGTCACAAATGAAACTTTCTAGCTATTGACTTTGAAAATCTGTTTCAGTGTAATCAGCGGCAAATTGTTATTAGTTACCATTAAGCCAGCAAAAAACCTCTTGCCAACACTCAGAGCCTTAAGAAATACTACAGACTTCACTGATACAACATTCAAAATATAACATCTTAACAGATAGCTTGTCCTTTTTTAACACAAATCTTCAAAAGTTCACATCATCTTGGCTGAAAGATGTGTTTGTGTGAAGAAAATTACATGTGTTATTAAAGAACAAAGACTGACCTGGATGCCATTGTGGATGAAGCCACGTCGATATCGAGCTGGCCTTAGATGAGGGTATTCTTCTGTACTGGTCACCTTGATTCCCCACACGGATTTCCAGGCTTCGTATAGCTGGCTGTGAACTGGATAAACCCCAGAGTGGTGTGGAGCTACTGCATAGCCCATATCTATTGGGATGCCATGCTCCTGGAGAGAGAATGGTACAATAAGAATAAGGGGTAGCTGTAGCTCAGGAGGTGGAGCTACTGATCGGAAGGTTGGTGGTTCGATCCCTGGCTCACCCAGTCTTAGGAATGTCTTAGGAATGCAGGATCTCTATAGACATCACTGCATGAGGAAGACGCAGCGGATCCTCTGATCCCAGCCACAGACTTTTCACACTCCTGCCGCCCGGCAGGCGGTGCAGAAGCATTCAGACCCACACTAGCCGACACAGAGACTGTTTCCAGCCACAAGCCATCAGGCTTCTGAACTGTGGATATTCTGCACTCACCATTACACTACTGTACACTGTCACTGTAACCGCTTTAAATCCTCACTGCAGTTTTGCACAAACTGTAAATACCAAACAATTGTTTCAAATTTTCTTAATATTTAAAAATAATAAAATACTAAAGTATTATTTTATTATTATTATTGTCCTTCTTTAATATACCAGTACACTTTCCATGTACATGTAAAGCTGAGGGACACAAGCCTAAGAATTTTATTACAGGTAAATGTTGTTAAACTGTTTATTTGTATATGACAATAAAACTTGAAAAGCCACTCCCCGACTCTCGCTCTGGCTCACGCTTTATGTTCTTTTCTTCCGAGTATATTTCACTTGCTGTTCATTAATAAAGTCTTGTTAGAAAACCTAGTCTTGTGCCTCCATCTGAAGTTGCATTCGGGTCCACTTTCACGCTCGGGGCATCCTTAGCAGCAACATGTTACGGCAGCATCGGCCAAACCAGTTATTAGGTTTAGGGAGCATCCATCCATTCGCTTCTGCTTATCCTTTTCAGGGTCGCGGGGGGCGCTGGAGCCTATCCCAGCTGTCATAGGGCGAGAGGCGGGGTACACCCTGGACAGGTCGCCAGTCTGTCGCAGGGCCAACACACAGGGACAGACAACCATTCGCACTCACATTCATTCGCACATTCACACCTAGTGACAATTTGGATTATCCAATTAACCTATCCCCACAAACCTCATGTCTTTGGACAGTGGGAGGAAGCCGGAGTACCCGGAGGGAACCCACGCAAACACGGGGAGAACATGCAAACTCCACACAGAAAGACCCCGGCCTGATGGTGGAATTGAACTCAGGACCTTCTTGCTGTGCGGCAACAGTGCTAACCACCGTGCTGCCGGTTTAGGTTTAGGGTTCTCAATTTTAAAGAAAATCAACTGTCTCTAAAATGATTACTACTTATTACATCAGACAATAGCACGTCTATTTAAATGTTTTTTTTCCACATTTTTAAAAGTTGAGTACATTTACAATCAATGAACTATAGCACTTAAGTTCATTTTTCCTGGACAAAGACAGAATCAACCAGGATCTTGCAGCATGTGACATTAGAGACGGCTCACGTGTCTGACGTAAAGTAAATGAGTCACACTGTCCGATACTATCTGTATAAACCTGTGGATGCATCCTCATATCTACATGCAGGATGTTGCTTCTCTAATCAAAGCAGCTGTCAAAATTATGTACAGGTGAACATGTTTATAGTTTTGACTGGTACCATCTAACTGGTAAGAACATTTACAAAATGCATTTAGAAAAGTCACTTGACATGCATCACAAATACTGCTACATCATGTAAAACTATACGTGACCACTGCTGCAGTGAAGAATATTCACTGAAATGTGAAGTGACATGTCAAAATGACAGAACAGTGTCAGTGTAACCGAGCAGAGTCCTTCTCACAGCCTCTAAGGATAGCTGTTATGGTGACTGCTCTCTTTACGGCAGTTAAAAACACAAGAAGGAATAAACTAAGTTAAAACAGGAAGTGATGCACCTGCGGAATTGTTTTCAAAACTGCAGCATCTCCCTCTCTGTAATCTGCTGTATTTTTGTTTTATTGCAGGAAATCAAGCTTCCTCACTGTCTGGGGCAAATACCTCAGAAACCTCCCACTGATATTGTGAGACCGCCCAGTGTAATGATGTTGCCCACCTGAGCAAAGACCTTGTTGAGTCTCATCTGCTCAGCCAGAACGCTGACATTGTGGAAGAGGTGAGGCTGCATGTGGCTCCACATGTGAGGAAACCACCAGAAGTCCATCCTGTGTTGCAGCAGCATGTCATCTCCCTGATCCTCTTCATCAGTGCCTGAACACAAACAAGCAGGCGCACACACAGAATAATTAACACAAGGCTCGCAAAATTTCAAAATCCCTGGTAGCCCTTCGGGCACGGACTCTTCAGTTTTTGGTAGCCCAAAAATAAATTTAAGTAGCCAGAATAAAAAAAAGAGAGCATTTTTTTATGTTTTGTTTCCTGTTTTGTTTCCATTACAATATTATACATTAAAGTATAATATTGTAATGGAAACAAAAATTAATCAAAAAAAAAAATTTAAAAAAAATTAAAAAACAAAACAAAAGTTGAAAAACAAATTACAACATGTATAAAAATTACAATCATCAAATCAAATACTTGGTTCCAATTGAACAGAAATTTCTATGAACTTGTAAGAACTGTAGAACATGAATCAGTCTGTGTCAGATCCTGAATTTGAAATTTCCACTGAAGTCACAGGTAAGAGGCAAGTGGAACCAAGATCGAGGCCGTTTGCTTTTTGAAGTTTGCAAAGACTGCTACATTGTGCCAGTGGTAGTTCACTCTTTGCAACATAGTAGCTGTTCTAAACTGATTTTCAGGTTTATTTTTAGTTTGTTATTTGCAATTGGTGTTTGTTCTGGGAAAGATACTGCAGACTGAGCAATAATGCATTTCTTGCATTTCTCATGGGTTCTAATGGGGGCCTTTCTTAAAATGACTGGTCCCAGTAACAAAGGCGCTTGTCGACTCAGAAATTGAATGAAACTCACAACACACCTGGCAGAACATCATATTATTTAGCTCGTTGCAGCCACAGAAATTATTTTGTCCATGAAACCATAAAGCTAACTTTCTTTTTGCCTTATAGTCTGATTTGCCATAACTTTTCTGTTTTGTGGTAAGCTTTTCTTTGGCTGTCACTTCTTCACCCTGACCTGTCTTATTTGGCTCAGCAGAACTAAAATACCAGCTTAAATCCTGCTGCTTTTACACGGGCACTTGCATAACGGTCAGCGATTCTCTGCGCGATCAACCTCTCACATGTTTAAGCTGCGGGAGATTTCACTGGTCATGTTTGCATAGTAAGCTAACGATTGATAAGATGATGTCAGAGGAATTGGTGCGCAAATCATCATCACTCACCAATCAGTGCTGTCGCTCTCTATACACAGTTCGCGCGATTGCAAAGTGAAAGCAAAAAACAAGCAAATTCAAACGCGATTTCAATATGTCACATATTGACAGTGGCTCACTGATGCCAATGACATAATTACTCAGCTACACTTTCGAAAGAATGCAAAAGCACTGACATATATTTTCCTATGACAGCCCGACGGGCAGGGCTGAGATAGATTTTGGTAGCCCGACTGGAAAAATCGCTAGCCCCGTGACGTCGGGCTAGCGATTTTGCGAGCCCTGTAATATGACCTGATCTGCACCGAATTCACTTTTATCTAGGAAGAGAAAGTGTATGAGATGAGCTTGCCCTGAAACCCAGAATAAACAATTAATGTTTGAGTCAGTGCCAGTGCCCCCCTCTGACCACCAAATTCTCAAAGTTTAAGACATTTCACATTCACAGGAAAGGGACTGAATGAAAAATGAATGAAAGCATCCAATCAGTGCTGCTGATCGCGCAGCAGCGACGCTAACAAAGGAAACTGCATCTGTTTTAACCTGCACAGATCAAAACTATACTTGGTCATGTTTCGAGCAGCAAGCTGCACTGATGAAATTATATCAGTTTTTACACATGAACGTTAGGTCAGGATACAGTGGGTAAAATAAGTAACATATCACCAATTTTCTGCGTGAATATATTTTAAAAGCTGCTATTGACATGAAATTCTCAACAGATGTACATGCATGCAATCCACACATGCAAGCTTTAGTTCTTTACACAGATTTTTAACTGGATTCAGGTCAGGCCTGGCCATTATTGCAGCTTTATTTTCGTTTCCTTGGCTGTGTGTTTGGGATCACTGCCCTGCTGAAACGTCCATCTTCGTTTCATCTTCATCATCTGGGCAGATGGCAGCGGATTGTATCTGTACATTTTTCCTATTCATCCTTCCTTCAATTATATGAAGCACATCAGTGCCGTATGCTGACAAACAGCCCCACACCACGAGGTTCCCACCTCCAAACCTCACTGTAGGCATGGTGTTTGTGGGGTGATATGTAGTGCCTTTTGACCCCCGTATCCAAGACAATCTCAAACTATATTTTCACAATATTTCACAGGCTTGTGTAAATGTTTTTCAGCAAACTGTAAACACGCCTCAACATGCCTTTTCTTCAGCATCAGAGTTGTGTATGGTGAGCGTGCATACAGGCCATGGTGGTGCATTATTGTTTTCTTGGAAATAATTGTACAGGCTGCTTCCAGGTCTCTCTCCACAAGTGGTCATCAACTTTTTCAGCTACTGTGATTTTCCACGCCTGTCACGCCTCCCTTTCTTCATGTGTTGAATACTTCTTCCTTTCTCATTATTACAGATAATTTATGGACCATCTATGGTTTCATTTCTTCTGGATTGGACACGTTGTTACCGACATCTGGTAAAAAAGGTTCACGTCAATAGCACTGCGGCAGGTCTCTGGCCTGCTGCAGTGAGCTCATGAGACGGTGTCGGGCTGGCAGTGGGGACAGGTGTTTATGAGGGGACTAATGACTCCCTCTCTTTATATAGTAACGGAGGAGACCGGCGAGGAGTGTGCACTGTGGAGGAAACTGCAGGAAGAGTTCGCTCCAGGCTTCAAGTTGTGCCGAAATAAAAAAGAGAGCTTGTGATCAAAATAAAGCAACAAAAACCACGTCGAATACGCACAGTGTCGGTCCAGTCTTTCTACGAGCAGCGTTAGAAATATTTTTACTTGTGTTGACATGTTGAATACTTTAACCGCTGTATGTTCCACATTTGTACTTTTCCACATGTAGCACAGCAGGAAATGAACGACCTTCTGAATATCTGAGGGGTCACTACACCAGCACAGAACACAAGCTTACATTTTCACCTGCATGTTTGAATAGAGCAGTCTAAAGCAGTTCATGGCTGTTGTGAATGTAGAAAAACAGAAAGATTATGCATACCTGTGTGATAGAACTTTCCCGAAAACCCCAAGTTAAAGGTGAAATTTGGGACCAGTGCTCGCAGTTTGTTTTGTGTGTTGAGCAATGCCTGTAAAAGGACGACACATTTTAACCGTTGCTAATTACAAAAATCAAGCCTTGCTAACAGAATCTAACCTGAAGGATGAGATTTGACAAAGAGCAGAAATGCCACACAATGGGTGAAACACAGGTCCATCCTCGTAATATGAAATAATCAGTCAAACATTTATCCAACCTACCACCTGCAATTACATTAGATTCAAGAATTCCAGTTAGTTACAAATAAATAAAACCTAAAGAGGCAGTGAAAGGTGGAAACATTTCAAACTACTGCATATCTCCTTGTTTCTGCAGGTCAAGCTTTAATGAGCTTTAGAAAAAGGGTTTAAAAGATCAAAATTATTCAAAAATCAATCACTCAAAGATGGTGGCAGCTTTAAATATATTATCCGGGATTGGCTTCCTCATTTTTCCATTAAATAGTCAGCAATGAATCAAACGTTAGGATTCAAAAACACCACTGAAAATTTGTCTGAAATGTGATCTAGACTTGATTGGTTTCAGTTTTTTAGTAACAATTTTAACATTTTAGTAGTACACTCACACTTCTGTTTAATTCGTTTTCTGTTTGACATTTATTCAGCTGTGTGAAAACCCCGGAGGAACCCTCCCAAGGGATTAATAAAGTTTTATTTAATCTAATCTAATAACTTTAATCTCAGCTAAACCGATTTACTCACGAACAACTAAAGCACTGAAAAAGGCCAAACAATAACATGTTTAAGTTATTTGACGTTTACACAGCTACATTCTCGCCTGAAAATATGTTAAAAGTTTATTTTGCGACCCAGAAAGAGTAATAAGAGTAATATTAAAACTAAGTAGCTGCAGTAATAGTAGCCATTGTTGGAAACTGGAATTGGCTGGGCCAATCTGGGATATGCTTTTTCAATTTTGTTGTCCGGGTGGAAAATCGGGAGAAATTGGGGAGAATGATGGCTCCGGGAGATTTTCGGGAGGGGCGCTGAAATTCGGGATTCTCCCGGAAAAATCGGGAGGTTTGGCATGTATGTCCTAGCATAGCCTGTAACGTTATTATGACACATTTTATGAGTGAACTTGACTTTAAGTGACTTACAGGTTTCTTTGAAAAATACTTTCTTATATCCAGGTTCTTCCTTTTTGCTGCCGTCTTCCTCTCCTCCTCGCAGCGCAGGCTTGCAGCTGCTAAAACTAAACAGAGCTCCCTGAAAGGCTCAGCCAATCACATTGGCCATATTTGTCACATGACGTAGGACTCCAGTAGAGAACGTAATTTAACTCTTTCTGCACCGCTGGGTGAATGAGACGTCGACAGATGTTTTTTTTTCTTTCTATCGGGTTTGTTTCTCTTTACTCGAAGAGATCAAATTATTGGTGGGGACAATTCAATAATCGTTGGATATTGGTGGGGACACGTCCCTTCCGTCCATGCCAAATCTACGCCCTTGAGTGACAAAAACCAAAAAACCAAACAAATAGAAACTTTGGGCACTGGGGCCCAGAGGGACTCATGGATGTGGAATTCTTTTCATGGCTAAGAAGAACTCATTCACGATTAATCTAGGGAAGTTATGCCTACCTCAAGAGTGTTCCTATCATTGTCTGAGCAGGGTACCCAATAGCGCGGCTTTTCATTTTCTGCTTTCTGTTTTAACTTCAGTGAGACTTGGTGATGTCTAAGGAGACTGCAAAGAATTTTCATCTGAGCATTAAAAATAATCCATATACATAAAATTACTTAGAAACCTCTGAAATGGGATACTGTGCATAAAAATGGATATAATTCCTAAACAGTTAATGTAATGTATTTGTTAAACCCCTTGAATTAAAGGTGACATTCTACACTTTAATCACATCTTGATTGTTTGACTTAAAATCAACTTTGGTGGTGTACCAAGGCAAAATTGCAAAATCTTTGGTACTGTCAAAAACAACAAAACAAACAAAAAACAAAACAGAGGAACCAACTGTATGTACGGCTGACAAGGCTCACCCACCTCCACATCAGACACCTTCATACGGGTTCCCTCCTTGCCAACAAATATGTCGTCCACGTCTACGAGGATGTGACGGTCCAAGGACAAACACAGTCTCTTTCCTGTCAAGTAGGCAATAGCATCCACAAACACTAGCTTGTGAAGCCAGTAGTTGAGATTATTTCCAAAAAGAACTCTTTGAATGCCATCGTGGAGCCCCAAGTCTTGGATTACTGTGGCATGAAGGGCCCGCAAAGGGCTGGGTCCAAAATGCGCCAGTGTATCTGAGGTCTTGGTTCTAGCTAGAAGCACTGGTTCATAGGTAGAATGGTTAGACTGGAAAATGGTCCAGTCATCGCCTGGTAAGGAGCCCTGCTCCATCTGATTAGGCTTGGTGATGTAGAGTAGAGGAGCAGCGGGGTTGATGCGGTAGTCCCTGAGTCCCAAGTGCGAGTGTAGATAGAGAGGAAAGCCTTTGAGCTGTGCACTGAAAGGCGAGTTTTCATTCGCTTTGAAAAAGCCAATGACACCTACTCCATACTCAGCACAATACTTGTCCAGCAAGTCACGGTTCCACGAATCAAGATTGACATATTTCAAGACATTTTCATAGATGATCAAAGTATAGCGTCCACGGTTACGTTCTGTCAATGTGGGCATGTCACCTTTACCAGGAGCAATCTCTGTCCGGTAGTGAAAGCGACTTGACTCCAATATGGCTACAATCTCCTGGCCCAGTTGGGAATAGATGCTCTCTACAAACACCAGAACCACAGGCTCCGTCTTTAAATTATCCTTTACATGGTGTAGTTGCCCCTGGCGCGGAGGAAGAAAAAGTGGTGCCCTCTGGCCACCTGGCCCTCCTTCTGCATCGCCCGTACTTACTCCTAGTGAAATCCCACCACCTCCGCCACAATCACTAAAAGGTAAAGGAGGGGCCTCCTTGATTTTTGGGCTGTTGGAGACATAGTAAGCTAAAAAGGCCATGGACAGCAAGCAGAAGATGATGAGCGCCAGGATGAGGCGATGGAGCTCTAGCTGGCGGACACCTCGCATTAGCTTCCAAACACCCAACCCTGAACCCACCATGGTGTTTGGAGGGTAAAGGCAGGACTGGACAGCAAGAGGCAGTAATGATTAAGGAAGGACAGCAGATAAGGGAAGTAGGAGCAAGAGGAGAGGGGAGTGGAAGAGGAAGATCGAGCAGTAGATACTGGCACCGGGATGTGCTGAAGAATAGCCATTTACACTACGTCACCATGGCCAACATCATCCATTACCTCTTCTGTCCTTATGGCTCAGCAGTGTCAAAAAACAAACAAACAAAAAACTCTGCAACTTCCTTTCTCTAATTTGAAAGGTACAATACAGGGTCTGAAGAGTAAGAAATGTAAGATGGGTCAATAAAAATGAACACCAACACCAGTGGTCTCTGGCTGAGAACTGGTCGGGGTCTTCAATACCACGCCAAAAGTTCAATCTCAAGTTCCTGCTGGTTGGTCAGCAGTTCTTAAAGAGTTTAAGCAGATATTGCACCATGCGAGTGTCTCTCCTTTTGCAGATGTCTGACAAGTCCGTCAGCCATGGAAGCATCAATGCTTGTAGAATGTATTTTGGGGCCGACCCTCCTTGGGACACATTGTCTGTACATTGCCGAAAGACACCTGGAAAACGGGGAGAGACAAGTGGGAGGGTGAGAAAAAGGCAGTGAAAATTACAACAAAGGGTAAGAGGGGGAAAAAGCTGTTAGTTCTTAGAGCCATTCTCAAAAATCCCATGTTTTCTGTAGCCACAATTACGATATTAAACAGAAGAAAGTACTACTCTACACACACCATGGACAAACCAAAATCAAGTACACATTTTATAGCTTGTGTTCCTCCCCCTCCATTCCCCTAGAATTCACAAAGTACAAAGAAAGTAAATTGTCAATACTCAGCAATGTGCCAATTCTGCATCACTTTAACATCTGTTTCATTGCTACACTAAAAAAATCACTTGGTTTAGACGAGAGTTTTAGTGAGTTTAAGTATAGGAACTCTGGTAGTTACTAGGGGTGGGCGATATAAACGATATACGATAGGAACGATATAAATTTGGCCAACGATAGAGATTTTGACTATACCGCTCGATCGCGATAGCGCATGTTGATGATGTCATCAAGCTGAGCCTGTTTTGGTCGAAAGCATCGCAGCGGCTACAACCATTATCATCTGCAAATTATGGCGGGCGACAGTCATAGCAAAGAGATGAAGCACTTTTGAAATATGGGGAAAGCCAAAAACTGCGCTTCCTCCACTTCCGTAACATTGATTCATTAATGTTGAATTCTCTGCAGCTGCTCTGTTCCCATGTTGTTGCAGTATATTAATAACTAACCTCGTATTGTGGATGAATGATCTCAGTTGTTCTCCTGGCTGAAGTTTGGCCCGTGAATAGCATCCTGCTATGCGATTGCATTTGTCCCTGACCACCAGAATCCGTCACGTTAACTTTTATCGAGTGGAAGAAAGTTGGCGTTCATCCTCCAGCTTCACTGTGCTAATGTTATGCTAACATAGCTGTGTCGCTAGCAATCACGTAGCACAACATTATATACCAGGTAATCCAACTTCAGTAACCCTGCAAACGCCACTGCTGTTTAGTTTTCTGTCTTCATTTATGTTGGAAGTGATAGCAGAGCTGTACGTTTGAATTAGTTTCAAAAATCTCTCTGTCAGAACATGGTATGAAATGTTTAGGTGGAAACTAGCGAGCTAACTTCCTGTTAACTTCTAACTCCGTTAAATTTAATAAATTCTGTTTTCATGGATGTTAAACTTCATTGTTACACCTGGTAAAGCAGCAACGCTGATGATTTTATTAAAGATTAAAGAATTTAGACCGTTTTTTACTCTCGGTGTTCGTTTGACTGTGGGACCTGAAGTAGACGGAGTTTTGGACCCAGATTACTCCGCGAAGCTCCTCACTACGGCAGCCGTAATGCTCTGACAATCCATCAAGCAGTGCGGCTTACCAAAGTTGTACTAAAACATTTTTAACAGATTTCTGCAGCCAAAAATTGGTTCGAGGTCAGTAAGCACAACCAGAATTCATACATAAGGCACACTCTCGATTTTTGAGAAAATTAAAGGATTTTAAGTCCTTATAGTGTGGAAAATACGTTATACAGAAGAAAAGAATATATTGCGACATATATATCGTTACCGCACGTGCTTCAAATTATACCGCGATATGGATTTTAGGCCATATCGCCCAGCCCTAATAGTTACAACTAACTTTTAGGTTTATGTAGGTATGTCTGTGAAGGTTCTCGGTCATAGTAATCTAAGGAACTTGGAAAGAAAAGTTTTTTGTTTTTTAATTAATTAATTAATTAATTTTTTTAGGGCTGACACTTTTTTTTTGTCTTCCCTTTGCCAGGGTCGCAGTGTTTTCTTGGGAGAAATGTTTCATCACTCATCCAAGGAACTAGGTACTTCAGTCACTGTGCAAATGTACCGTTTATAATGTTGGGGAAACCTGCAGTCAGCTGAGTCTGATGAGTGACAAAACATTTCTCCACTGAAAATGCTACTCTAGATCAACAGAATCCCCTTTTTGGTCATGCTGAGATATGCCAATTTTGAGGCAACATCTCTATAGCAATCACTTTGCTGGTCCAAAAATACCACCCATCCACTCTCCTTTTCAGGGTTGCGGAGGGTGCTGGGGCCTATCCCAGCTGTCACAGGGCGAAAGGAGGGGTACACCCTGGACAGGTTGTTGGTCTGTCGCAGGGCTAACACATTCACTCACAGATTCACACCTATGGGCAATTTAGATTTTTCAATTGACCTATCCCCACTAACTGCATGTCTTTGGACTGTGGAAGAAAGCTGGAGTACCCGGGGAGAACCCACGCAAACACGGGGAGAACATGCGCAGAAAGACCTCGGCCTGATGGTGGAATTGAACTCAGGACCTTCTTGCTGTGCGGCAACAGTGCTAACCACTGTGCCAGCGTGCTGCCTGTTATCGTTGATATTTTAAATTAAATAATTTAGACTACAGAAATGAGAACAAATGAAGCATTTCTGAAAATAAAGTGTCTTAAGAGAGAAACAGCTGATTCCTAAGATGTTTTGTTATGTGAAGGCAATAGGGCACACTTTTACTCAAGACTTTTGCACAATACTGTCTCAATGAAAATTTGAGAAAACACTGATTACACAGATGAAATGTATCAGGATATGATCTGTAGATGACTATAGTTCTGATCAAAAGTTTAAGATCACTTCAAAATGATTGTTGATGGAGCTGCAGAAGCTGGTGACAGCCTAGCATAATCAGCCGGATGACTGACACTTACATGCTCATGCAAGTTAGCCGTGTTTGAATACTTTGCTTACACACCGCTTTGGTCTTGTTTGGAAACTTGATTTCTGTTTAGGGGGCGGGTTCTTTTTTGGAGGTGTGATCCCAAACTTTTGATCAGGTGTAAAAACAGCCTGTTTCAGTTTAAGCGTTGTTTTCAATAAATTGCATGATTGAAAAATATTTCATCTCACTCCCATTTCTTCTTGTTGCATGTTAAAACTCTACTTTAACCCTGTTAAGATCCAACCATGCAAAATGTGATTTTTTGCCATTTTTCAGGTGGTCTTAAACTTTTGATCGGCACTGTAGTATAACTGATGCCTGTAGAACATGAAGACGGACTAAAGTTGAATAAGGAATAAAATGTACTGACATTACTTGAACAGCTTTCCATCCACAGTTGCAAGTCCTTCAGCTCAACATTGGTGCCACCATCTGAAAAAGGAAAGATGAGATGGGAGCGATTAAGATAGTGAGCATAGTAGTGCAGAAACAGCAGAACAACACTTTAAAATACAGAAAATTCAAGTTATTAGGCAAAACCCTAATAATTTTGACCATGACCTTTCTTCTGGTATCAAAAGTCGTCTCCTTGTACAGGTGGCTGCCATCATACCTGTTGCTTGTGTAGCTTTTCTTATTACACTTTTATTCTCCAGTCAACCTTTAAATGCTACAATACAACACTCTGAACAGTCAGCCTTTTACAGCAGTTAAGTTCAGACTGTTGCTTGCATCAGAAGTCAAAAACCTCCAAGCTCCATTGTAATCTTTCAGTCAGAGGAGTGAGATTAAACACGCGTGAATCATGCCATCAGATGATATTTAAATTTGACCAATCACTACACTACTCTGTCCATTCTGAGAATAAGAAAAGGTTAGCGGTGGGGTTGGACTTTACTCGTACTCTAAGATACTGGGTTTCTTATGTTCATGATCTATAAGCAATAACCATCAAAATTAAAACAAAGACTTGAAGTAGTTCACATAATATACAAGCCTTTAATTAAATCACATAAAAATGTAATGATATTCAAATTTTTGTGACACACCATTTAGTCATTCATGAGCTCCTGTTGAGGAGGTACAGGGAGCCACACTACACACCTTAAAGGCCGGTCCGTGAAAATATTGTCAGATATAAACTGGTTCGTGGCACAAAAAAGGTGGAGACTGCTGGTTTATAGGTCCCATCCACTGAAGATCAAAAATGCAAGGAAATGCATTAATTGATACTGGAGCTGGGCGATAGAACGATAACGATATGTATTGCGAAATAACTTTTTCTCGATAGAAAAACTAAACTATTGCGATAGACCTCATCTCTCTTGTCCTCTTAAAGAAAAAAAAAAAAAAAAAAAAGAACAGCCAATCCATATTAAGTAGCGCAGAGCCGAACCAATCACAGCCGCAGCGTCACGTGACTTGTTACGTACAGCACAAGTGCCAAGCCGCACATGTGTATTTGTTTGGGAAGCAGCCAGCCACTGTGCCGCCCGGGTAATGGAGGAAATGAGTACTGACTAGAGAAAGATCAACCGAGAGCGTGAGCGAAGGTTACCGAAGAGAAAACAGATGATGGTTCCAATGCCGGAGAGATTGTTGACCGGAAGAGCCACAGAAGTTCTGTAGTGTGAAGGTATTTCGACTATTTCAAGTCTGACAAAAACAGAGTAGCGCGCACTGTAAATTGTGCTGAAAGCAAGTCTGGAAATACAATAAAGCGGTGCATGCTCAATCTCTGACTGGAAGCGCTAATTTGTCATTTGGCTTTTGTCAGACTAAAGTAACTGTTAAAACTGTTTGAAAAGCTCAGCTATACAACAAGGAGAGATCGAGAATTTCCTTTTAGTTCTCAGTTTATTTGATATTGACAAAAGTTAGTCAATTTTGTCTGTTCTTCTGTAAAACAAACTAAGATTTATTTTTAGAATTAATATTTTGTTTCTAAGTGGAATTGACAATTTAGTCTGTTTTGTTTGTTCTGTTTTGAAACTTAAACGCTTTAGCGGCTGCCTTTTGTGTAGTTTGCAATATTTGCCTTTATTTATCTGAAAAAGTCTCATGTTCCTTAAGTACATCTACCCTGTTGAACTTATTATGGGAAATAAATATTTAAATCAAAACAAGCTGCTGATTATTTCACATTTTACTTGTGAGCAACGGCACATTTAAATCTTACAAATATAGTTATTTGGCTTATATCGTGATATATATCGTTATCGCCTGAAATGAAACAAACATATCGTGATATGAAAAAATCTCATATAGCCCAGCTCTAATTGATACTGATCAATATTACTATTGGATCATATCTAACTGTGTTGACACTAAAAGTGCCATTTTCAACTACTCCAGCTGACACAGAACTTTACACGGCCCCTCCCCTCAATAGCATGAACACAGATGCACATCTTAATGCTAGTCAAATAACAATGAACAGATCCCTGTTCATTGTTATGAACCAATGCATGTTTATGAGCCTGTTTAAAATCCCTAACTGTGTTACCAGAGAAATCAGCTGGCTCCATCACCACAGGGCCAGGTTTTAATAGCTTCACTTTCTCTTTATGAACATCACCCCAGGGCCTTCTTCTTAATTATCAAGTCTTATCACAAACATCAGGAACATATTCTCAGGACAAAATTAGGCATGTGCTTACAGCACACAACTAATTGTATAGCCATTCAAGAAGAGAAATGAACAAGTGAGACTTCAGAGGGGAACAAAGGGAAAATCAGCTTTTATAGCCGGCTCATTCATCATTTAAATTTTACCACAAGATAACTTTACAGTATGAAGGGAAAAATGTTTCCTAAAATACAAAACTGCAGTCACCTTTTGATAGTAGATTCATTCTGAAGTGGAACAGTGTTGTTGTGCCCCATCAGGTTGACACTCTACATGTTAAAATATTGCTACTCTGAGTGACTGAAATATACAATTAGGTCCATAAGTATTTTGACAGTGACAATTCAGAGAATTTTAATTCAAACAATCAAAATCAGACGACAGTACACTTTCTGCTTAAATCCAAGAACTAAACCAAAATGCTGAATTAACAGGCTCACATTTTCAGACAGTCAAAAGACACTAGACAACTGAATGTTAAACAGTTCTCACAGCCAGATGACGTCATTCTGTGACAAATAAAGCAAATAAAAGATCTGCAGTGGATTGCAGGTTTTAAGCTTGAACAGCTTTCCACTGAAGCTCTCATTAAAAGATCCCGAAGTGATGGCCATGCAAGTGAAGAAAGCTGACATTAACCCAAATAACCTCCGTCTCAGATAGGTTCATTTAGAAGTGATGTGGTGCATGAATGCACAGGCTAGATCATCAATGCCAAAAGGTCTGAAGGAGCACAGAAAACTACTAAAGGGGATGTTTGCAGAATCATTTCCACTGTTAAGAAAAAACCCTTTACAACTTTATGGAAGTAGGAATATTATTGTCAAATGAAGGGGAATACATTGGCTTTGCCACAGACCAAACCACAAATAACATTTAGAAACAGAAAGACCAAATAAGACTTCATCACAACATGTCTGAGAGAGCCTGCACAACTCTGGGAAATAAAAAGCAGAAAAATAGGATAAATCTGCAAAACAGTGTTAAAAATATATAGAGGGAAGATAAGGAAGAAGTAATGCATAGGTAATGACCTCAGCCATAACCCCACGAGTACATCAGCACCTGCGAATGTTATGCCATAGCGTATGTGTCTGCCAGTGGAAGCAGGCCATGACATGACTGCTAGCAGAAGTATCAGGATGCATTAGCCCCTTTTCCATTTGTACCTCCTCAGATTGACTCGGCACGGTTCACCACAGTTTTCAGGATTTTCCATCAGGTCGTACTACCTGGTACTTTTTTAGTACCTGCTCGGCTGGGGTTTCAAGTGACTAAAACAGGTACTAAAATGTGACGTTGTCAGACTGCATGGCATTTATTGGGTGGTTAATAGTGTCCCAGATTAGTCATGAGAGTGTCTCAGCTCAAGAAAATCATAACCGCCATTTTTTAAACTCAGCAACAAAGGGAATGGCTACAAAAAACAACGGCGTGACCCCGCGAGTGTGACGAAAAGCTACAGACAGAGCAGCAGGTCGCTTCAACATCCACCTTTGTTCTAGTGTTTGTGTAGCATATTAATTACGTTGTGGGATGCGCAGACACATTGCTATGACGACAAGCACACAAACAAGGTAATAATAATGTATACTTTATTGATCCCCGTGGGGAAATTCCTCTGCATTTAATCCATTCACTCAGTGAAGCAGTGGGCAGCCATTGGGCGCCCAAGGAGCAGCGTGTAGGGAACCCCCAACCTTCCGATCATGGGGCCACCACTCTACCTACTGCACTATCCCTGCCCCAGCAAACAAGGTACTACTGGGTTGTAATGGCAAACCAGTTGGTCTGAGTCGGGTCCTGTCGACCCAAGTAGGTACTAATAGAAAAAGGGCTACTGTGGCATGTAGGGGCTATACTTTGATCAGATTCAGCCAAAAGCTATAAAACTGCAAATAGATTGTGATGCAACAAATACTACAAAAAGAACCCAAGAGATTCTCCAGGCAACTAAGAGGAAACTGAGTATTTTTCAAAGACCAAGGTTGTCTCAGCCCAAATAGAGAATGCTTTAGTTAGTGAAGACAAAACTGAAGACAGAGACACACACAAACAAACAGCAACTGAAGGTGGCAGCATGGCAGCAGTAAAGTCCTCCAGAGCATCTCAAAGGAGGAAACGCACCATGCCTGCTCTTCTAGTTTCTCAGCAAAATGAACAAGTCAAAGCAATTTTTTTTCACTTCGATTTACGGAGTGTCTTCGGGTGTCTTTGAGTTCATCCGTCTCCAGCTGATTAGTTTTATTTCCATCAAACCACATGGAAGCTTTTCATTCCTAATACATTTTCAGTAAAGAGATCCAACATATTTTTCCCCATAGAGATCGGATGTTTTTTCAAAGTGTTCCTGTTATTTTTTCAACAGTGTATTTCTGATTACTTTTGTGCTTCTGAATATCGAGTCTGTGTAAAAAAAAAATGGCTGCAATTCTTAAACAGTTAATGCATTACTTTTGTTAAATCCTTTGAATTTAAGCTCAAGGTTCATCGTTAGATTTGAAATCCATTATGGTGGTGTAGAGAAGCAAAGCTTAAAAATTTGTCACTGTGTAACTATATATAAACAATATATACTGTATTAAGATGGTCCTAAAATGGTGATGGTCTGGAGATGACAACGATAAAGTAGTCTGATCCTTCTCAGGCCGCGTTCTAGATTATTTAATTTGATATGAAATCATATGTATTTGTAAAGTGGAGTCGGCGAAAGGGGTTCAAAGAGCGCCGAGGCTGCAATGTTACGGCTATTAGTGTAATCTGAACAGCTTTGGTTATTTGGCAACGACCAAAACATCCAACCTGGTGTCGACAGCACCTCTGTCGCTGTGCAACATCTGGTCTACTTCACGTTACACTAGTGAAAATATGGGACTTGGCAGTAAATCAGACACAAGGGTGACTTCTCAGTGCACATACCTGTCGGACTCACCACACTATATTACATGAAGGAGGACATCTGAAAAGCAGCACGGCAGCAAACTAACTCTTTAGCCTGCTGAGTGCATGCGCAAAGCTCGCTAACGTTAGCTTAGCTAAGAACAGCGTTCAGTGTGTCTGGGTAAACGTCTAACCTATAAAACCGTGGCCAGACCATGGCTTCCTGGTGTTTTTATCTCATTGGAGTGCAGGTATATCCTTGAGTTGTCCAGCCGCTAACAAGGATTCCCAAACACCAGTCCCCTAACTACGGGTATGACTTGTACCCACAGCTAGCTGCTGTGGCTATTAGAGCCACTCAAAATCCTGCAGACAACCGGGCTTCAGCACCTAGGCCTTAGCATAAAATCTGTCTGTGACGCTCACCTGTATTCATTGTCCACACACAGTGATCCGTCCATGGCGGAGAAGCACAACAAGCTTCAGTATTTACTGTGAGAAAGTGAACTTCGTTTCGTCGGTGCTCAGGTAGCCATCTTGGTTCTGCCGGGGCCTGGAGTCAACCAAATCCGTCACACAGGGGGAGGGTTTACAATCTGAAGGCCCACGTTATTAATCGAAGAGTTGTTTTCGTAGACTGAAGATAAAGAGAACCGTTTTCCTGTCAATTCGGGAAATATCGAATGAGTGGACACACTTTTATTTTGAATAACTGAAGCTACAAAAGTTACACAGATTTGTTTTTGTTTCTGGTGTGTAGCACAGTGAAGTTCCCTGATGTGACCCGCGAGCAGAAGCAAAACACTGACATAACGAGTTTGTTACAAGAATATTGTCGTTTTACTTTCTTACTTACACTAAAACACCTCAGTAACGGCTAACTATCTGATAATATACATGCTGAACCCTTTGTTTTGCTCATCACATTATCTAATTTGTTCACCCACAGTTTGATTGAGATTCGATTCAGAATACTTTATGGATCCCCATAGGTAGGGTGACCATATTTTGATTTCCAAAAAAGAGGACACCTGGCCCAGTCATGAAGAATTTTAATAATACTGTTTGTTTAAAGAAAATTTTAACATATTTAAAAGATGCCTTCTCTGTGCGGTTAATGAATGGTGAAATAAAAAATGTCATATAGGCTTTTGCAAGTCAATAAGTGCCAAAAACAAAACAAAACAAAAACAAACTTAAAAACCTCTGGAATTAAATAATGTTACAGAAATAATGCCTCATCTGTATAAGAAAAATTCCCAGTGAGGTACCAGTGAGGTATTGTGCAGTGGTTTCTGATTTCTCAATTAATTTTGTTTGCACGCCACCACTCCATTTTCTCTGTTCTGTTACTGAAGTCTGAGAAATGCCACAGTGCTGGATTTCATTAGCTTCAAGAGTGACAATAGCTTCAGTCTTGGTGCGGGCACTGCTGAACTTTTTAGCTGTGTTTTTTTTTTTAGCAACACACTAGTGCAATCCATGGATCTGTAGCTATTGAGACAGGATATTTCTAACTTTAGAGATGTTGCACAAATGGAAGAAAGCAGTCTTACATATTTGTTTAATATGTGCGTTGAAGGACATGTCCTGGTCAAAAATGACTCCAAGGTTCCTCACAGTGTTACTGGAGGCCAAGGTAATGCCATCCAGAGGAAGAATCTGGTTAGATACCATATTTCTAAGCTTTTCAGGGCCGAGTACAATAACCTCAGTTTTATCTGAGTTAAGAAGCAGAAAGTTAGTGGCCATCCAAGTCTTTATGTCTTTAAGACATTCCTGCAGTTTAACTAATTGGTGTGTGTTATCTGGCTTCATGGACAGATAGAGCTGGGTGTCATCTGCATAGCAGTGAAAATGTATGCTATGTCTTCTAATGATGCTGCCTAAGGGAAGCATGTATAATGTAAACAGAATTGGTCCTAGCACCGAACCCTGTGGAACTCCATAATTAACCTCAGTGTGTGAAGAGGACTCTCCATTTACATGCACAAACTGGAGTCTATTAGATAGATATGATTCAAACCACTGCAGCGCAATACCTGTAATACCTACAGCATGGTCTTGTCACGGTTCTGGGTCATTCTGACCCAGCATTTTCTGTTTCTTATATTTTGGTGTTTTTCTGTATTATGATTTATGCTCTGATTCATTAGTTGTGCTGCTTTTGATTATTATTATTCCTTCAGTCTGTCTCTCAAGTCTGTCTTTGTAAATTGTTTCTTGTTTCCTATTTACTTTGAAGGTCCATGTCATATGTTAGTGTATTCAGTTTTACTTCCCCTGTCTCGTTAGCCCTAATTTCTCCCAGCGGTGTCTCCCTCCTGTTTCCCATTCCCTGTGTTTTTAAGCCCTGTGTTTTCCTTTGCTCTCTGTTGGGTTGTACTTTCTACATGCTGTGTGTTTGTCATGTTCCAGTGTTTCTGTTCCAAGTTTTGTTCTGAGGTGGCTGTAGCTCAGGAGGTAGAGCAGGTCGCCTAGTGATGGGCAGATGAAGCTTCATGAAGCACTGAAGCTTTTCATCCAATTGGTTCACCCCAGCACAAAGCGTCTTGAAGCTTCATTTGCTCTAGTAGGACATCTACTGGATGTAAAAATATTAGTTGGCATGAATTTGAAGAGTGTGGCCTTTTGCACACAGCCTGTAAATGTCAACAACAAAAGGAGTGTGTAAAACATGTATATTGTAGTGATGGCAGTATACTGTGTATATTTATACTGGCAGTATGGAAAATGATTATTTGGAAATGCTTAAAATGGAAATGATCATTTACTGTGAGGTGTGGTTGGGGTGTGGATAGTGATTAGTGTTTAGGGGACACATCATTGGTTTTTATTTAAAAACAACAGTTTCTCCACTGTGGCAGGTCGTAGGTGATTTCTTTTTTTGGACAATATTTCCCCTGCTTTTAAAAACACTCGCTCACAGGGCACAGATGAGGCAGGGGTACACAGTTATGTCACTGCTAACTTATATAAGTGAGGATAGACATATTTTTGTCTCTCCCAGTATTTAAGGGGGTCCTCCAGCCTTCCAATATTTGGCTCCGTTGGACCTCAATATTCGCGTCTGCTGTCACATTTTGTCTGTGTCTGCCTGACACTCTCATCCAGGCGACGCCACAGGTTGTTACCTAAACAATAAGGAGAGTTTTATGTGATACTAACAATTCAATTTTCAATTCAATGTTATTTATATTGCGCCAAATCACAACAACAGTCGCCTCAAGGCGCTTTATATTGTACAGTAGATCGTACAATAATAGATACAGAGGAAAACCCAACAAACAGTTTATATAAATGCAACTCAAATGCAATAACAATAGTACCGTGGGAAACAGCCTCAACAGTTTGTGACGTTGAGGTCCTAGCTCTTGCAGGACCGAGAAACCCGAGTTTTCTGAACCTTGGGTCCAGCAGTGTTGCAAGGAACATAATGCTCAGGGTTTGTATTTTATCCAGCTTCTCTCTCAATAGCATCCTCAGTTTCTGAGCCAGAGAAGACCCAACAGATGGTGATTTTTCTATTCGTTCATTGAGGCAATGACCCAGCATAGTGAGCAAAGGTATGACCTTTGACCCAAACACCCTTTTTTTCCCGAGAGAGCTCAGTGGTTGCATTGTTAAATGGTGCTAGGACAACCAGACACTCTGAAATTATACCAAATTCCTCAGATGAAACAGGTGGGATGTCTGTTGTGAGACTTGCCAAAGCAGCACCCACTGGCTCCCTTTGCTCCAACAGTCTTTGCAGCATATTGTAAGTGCTGTTCCAGCGGGTTTCCTCCACCTGTATTAGTTTGAGTTGAGGCTTCCTTAGTTGTTCCTGCACCACTGAAAGCCTCTCCTTACAAAATATAATTAAAAAGCATACATTAGATTGTCAAGGGAGCAGAACTATACACTTAAGTAGCATTAAAGAAACTGTAATTAAGCCACTTAAGAACTTACCTTTGCAATATCCCACGATCTTCCTGGACTTGGCTCGGATGGCAGAGACCTCAGGGGTCTGGTCAAGGGCCTTCTTCACCACTAAGTTCAGGGTGTGAACTATGCACATGGCATGTTTGAGTCTTAGCTCCATTGCACAAGCCCCCATATTGGCAGCCCCATCTGTCACTAGGCATGTGACTTTGTCAGTAATTGCCCATTCTGTCATGAGTGAGCCTTTCACTTGTGCAATATTTTCTGCAGTGTGTGCATTAGGAAAATATTGCACTCCTAAAACAACGGTGTTTAATGTGCTGGACTCATCAACAAAATGACAGGTGACTGCATGATAGGCCTCTGTGTTGATGGAGGTCCACATATCTGATGTCAGACTCACAGCTGCTGCCTTCTCAATGCTGGCCTTAGCTTTCTCCTTCACCTCCTGGTACTTGGCCTCCACCATGACTTTCAGGGCCTAAAGCAGGGGTCGGCAACCTTTCTGATGACGAGTGCCGTCTAAAATTTCCTCAGAAGTCAGTGTGCCATATGATTGCATTAGCAATAAATTTAATAATGCTCTATATTAACAGTTACACACTATATAGATCAACTTTATAGAATTATATTTGTTCGCAGATGTTGGCAGCTATCAGCGAATAGTTATCAGCTGTTTAGAAACAAAAAAAGACTTTTTATCCATAACAACAAATGAACTGTACAACAGAAAATGCAAATGCTATTTATGGTCTCCTCACAACAATGATAAGAAAAATAAACTGGTCCAATATGGCATGTTTGACACACATGTTAATGTGATCTCTGGTCTCCCACTCAGAGACACAGGTCTCTGAGTGTCCAGCATTCAGAAGCTACCTGAGGACTCATGTGAGAGAAAATCTGCTCACACAGACATGTAGAGCCAAATACTGTCAATAAGGCCTCTGCAATGTTCTGAAGACAGTTAAACTTGTCAGGTAGTGATGTCCAGCAGGTGAACATGCAGCTCCATGAACACGCACAGCTGTGGATTCCAGCTGCTTCGATGTTGCATTAACTGGCATTAACTCAGCCAGTTAATGTGAGACAAACTAGCTGCTCATTAAAGATTTCTGGTTTGATCAGAAAATAAAACATTGGTCCAAACACCTGAAAGTCCCAAAAACTCATTGTGAATTCTGTCTCGAGTCTACGGATGTATCTGTGTATTTCCGTGGTGCTGATGCTGCACTGAGCGGACAGCTCCTGAAGCTTTTGAAGTGTCGGAATGTGGAAAGCTAACAACGTCCCTCTCACCGGTCTCTAAGTTATTTTTAGCCAATTACAAGTTGAATCTGGTAGTTGGGGTTGTTAGCTAAAATACTGTCATTAAGAAGAGGCACAACTAATGTGTCTATGTGAGCTGATTTGCGATGTGCACTGCTGGCGCGGCCATTTATTTTTTAATGCACCCTCTCAGATTACTTCACTGCGTGTCGTTCCCAGGGCTGGACTGGGACAAAATATTGGCCCGGGCATTCTGACTAGAGACCGGCCCCCCAGGTATTACAGGAAAAGCCATAAAGCCTTTAAATGAAAACAAACGCTGTTGTGACAGTGATGTACAGTCTTGTTGGTATATGTGTGATTTCTATTCATTTTACATCAGATAAAAACTTTGGTTGTAAGATTCAGATAATTATTTAATAACAGCCAGACATTTTAAATGAGAATAAGAAAGTATTTTTTTGTGCCCCCCTTTCCCTGTTAATGCTCTACCTGGCCCCCCTGGCAAAACTTTGCTAGACCCCATTTCCGCTGCTTGTATTCGCGATCTCGTTCTTTCGGTCACTACACACAGCTCGTGACCATAGGTGAGGGTAGGGGCATAGATAAATCGGTAAATTGAGAGCTTCGCTTTTACACTCAGCTCTCTCTTCACCACAACAGACCGGTACAGCATCCGCATCACTGCAGCCACTGCACCAATCCGTCTGTCGATCTCCCACTCCTTTCTCCCATCACTCGTGAACAAAACCCCGAGATACTTAAACTCCTCCACTTGGGGCAGGGTCTCGTCCCTGACCCAGAGTGGGCACTCCACCCTTTTCCGGCTGAGGACTATGGCCTCCGATTTGGAGGTGCTGATTCTCATTCCCACATCTTCACACTCGGCTGCGAACCTTTCCAAGGCAAGCTGGAGGCCATCACCTGATGAAGCCAACAGGACCACATCATCTGTAAAAAGCAGAGATGAGATCCTGAGACCACCGAAGGGAAAGCCCTTCGCCACTTGGCTACGTCTGGAAATTCTGTCCATAAAAATAATGAACAGAATCGGTGACAAAGGGCAGCCCTGGCGCAGCCCATCACCCACCAGAAACAAGTCCGACTTATTGCCGGCTATGCGGACCAAGCTCTTGCAAAGGTCGTATAAGGACTGAATGGCCCGTAGCAATCGGCCAGACACCCCATACTCCCAGAGCACCCCCCACAGGACCCCCCGAGGGGCTCTACCACCAAGTAGTTGTTTAACTGCCTCAGTGACCTCGCCCTCAGAGATTGGCGGGTCATCCCCTTCGTTCCCAGACTCTGCTTCCACCACGGAAGACGTGCCAGTGGGATTGAGGAGATCCTCGAAGTATTCCTGCTACCGCCTGACAATTTTCTCAGTTGAAGCCAGCAGCACTCACTACACACAGTGCAGGTAGAACACCGCTTTCCCCTCCTGAGTCGCCTGATGGTTTGCCAGAATCTCTGGCCTGTTGGTACCTATCAGCTGCCTCCGGAGTCCCACAGGCTAACCAAGCCCGGTAGGACTCCTTCTTCAGCTTCGTGGCTACACGACAGGCACCAACCACCTTGCGGCCACAGCTCAGTGCAGCGACTTCGGCAATCGAGGTGCTGAACATGGACCATTCAGACTCAATGTCCCCAGTCTCCCTCGGGATGCTGTTGAAGCTCTGCCAGAGGTGTGAGTTGAAGATCTCGCGGACCGGGGCCTCTGCCAGACGTTCCCAGCACGCCCTCACTGTACGTTTGGACGCGCCAGGTCTGTCCAGCATCCTCCCTCACCACCAGGTGGTGATCAGTTGACAGCTCAGCCCCTCTCTTTACCCGAGTGTCCTAAACATATGGCCTCAGGTCTGGTGACACAATTACAAAATCAATCATCGACCTGTGGCCTAGAGTGTCCTGGTGCCACGTGCACTTATGGACACTCTTATGTTCAAACATGGTGTTTGTTATGGCCAAACTGTGATTTGCACAGAAGTCTAATAACAAAACACAGCTCGGGTTCAGATCCGGGAGGCCGTTCCTCCCAATTACGCCCTTCCAGGTCTCACTGTTGTTGCCAACATGAGTATTGAAGTCTCCCAGTAGGACAACAGAGTCCCCAGGGGGAGCACCCTCCAGTGCCCCACCCAGGGACTCCAAGAAGGCTGGGTACGCTGAACTGCCACTTGGCGCATAAGCACAGATGACAGTCAGGACCCATTCCCTAACCCGAAGGCGAAGGGAACAAACCCTCCTGTCCACTGGGAGAAACCCCAACATACCTGCAGCAAGCCAAGGGGATACCAAGATACCCACCCCAGCCCGACGCCTCTCACCAGGGGCAACTCCAGACTGAGACAGAGTCCAGCCCATCTCCAGGAGACTGGTTCCAGAGCCCAGGCCATGCGTTGAGGTGAGCCTGACCTAGCCGGTACCTCTCAACCTCACGCACTAGCTCCGACTCCTTCCCCACCAGAGATGTGATATTCCATGTCCCAATTGCCAGTCTTGGTAGCCGGGAATCGGTCTGCCAGGACCTCCTCTCCTGGACTGGCCGCTGCCCGAGATTGCACCTGACCCCTACGATGCCTCCTGCGGGCGGTGGGCCTGCAGGAAGATGGGCCCATGTCCCTTTTTCGGGCTGTGCTTGGCCGGGCCCCATGGACTAATGCTCGGCCACCAGACGCTCACAGTCGGGCACCCTCCCTGGGCCTGACTCCGGGGCGGGTCCCCCGGTAACCCTATCCCGGGCAGGGTGAACTGTTCCCTTGATGGTCTTTTCATAGGGTTCTTCTGAATCGCTCTTTGTCTGGTCCCTCACCCACGACCAATTTGCCATGGGAGACACTACCAGGGGGCAAAAGCCCCCATACAACATAGCCCCTGGTATCCCTGGGACACACAAACCCCTCCACCACGATAAGGTAACGATTCGCGGAGGGGAGCTCTAATTAAGTTATAACTGTTCTAAGACTGTAACTTTGAAACGATATTAATTATTTGGGACATGGGAAAAGAACTACACTGGACATCACCCGGTTATATATATACTGTATATAGTTCACAGAAAAAAAACAAACCCTACAGGCCCTGCTTCTAATATCTTGATTGGTAAACAAAATGGACAAAATGGATTGCTTCATTAGCTTTGCAGCTGGAACAGCTTCAACTCTTCTGGGAAGGGTTTCCACAAGGGTTAGGACTGTGTTTATAGGAATTTTAGACCATTCTTTCAAAGTGCATTTGTGAGGTCTTTACAGTCCCGTGGCAGCTTTACTTGGATGCAGCTGCTCGGTCGTGGAAACCCATTCCGTGAACCTCTCCATGCATTGTTATTGGGCTAATCTGAAGGCCACATGAAATTTGGAGGTTTCTAGCCACTGACTCTGCAGAAAGTTGGCAACCTTGGTGCACCATGTGCCTCACAGTCTGCTGAACTTGCTCTGTGATTTTACGTAGCCTACCACTTTGTAGCGTGGTTGATGTTATTCCTAATCGCTATCACTTTGCTATAATACTACCACTAACAGTTGACTGCTGAATATTTAGTAGCAAGATATCTGTGTTCTCAGTCATTCAGGTCATCGTAGTCTAAGGAGCTTGGAAAGAAAAGTGTCTGGACTTCTTTAAGTTGCTTGAAGATGTTTCACCTCTCATCAGAGAAGAATGAACTAAAGAAGCTTCTCGGAAATGTCACGACTGAACTTATTCCACAGGTGGCATTCACTGATCTCCTGAGAGTGAGCCGTTCTCTCACAAATAAAGCAGTCTGCATACCTAGGTGTTTGATTTTACACACCTGTGGTCATGGAAGCAATTGGAACACTTGAATTTGATGATTTGGATTTCTGTGGGAATTTTGGCAATACAGTGGTCCCTCACTATATCGCGGTTCACCTTTCGTGGCCTCGCTGTTTCGCAGAATTTTTTTGTGCAATTTGTTTATTTATTTTTTTCGCGTTTTTTTTTTTTTAACGCTTTGTGTTCTGGGTCCTGATTGGCTGTAGACCATTGTCAGTCAATCTCGTGCTGTGTCTCCTGTACAGTACAGAATGCGTTCAGCTTGTCAAATTTACACAAATCTTCACTAGCAGTGTGAGTCTGAAGTGCTGTACTGTATGTTTGTAAGTTTTCTCCCCAACAAGAGAGAAAAGTGATAACGTTAATTTCTGTCTGAGAAAAGTGTATAAAGTGTGTAGTGAGGGGTTTTACAGCCCAAAAACATCTATAATAATAATTTTAGATAAATAAAGTTGCTGATTTCACCTATCGCGGGTTATTTTTAGAACGTAACGTAAACGAGGGACTGTTGTATAGTATATATGACGGTGGGTATCGTCAAGAAAAGGATTGGACAATCTGAGTCTTACTAATTTATCAGTTGATAACTGCTAACGCTTGTGGCCATGGGTGAGATATTGCACAGAAACACATTGGTTTGGCCATTTTAGCCTAAGTTGGATAAAACAAATAAATCCCTACTCAAACCCACAAATCAGTCAAAGCAATTTAGTGTTTTCAATGATCTTTATTAAAGTAAACTCTACACTTTTACTATTGCTTTTATTTTTTTGTCTTTGCACTCTCAATTAGAACCTTTTGCAATCAGCACATATACAACTTTTCAATCGAACTACACTTTTGAGAAATACAAAAATATCACAGTACATTTTCTACTACGTCACCTTCACCTGTGAGGTCCAGAACCAATGAGCCAGTTTCAGAACCACAGCAGCTGCCTGGACTGTGTCAACATGTCTTGAAGTAACAGCACCATGGGCTATGAGCTAACCACATCGAAGAAGAGGGCCACTCAAACACACTGTGTCATATGTGTCTGGTAACTGTCTTGAAGAGTGTTGGGGCTTAAGTGGACCAGAAAACTGAAAACAAAGAAGATAGCACTTTCCAGAGCAAAACCAAAGCCATGTCTGATTAAGAGAACGCAGTGCCAAAGTAATAGTCTCAGAACATTTGGGTTTTAGATGATTAGCTACACTGTACATGTGTGACAGTGTATACAAGGCATGAGCAGCATATAATTCAGGACCTCGGACAACCTAAAACGCTAAGCTGATATGGTGACTGGTACTGATTACACTGTAATAGATGTCAGTGTAATCTGCAGAGAAAACAAATGTGGTTGGAAGGTGAGACAGCGATGTCTGGGACTTGTCCACTGTGTATGGTTTGTACTAAAAAGGTACATTTGCTGAACCAAATTCCTAGCCTTCAAATTCAGGCACATGAATAATAAAGCAGACATTTCAGTTTTGTGTGGCTTATTTGGGTTTTTCTGAGTGCGGCCAGAAAGTTTTTCTTTTACACTTCAATCATCCAAACAGTGGTTTTAGTTCTGTTTGGTGCATCAGAACAAGGCAAATGCACTCCATATCACTGGACAAATGAAAGGCTTATAAAGGAGTGTTTACACGGTATGTTTGGCTTTTACAATATGGAAAACTTTGGACAAAAAGGATGTGGATCAGTCAAATGGACAATGCTGCTTCCAATAGGTCTGCCATCTCCATCCACACTGCTGTATTCTGTGCATTTAAACTAGTCAGTGCTTTAGATGCGGTGAAGAAGGGCTGGATGTGTGATTTTAATATTTATGATCATGCTATTCTAAATTCTTTTTATTACGTTTTAGTCAGGAGTCTGTTTAGTAGCTGTGTTTAGACAGCATTGTAAATTAGATTAAGCAAATCTAGTTTGCTTTAAAGCATTTTTATATTTATATAAAAGATCTATTAAATGTTCTGACAGCTGCTGGAAATCTGGGGATTCCATATTGGAAAATTATTTTAAAACAAACAAACAACTTAGCCCAAATGGGGCTGATAAGGTGTTTTGACTGTTGGACAGTGTAGCTCGAGAAGGCCTTGCAGACATTGTTTGCCTAAGCAGTGGTGAGGTGGCCTCTGGTTTTGGTCTGGAGCTGTTCATGTCACTTCTCAGGCAGGCTAAAATGTACAAATGTATCCCACACAACAGAAAAAGCACCTTCAGCATCCCCTCACTCTCGTCCCATTCCTATTTGCTTACGTGTCATAGCCTATTACAAAGTATCAAAAAAAGATTAAACAAAATACTGAAAAATCCTCACCAATAGGGACAATAAACTGCTTCATATTAAACTTTTTTTTCTTCTCACAAATCATTGTTTTGTCCCACACTGTAATGATTCATATCCATGGTGACAAGACTCTGGTGAGTGAAGCATCTACCACTACACAGGAATGTTGCAGCATAAAAATAACTCACGCAGTGGTTTCCTTTAAAACAAAACTAAAAACAGAATACAAAACAGTGAAAATGAAGTGAGGATGAGGGGGAGAGATCCCTGTCAGTCTTAAGTTGAGGAGAAATGAAGAAAGGAAGGAGTACACTGGAATTCCACATTTACATAACGATAAACAATGATAAAAGATCGGCCAGGAAGAGCAGGTAAGTGACCAGGCTTCTTCACAACGCTCTGGTGGACAAACACAAAAAACAAAAGTAAGTCTGTGAATTGGGGAATGGGAGTCGATTGCACTGCCTATGTGCGCTTCACTGAGTCCTCGGAGCAGGGAGCAATGGCCCTAACAAAATCACACGTAAGTGTGGTCAGCTCAGTGCAGTGGCAGTAGCTATGCTGGAGGCTGGATGGGACTTCTTGGCCCAGGCTGACGCTGAGCAGATTTAGTCTCCCCGAGTGTGCTGCTCACGGAGAGAAGGTTGCCATCTCCAGGGATATACGCTGCCATAGTTCCTTGGTCTGTTTGCCCCTTTTCAGGTTCTGCAGCACATCGTTAAACTGCATCATACCCACAGGAGTCAGACAGAAAGCACCTCGTGCGCTGCGGATCATGTTGACAAAGTCATCGTAGTCAGCAGGGGTCAGGTGGATGAGCCGGTGGTGAATATGCTGCAGAGAGAAAAGGAGGTGACACTGGACAATGTAGCCTGAACCTTCCTGTTTAAGTGGAGCTACTCACACATAACACATGCTGGACTACAACAGTGTTTCTATAAAGCTAGGTCAAATTCAACCAACTTACAGATGTGCTTAAATGATTTACAACAGAAGTCCAAAAAACCAAAAATGTAAATATGATTTTCTAATCGTATAAACCCAAATATTATTGACAATCGAACAAAAAGAACATCTCAAATGTTTAAGCTGAGACATGTTACTGACCTCAATTAGTTTCAAAATGTTCACATCGCTGTTTCTTTTCAGTTTTCAGTTGCCCAGTTCATTTTAAATTTGATGACATGAAGATTTTCTCAGTTTAAACATTTGATATGTTTTCGATGCTCTACTGTTAATAAATTATGTCTTTATGAGACTAACAAGTCATTGCGTTCTGTTTGAACTGATATTTTACACAGCATCACAAACTTGTGGAACTGGAGCTGTAAATCTACATAATTGCTCAGCGCAGCCTCCACAACATCTGACAATTAGCTGCTGGGAGGATGTCAGTCACTATGAAGTGGCCGGAAAAAAAATACAGAAAATATGTAAAAAGAAAACTAAAATCGGCAATCGAGCCAGAGTATTATCAGATTCAGGTTATCACAACAGATTCCCAATTGGTCATGTAATAGAAAATTTAAAGTGCTGCAGTGCTTAAGCGTACGCTCAGTTGTGGCATCGTAATGGAAACTTCCACTCAACAGTCTAGAAGTAGCTCAACTCACGTCAACCTCACCAGCTGAAGAAAACAACTCTCTTTTGCAGGCGCTGATAACACCAAGGGCATGAAAAAGCGCACTCGTTGTAGTGGAGTGTTTGTTAGGTTTCACAGCGAGCCGCGTGAGGTGCTATGATCAGTTTGTTACTTCCTCCCTTTTTGTGAACGTGTAAAGGAGTGGGAGCTCCACTCCCGTCTCAGAGACTGCATGACAGCATCGTGCTGGATGTACTCGTGTGCGTGATAATAAACAGTGTTGATTATAGTAACCGTGTCTGCAGACTTGTTCACTTGGGCCTGCGAACACATGTAGACAAATATTGGCTTTTTACAACAGCTCTATCGTGCTTTTTACTCTCCTTACTGAAAAACTGTAAAAGATTTTAATTACTTATAAATATGAGACACTTGTGGGAATCAGTCCTGCAGCCCAACCTGCTTTACTCTTTGTCATCAACCCCATTATGAATGCAGTGGTCCCTCGCTATATCGCGTTTTTTAACAGTGCTTTGTGTTCTGCGTCCTGATTGGCTGTAGACCATTGTCAGTCAATCTCGTGCCGTGTCTCCTGTACAGTACAGAATGCGTTCAGCTTATCAAATTTACACAAATCTTCGCTAGCAGTGTGAGTCTGAAGTGCTGTATGTTTGTACGTTTTCTCCCCAACAAACGCAACAATGTCGACGAAACATTTTGCACCATCAGCGGCAGCTGGGGTGTCTGGTTTGATCCTATAATACTGGACTTATTTTTCTACGAAGGTTTGAACTTTGAGAGTTTAAACAAGAGAGAAAAGTGTGAAAATGTTCATGACTGTCAGAGAAGTGTGTAAAGTGTGTAGTGACGATGTTACAGCCTTAAAACATCTATAATAATTGTAAAAAATAAAGTTGGCTACTTCGCGGATTTCACTTATCGTGGGTTAATTTTAGAGCGTAACACCCGCGATAAACGAGGGAGCGCTGTATTGCGGTGAATATGATGTACCTGCAGATAGGCTTGCTGGCAGCGCTGGACAAGCTGTTGGAAAGCAGGTGTTCGAAGATGGGCATGGATGTGGGCGGGGTTCAGCCTTTGCAAGGCCTCCATGATTAACTCCTGCAGGACAAATGGACTGAGGACGCCTTTTGCTGCTCCAACACAGAACTGGTACACATAGTTGACTCCTGGCAGGACGGAAGGAGTGAGAGAAAAGTCTGCCTTGAGCCATGTAGACAGGAAGGAGTAACGGTGATTAAGATAGAGGTAGGAGTCAACTGATCCAGGGATTGCTGCCTGACTCCTACCTCTGTCTTAATCAGATTTGCATTAAACTTCAGCCAACACACAGATCATCTATAAAATTTCAAATAATAAATCAACCGTGGAAGAGATTAAAAAAAACGAGACAGATTACAATTTAACTGAAAATGACCATGGAGCGGTTAATCCCGTTATCTCTTGAAATGCTCTTAAAGCAGTCTAAAGAGGAAAGCTTATAGCTAAGCCAGCATCAATTAAAACAGCTAAAAGGGAAACATACACAGAAGAAGACTAACTGTCTGAAACTGAATGACATGTGACGCTTCATTATTTTATTTGATCCTTTTGCTACGTCAGGAAGAGGAAGCTGTGGATTGCAGTGAAGCCTGTCTATTTGTCTTCATGGTTGGGTTGTCAGGCATATGAATGGTTACAGCATCAGTGCCAGAGATACCGGCAGGATGAACAAACTAATCCGCAGAGCTGAAAGCATCATTGGTCAGAATCTGCAGGCGTTCCAGTCGGTGAGGGACAGGAGGTCACTGAGCTAACTGCTCGCCATCATGGAGAACCCATCACACCAAAATCCACTCCACATGTCGAGGCAGCAGAGCTCCTTCTCCCTCAGTCCGATTCACACTTCCTGCCACTCTCTATAAACTGCACACTAACTGTTTTTCACTAACAGTCCACACATACTTATCGGTTTTACCCTTTCTTCTTTTTCATATAGTTTAGTAACACAGTTTGCACTCCTCTCTTGCACAGTGTCAGTCTTACTTCATTTTTACTTTTGTTTTTTCCCCCCATTATTGCATATGTAACATCTTTGCACTCTCTTACAGTATAAGGCCCCCATTATGCACCTGTGGCACTTTTATTCAAGTTGGTTGCTTATTAAATGTAAACTGTACTCTTTCTATTCTTTATTTCCTTATTGGATCATCATTCCCATCCATCCGCCACAGAGAGTTCAGGCTATGTTGAAAAATAAAGATGTCATAATTTTACAATCTCTGTTCTCATATACTTTATTTCCATTTATTTTTCCAAATGTTTCAATACATTGTTGCATCTATTTGCCATTTCCCAGCAAAATGCAAAGAGATAATGGATGGTTTAAGACCTAGAACATTACTATATAATTGAAGGCTTCACTTTTTTGTATTTTTTTCTTCAAAATTGGCTTCTGTAGCAACGATTTCTTTTATCATCTTACTTCCCCGATTTCAAACAGAATGCAAATGTGTGTCCAGGTGCAGCCAGAGATGTCCCTTTATTTGGTAAAGTCTCACCTAGCCTGGCAGCAAGTCCCAGCAACCATTTGACGTCCTCAGTATAAGGAGGGCTCCTGGAGAAGTTGTTGGGATGGTCATTGTGAGCCCTTCTGCCCAACATCTCTAATGCCAACATGCCTTTACAGACGACAAGGAACACATATTGGTTAATAATGCAGACTACTTAGACTAACATATAATCAGAGAACATAAACTACTCACCAACTCTATAAGCAGAATGCAAGTAGTGCAGGCCTTGTTGGCTAATGGGCTGGCTGTGCTGCTCATCTTCTGCTGGGAAAGGACTGCTGACCAAGGAGCCAGGCTGAGAGGACAGAGAGGGCAGAGATGCTCCCTGGATGGCCTGGATGGTGGGGCCAGGGTGAACACCACCAACTACAACATTTTAACAGACACAGTACATTGGTTAGCAATGACAACATACAATTGTTGTGAAAAGTTTACATTCACTAATCAAGGGCATGAATGTACCTTCAGCGGCTTTAAAAATCCCCAAAGGTTTATTTTAGGTTCACACATGGTCAAAAATATACATTTATGCTCAACTACATACATATAGTCAAGTTGTTTAATACGTGGTGCTGAAGGTTCTGCGATCGCAGTTCACTACAACGGGTACTTTCTTTTTGGAGCATAAAAGTCTGAACAGTCCAAAGAACTCAGTTAAACTAAGAAGGAGAATAAGGATTTAAACAAGGAAAGTCTTTTGGAGCTATTTCTAAACAACTGCAGATTCTAAGATAATCAGTTCAAACACGTTATTCAGGTCTAGAAGAAGACATTGCATGGACCAAGACAGGGGGAACCAAGAAACAGGCCCTCGGACTGAATTTGTAACTGTCCACACGGACAAGCTAAAAAAGAGCAGCTCAAAGAAATGATTAAAAGTCCCAGATTAACCTTGACATTCATGCTTCTGATGAGTAAACTTCTGACCACAACTGTATGCAAACTCGCCCATGTAACAATGTAACAATTACCAGCAAAAAAAAGTTTTAATTCAGAAGAATTAGCAACTGCAGTTCTTAAACACAAAGTAGTCCCGACCTGCTACAGTGGTGCTGAGCGGCAGACCGGCCTCGGTGTGGTAGGGGTGGACAGCAATTTGAGTCATGGACGGTACAGGAACACCAGGGAAGGTGACAGCCGTGGCTGCCATTGATGGCTGGGGGCCAGTGGCCACTGAGAATGGATACTGGGCACCAATGAATGCTGGGTGCATTCCCTGAAGCAGTTAAGCAAACATGCATAGATTATTTGCATATTATTATGAATAGTCTAGAGAGAGATTTTCACAAAATGTAGTCACTGTGCTGCACAAGACAATAAAAACTAGGAATTAACAAGATGCACATATGAAAAAAAAACAATACTACTACTAATAGTTGTGAAAACATTTGTGATACGCACTTATTCATAAACAGCACTGGATATAAGAATCGTCTCTTTGTCTGACATTAGGAGGAGCTGTACAAGCTTTTCCAGTTGCTATAAAAGCCGCCAGTATCTAGAATGATGAAACTGTTAGGCAAGTTTGAAGATCTCGCATGTAAAGTTATGTGCAAAAGTATTGAAGTAGCCCTCATCTCTTTAAGTTTTGCTACCAAGGAGCCAAACAACTTAACAAAGTAAGCAATAAAAGAAAAAACTAATAACGCGTAATCCAAAAAGTTACTGGCTATGAGATCATTCGTGCTGTGCTTCTTTTTTCTTTGTGTGTGCGCGCGTTTGTCATTGTCATGGAATTTAATTCGCCTTACATTAAATATATAGGGGTCAAAAACCTGAAGCAACAAACCATATTTGATATTTCTGGAACAGTACCAGGAAAAAAGTATGTATGTGTTTGTCTGTCTATCTGCTGTGTTTCTTCAGTGTGTCGATTTGTTCTCATCCTGGTTTTTGTTTTTCCGTTCAAGTGTAAATGTCTTTCAGCTTGCCATTATTTTGCGTTTTCTTACTTTATGGGGTGTTCCCTTTGAATTTAACCGCTTACAATAAAATATTTTTAGAGAATGTAAAAGACTTTAAAGACAATGAAAAACATAGTTGAGTCAAAACTATCTAAAATGATCCAAAATGAACTCTGACCTGTGGATATGCAGCCCCAGACACAGGGAAGACGGTGGGCCGGGGGACATGCTGCAGAGGGTGCCCTAGGTATTGGGGCGTGCAGACGGTGGGGAGATGGGCCTGGATAGTGGTGTATGGGTGGAGGCCCGGGGTGTGGGGGTGAGCCATAGCCTGGCCAGGCATAGCGTGGGATTGGTAAATGGTGGACCCTACAGAGATAACTGGTACGACGGCGGCCGCAGTGACGGAAGCTGTGACTGTTGCTACGCCTGGAGACTCCATGTTGGCTCCACTGTCAAGAACCACACCACAGTTGGACTCTGGGGGCCTCCTGCCCGAACCGCCGTTCGCCCCACATCGGCCGGATGTTTCCCGTTGTTGGCTCGATCCTCCACCTACTGACTGCTCATACAACCAGTACCACTGGTGAGCCACCTCAAACAGAACCTCGGGGTAGACACCTCCACCCTTAGCTGCTTCCTCTACTGCCATGCAGGCCTTCTCCAGCATGACATTATCCTAGAGGAAAACAGAGAGGAAGTGAGATGAGGAAGCAAAACGATTTAAATTTACTCTTGGAAACATGGGCTACGTAATATTGCTGCTTTGGTTTAAGGTCACGGCAGTCTGTCATGAGCCACTTTCACAGTAATGTTCTTCATAACTCAGATATTCCCACAAAACAAGCCACAGCAGATATTTTATGTGCAGGATTTGACAGGACAGGACACATAAACCATGAAGTAACATTTTTTGTTAAATTTCAGGTTATATTTGATAGTTACTTTGATAATTCGAGAATCCACAACATAAATCCAAAAGATGTAATATGACTGCTAAGGAAACATTGAAACTGACTTGAATTGCACCTCTACAAACCCGGTTAAAAAAATGTAAACAAAAACAGAAGGCAATGATTTTTGAAATCATAAAAAAAACGATATTTTACTCACATTAAAAAGCAGAAAACATTGTTTAAAATGAGAAAATGTTACAAAAATATGAACTTCTTTTGAATTTGGTGGCAACAAAAAAGTTGAAACAGGGCCATTTTTTCCTCATAGTATCCTCATCCTACATTACATTGTTAATCACAGTACCATATCGATGACTGCTGTCATGCTTTACTGCTGTATAAATGAAACTCAATTGGATCCCCTCTTTTTTTAAACAAGTCTGTAAATATCTGGGAACTGATGAGAGCAGAAGCTGGATTTTCTGATTGTTGTACCATTCTTTAAGCAGTGGATCCAGGGGCTGCATGTGCCACCCTAAAATAATCTCTTGCCACCCCCCTAGTGCCAACTAGTTTTGTATATGACAATGTACAAAACTAGTTGGCACTAGTTTTGTACATTGTTAATGCTAACAAGCTAGCATTAGCATTTTGAGCCTAGCTACAATTAATATTGAATATAAATTCCAGTACTGAATACATTGCATAGTGTTCCCCCCCCTCCACCACTATAAAATGGTTTCGCCCAAAGAGCAGACCAGCTTTATTTCTTGTTGTCAGTAGCAACTGATGCCTATGATGGTGCCAGAGCACATTTTGAATCAACAACACAGGCGGTTGATTGTTACACTCTGGAAACGGAGCAAAGGTGCGTGTTCTTATCTCTCTGGGGTCGACGGACAGGCCGGTGCCTCCAAATAGCGACAAGCTGCAGCCGCGATGAGTCTCAAATTTAACTTATGTTGAAAGTTCAGACTTCAAACTATTTGCCAGTTTTTAAATTCTATTGAAGTGATGTGCTGGTCCAAACCTGGGAGGAGATGCCCCAGGACCTGCTGTCTCGTTAAGAGTACGCCCCTTTGTTGTCCGGCATGAATACAAACATCTGGGGTCCATACAAACTATAGAGCATCATTTTGAGTTAAATGATCCTGCCACATCATTTGATAGAAATGAAAGTTATCAAATATCAAAGTGAACAAACAATATGACCTCCTTTTGTTCAATAGACACGATCCAGTTCATATCATATCGCTGATAAAGTGCTTTGAGTGCTCTGAGAGAATAGAAACATGCTGCATAAGAATCAGTCCATTTAGCATCTACCACATCACTCCATGATAAAATGACCGCAAACAAGAAGTGTAGCAAAGGAAAGGAATAGTTAATGACCCCATAGGGTAAAACATCCTCTTTCACTGGTGGAGGGAACGACATGCATGGACATGTATGCCTGCCTGCTGAACTGGCTCACTTGTGTTTAATGATGAGTACTGATAGAAGGATCAGGATAAATCCTGAAGGGTACAGGGATATATGCTTCCTATTTCTACACTGTTTTCTCTAACCAACATTCACACACATTCATACTCCGATGGATGCTTCAGAGAGCAACTTGGCCAATGCACAACGATATTTGGCAATGCAGACTGAGGGATTGAACCACCAGCCTCATCAGCCTCATGTGCTCCACCTCCTCAGCTGATTTCTGTGAGTTTACTCTGTTTTTGCTGCTATCCTCCTGTCACTTTTGCAGAGATGAACTCTTAAACATTGAACATTCATGTCTATATTTTTTCCCCTGGTTTTCATCGACCATGACTCATCAAACTATGTCAGCACGCCTCACTCCCATCTATACACCTGGTGAACATCCGATCACTGGCAAATAAAATGAGTGAAACTCCTCTGCCTCTGCTCTTCGGATGCCAGACTTCAGGGTTTTTTTCCCCAGTGGACCAAAGCGTGGAGCTCTCAGGAAAAACAAGAGGTGGTGGAATCTGCTTCTAAATCAGTAAAGGCTAGTGTGCTGTCACACTCTGAGGAAAGTGACGTAGCCCTCGCCTGGAGTCTTTCTTTATGAACTACAAACCTTTTTATTTACAGAGGGAATTCTCTTCATTCATTGTGGTCGGTGTTTACATCCCACCACAAGCCTGTGTGTCAGAGGCTCAAAATCAGCTTGTTGACCAGATACCCAACAAGAAGAAAAAAACATCTTGCCTGATCATTATTTGTAGGGGTTTTTACAGTGCAAACCTCACCCATGAACTTCCAAAATGCAGACAACAGATTAAGTGTTCCACCAGGGATGCTAAACTACTAGACCACCCTCTGTGCTGTTCCCTGTGCAGCTCATGGACTCTGATCACTGTCTGCTTCACCTTATAGCTGCTTACAGAAAGAACGTCTAAGTCTGAGATTAAAACCATGAAGAAATGGACTAAGGAGTCAAAGGAGGAATTACATGTAAAAAATAATAAAAATAATAAAAAATAGAGAAAAACCATTAAATGGTCTAAAGATGGCTGTCTAGAAATAGTTGCAATTTCTAATCACTTAATGCAATTAATGAAAATCAAATTAAAGTTAAAAAACAATTCTGTAATTGTCTAAAATAGTTATGGCTCTGTGTTCATGTTAATCAGTATAATCTGTCCCTTTTAAATAAAATAAACAAGTTATAACAGTTAGAATTAGTAACAGTAACTTATAACCTTGCCAGTCGGTTTACTAGACATGCCTTAAACCTTTAGTGGAAAGTTACTGTGCAAACCCACAGTACCTGCTCTTTACACTGCACCAAAGCTCTTTGGATTTCATTAGGATTGAGGGCATGAGCATGAGGCAAGCAGCTCAAGGCCAGCTCTGCTGCTGCCCGAACCATGTTGGGGTCCCTTGCTCGCGATGCTCGGTCCGCGAGGGATGCCACCTCTGGAGGGGTCAGGTGACCATCCCAACATTCCACCAAGATGTTGAGGGCAGCACTGCCGATTTCCATGGCTTGGCCTGAAAACAAAAAAAGGGACACAGGAGGAAAAGTAAGTGACAAACGTGGGCCATTAAACGTGGGCCATTATCTTTTTCCTTCAGCCACACTTCTGCTCACCCGTGATCCAGGACACGTGGGAGGAATAGGTCCTGGACAACCAGTTAGGTGAAACGAAATTGTGGAGGCCAAGAGCATACAGGCCAATCTCAAAGGCACATAGGTGCAGGTTTCTATGTGGACCTTGGTGCCCCCCACTGGCTGAGGGCTGAGTGAAAATGGAGGTGGAGGAGTTTCCCCCAGCTTTGATCAGCACAGTCTTAGCCAGTTCAAAGTAAAAGTGAGCTGCTGCTTCTGAGGGCTGATTGGGGACATGGGGGGCGTGGCACTCAGGACGTCGTCCTTTGTACCTAAACAAAGAATTTATGACAAATTAATTACTATTAATTAAAATATATACACAAACTGTGGATTTCCACTATGTAACCAAAGCTCTTTACTTCTTTAATTTTATTTTGTAGAGGTATTAAATAGTATTAAATCTATAGTGCAGTATGAGTTTTTGATCCCGTTAATCGTTCCATCAATGTGTACATTACACAAATATGTAAGACTTTTTTGCATTTGCGCAATAACACTCAAGAACTAGTTTATCGCTCCCTGAAAAGCTTACAGTTGATCCAAAACTCTGTAGTGAGAGTACTGACAGATTAGAAAGAGAGAGCATAATTATGGCTTCATTGGCTCCCTGTTCAATCCAGAATCACATTTAAAATGCTTCTCCTCGTATACAAGGTCTTGAATAATATGAGACCCATATTATCTTAAAGACCTCATACTATCGCATACCCTCAAAAGAGCGTTTACTTTTTAGATTAGACTTAAAACTTTCCTTTTTGCTAAAGCATATAGTTAGGGCTGGATCAGGTGAGCCTTAGTCCTTTAGTTATGCTGCAACAGGCCTAGGCTGCTGGGGGCTTCCCATGATGCACTGGGAATTTCTTGTGTTTAATCATTAGTTATTATTAATCTCTGACTCTCTTCCTCGTGTTGTCCAGTCTTCCTCCCCTTACTTCTAACTGGCAGGCAGCTGAACATTAGGGGTGGGGGAAAAAATGGATACTGTGTAGTATGGTGATATTTTGTTTGCTAATAATGTATCGATACAGGGACAGCAGAAATCGATACTTTGTTACAAAAAGGTTTTTGTGCTCTGACTTCAGAGCATGTTGATCCTTTTTCTGAGCAAGAATCCTGACATTCCTTCACTGTCCAAATGTGTTTAACTTGTTTTTGGCAGCAATAAACATGACAGTTTACTTATTTTAATTTAAGACATGTTTTATTTTAATTAAGTTTAAAACTTTTTTTATTTAATGTAAAATTATATTTTGTTTTAATTTACTTTCAAATTCTTCAGTTGCTGAAGGGGCTGCATAGTTTTCATAAACTGCATAGTTCAGAATAGCTATAATTGTACCAGATGGTTGATTCAGTTAAGTTGGACTAGACTGTAATACAAACCGTTCAGTTTGTCAACAATCAAACTGAAATGAGAGAAAGACTGAGTGTGAGACTTTGATATTAGAGAAAATGAATATTGATCAAATTTACCTTTATGTACAGAATCTGAATATCGCAAAATATTTTTAAAAATTGCAATAATATCGTATCGTGGGATGTATGGTGATTCCCACCTCTACTGAACATCCATTTCTCTGTATTATCTGTCTACCTTAGAATATAAAGTGCCTTGAGTCAACTTCTGCTGTGATTTGGCACTATATAAATAAAACTGGATTGAATTTAATAAATATTTGAACCAAAAAATGTCAAATTTGGATTAATCACTCCATCTAACCTGTTGTCATAGAGCTTCAGTCCACTTTCTGTGTAATCTGGCATACCTCAGCCATCTCTACCAGTTTCCCTTCCTTAGAAACTGTTTCTTGACAGTAAGAAGAAACTGGTCTCACTAAGACCAGTTTTAATGAGGTTTCAGTGAACAGTACATAGACCAACTGGAGGGTTAAATGCATCCCTCGGGTCTTGTGTCAGGACCTTTCTGGACCTTTCTTTTTCTTATTTCTTATGGATGATCCTTCTGTAGATATTTTTAGGCCTCCCACATCTTCTTTTGTGCACCAACTTTCCTCAATTAAAAAAACACAAACAAACAAACAAAACAAAACAAAAAAAACACCCCGACTGCCCAGCATGACTACATATGCAGACTTTTTGCCTGATAGCTTGTTGGGAATCATTTTATTGGTGCTTTTCAGAGATTCAACTAAAGAAATGCAAAGCTTTAGTTATCTTTTCCATACATTTCATATTCAGTATGCACCCAATATAAACATGTGTGAGTTTACCTGCTTGTGTCCGTGCTCTTGGCTCTGGCCCCACCTCCTGCTCTGCGAGAGCCACTGGAGGAGGAGGAGCCTAAAGAATCAGATGATGAACTACTGATGCTGTCACTGTCCTGACCCCGCCCCCAAGATGCTGCTGCCCAGCCGCTCCGCATTGGCCGCCGGCTGAGAGTAGGAGAACTGTCTGAGGTGGTCTCTGGAGCACTGCTATCAATACTCGCCATACCTATCGAAAAAAAATCAACATCCAGTCCTGTTTGATGTGTATGAATACACATATGAATATATACATACATATACATATATATTAGGGGTGCAATGATACTCGTATCGATATTGAACTGTTCGATACAGTGCTTTCGGTACGCATATGTATCAAACAATACAAAATTTGTAATTTATTTATCAACTTTCCTTCTGACGATGCTGTCTCTGTGAGCGACTACTCTGCCTAGGCTGCACTGTCGAGTGCAGATCCACTGAGCGCAGCGCAAGCTAGCAAGACAGAAGTTAAGCTCCTTGCAACATGGCAAATTGAACCTCGCCCACCCTCATTCAGATCTGGCGTTTGGAACTATTTTGGTCTCCATGTGACGTATGACCCTGAAGGTAAGCGCGTCATGGACTAAAGTAAAACAGTATGTCAGATGTGCCACGCAATGCTCAATTTGTGGGAACTAGTGTGTTAGCGCAGTTAGCTTGTTAATGTGTTTGCCGTCCAGCCCCACGCTCGTTAACGGAGATTTGCCGTGTTGTAGCGTTAACGTCATTTCAGATTAACGCTGACAGCACTAGTGGGAACACAACAAATATGACTGCACATTTACTCCGACATCATCCTCGTGCAAAGACAAGTGGAAGCAGACAAAAACAACAAGCAGCATGCTACAAACTTTAGCCGAGTCATTTAGACAGCCGTTAGCACATGATTCTCCTTATGGGGACCTGATATGTTTAATATGCTGCTGAGAATATAGCCCAGAAGAAGCGTATAGTAGAGCTTTTATTTTGGAAAGAGACATTTCTCTGTAATAAACTCTCTTTTCCAAAGATGAGTGATTTCTCCATCAGAAAGATTTATTATTTTTATTACTTTGTTGTTTCAGCAACATTAAATTTAAAAACTGTACTTTTGAGTTAAAACATATATTTATCATTTTAATAAATGACAAATTAAAAAGGCATGAACATTTTTTTTTGTATCAAAAAAATATCGAACCGTGACACCAAAGTATCGAACTGAACTGTGAATTTTGTGTATTGTTGCACCCCTAAAATATATATATATTTATAATATAAGAGTGTGGAGCATTTCAGTAAGGTCTAAGGCCTGAAAAAAGTGCCACTTATACATATTAAATAGGCCAATAATCAAAAGTACCAATCTCATAAAGCAACATTTCTTCTGAACAAATGAAAGCAGTATTTGGCGTAAAAAAGTATAGATAATAATAGCAGTCTTAATAATAGTAACACTGTACCAGTGTGTTTTTTCTTCTGCCGTACAGGTGAGCCCCAGCAGCGTTGGCTATATCCACAGCGTGCTCCCAGTGCCAACCGACTGGGCACTGTGGCCTCCTTAAACGAAGCGATGTCATTCTGCTGGTCACTTGAAGATGAAGGCCCATCTGAAAAAGCGAGGACAGATCATGAGCTCTCTTTACACACACATGCACGCACACACAGCTGGGGAACAGTTGAACATTTTGATGTGGTAGAAGCAGAAAAAGGTTTTTAGCGAGTTCAGGACAGCAAACAGCCACAGATCTCCATTCCCCACCACACACTCTCATTCACTCTGACACATGGTCCTGAGTAACACTCATCCTTCAGGAAACGCAAACCTGACTGTGTACAACGTCCAAATGCCACTATTGAACTCCACTGAAGTCTTCTGTACGACACTCAAGCCACCTTGTAACTACACAGCCTCATTTTTACTGTGTGCTTTTTATTCATTTTGTTATTTAGATTTCAGTCTTTCTGTTCCGTTATTCATATTTAGACTTTGTTATGTATACCATGGTTTATGTTATTTATATTACTGTTTTGTTATCCATATTTCTTGGGTAGTAGTCGGGTGGAGCACCCACAGATCTGTTGTATATGTACGATGACAAAGGGCTCTTCTATTCTATTCTATTCTATTCTAAGTTTGCCAAGGACCAAATTATGATGCTAAGATGACTGGGTTAGAACATCTCCAAAACTGCAGCTCTTGTGGGGGGTTCCTGGTCTGCAGTGGTCCAATCAGAAATGGTCCAAGGAAGGAACAGTGGTGGACGAGCAACCAGCGACCTAACTGCTGAAAGAGTTTGCTGGTTCTGATAGACAGGTGTCAGAATACACCGTACACAGACAAGTATGTGCTGGTCTGTGGCTGTGTGTGTGTGTGTGTGTGTGTGTGTGTGTGTGTGTGAAATGCACGCAGCACTTGTTTACAGCTTTTATACTTTATTTTTAATATAGTTATAGTGAACATGCGGAAAAACCTAAAACTATACGATGACATTTATTTGAAATATGTTTGAAACTCAGTAATAAAAAGTCCAAGTGGATGTTTGTGCCTGGAGAATGACAAGAACACGCAGGTGGACACCGAGACGTGGTAATGGGGTTCTCACCATGCTCCCTGGTCTCAGCGGCACTCTCCCCTGCTGTGTTATTTGGCACTGGGTTCAGATCAGCCTGAGGAGCCACGCCCTCTCCGCCAATTGTCAGAGCAGAGGAAGAGCTCGAGGATGAAGCCACCAAAGTAGATGCTGAGGAAGATGACGTAGCATGTTTGGAGACCACTCCTGTGGCCCCACCCACCCCACTGTGGCTGGAGGATGTATGTTTGGATGGACTACGCTGACTGCCAGCTGCTGGCTTGCTTGAGTAGAAGGAGCTTAGAGTTTGGGGCTTGTGGGTCTGACTCTCTCTGTCCAATAGCTTATCCAATATCTGAGCATGGAGGGTGGACAGGAAAGAGAGAACACATTGACACAGAGAGTAAGAAAACACTTACACTTTGCATACACCCTACAACAGAAATCCACAATCAGAAAAATCTGAGATGGGTGTGTTCAATCAATGTGCTTGGTTAAAGCACATCTTTACATACTTATATCTAGTTGTGTGAACATATTATCTGGTGATCGTCACAATTTACTCCAAGGAAAAACCTTACCTACCTTATAAAGTAGAACCTTGTAATGGCCTGGACTGATTCTTATTTAGCACTTTTCTACTTTTCGGGAGTACTACAAGCGCTCTATACAACACGCCAGATTCACCCATTCACACAAGCACTGTCTGCCATTTAAGTGCCACCATTAGCAACTTGGGGTTAATATCTTGCTCCGGATATTTGGCATGCAGACTAAGCCAGGATTGGCTTAGTTTAGCCAGGGATTGAACCACCACCCTTTAGATCAGTGAGCTGGTCTAGCTCCTGAGCCAATGTTATTGTGCCCAAAAAAGATGTACATCTAACATTCTTTGTACTAATTAATTGCCTAATATCATTATCAGAGAAAGAAAGAAGAGATGAAAATTCTTTTGATGAGTGTCGAAGGGTATGAGACACCTGAGAATGGAAATATCCTGTTAAACTTGTTAGCAAAGTAATCAAATGTCTGACTGACCATCTATAGCTCTCCTCCATGGACGACTCTTCTTTTTCATGCTTTTGTTTGAGATAGCTGCCATCTCTCTTCCTCGGGTATTCTCTGCTAAACTAATTCTACCACTTTTCCCAGAGTTAAAGTTATAGGCACACGAATATCTGACAGTTCAAGTCTAGGCAGGATCCATCCAGAGGTGGGTGGACCTGACATTGGCTGTACAGTGTCCTAACACAAAGCATTTACTTTCACATTCTGGCCCGTCAGTGTATTTAAGTCAAACAATAATGTGCCGCGCTGACCGCCAACTAGAGTGAGAACCCAAACTTTGCACATGCGCTCTGCTTGTACGCCATTTTTTTGCAGCTGCTCTACATGTACTAGATGTGCCTGCTTCTTATCATTTCCTGGTCATTTTAAAACATGCATCTCTCTGACTTTCTATCCTCCATCAGAGTTTGTGTTGTATTATGTTCAAATGTTCGTGGGCGATCGTGGCTCAAGAGTTGGGAGTTCGCCTTGTAATCGGAAGGTTGCCGGTTCGAGCCCCGGCTTGGACAGTCTCGGTCGTTGTGTCCTTGGTCAAAACACTTCACCCGTTACCTACTGGTGGTGGTCAGAGGGCCCGGTGGCGCCAGTGTCCGGCAGCCTCGCCTCTGTCAGTGCGCCCCAGGGTGACTGTGGCTACATTGTAGCTTACCATCACCAGTGTGTGAATGTGTGTGTGTGAATGGGTGGATGACTGGATATGTAAAGCGCTTTGGGGTCCTTAGGGACTAGTAAAGTGCTATATAAATACAGGCCATTTACCAAATGTTTAATTACAAAAAATAAAAATGTATCGCTCATTCATTGAAGAAGAAAGCTTTGTAACTTTCCCACCTGTGTAGACTGTGTCATTTCCACCGCACTGCTTTCTTTCCGAGGTCCACTAAGCCATTGAAAAGGCTGTGGAGGTCCTATATGCATGTTAACCTGTGTCAGTGTTTACCGGACTCAGATAAGCAAAGTGAAGCTTTCCTTCACTGTGCAAGAAATAGACATGAATGTGTTTCAGAGAGCAGCTCCTGTGTGAAAGGCCTGTGTTACGTGCTTAAAAGCACTCACTCACTTTTTTACACAATTTGAGAAATTAGTATTTTGCCCAAGGAAACTTGGACGTTCAGACAGAAGGAGCTGGGGATCGAACCACTCACCTTTTAATTAGTATCGTCTTTTCCAGTTAGTGGTCAATGAATTACTTTGCACTATTTTCTTTATGTGTTTAAAAAAATGTATTAAATGAATAAACTGGCCTGTTACAGTCAAATTCTGTGACTGTAACATGTAACATGTACATGTTCTGAAATACTATAATGTAGCTGTTACCTTCTTGAGCTTGCTCTGGTCGTCCTTATAGGTGATCATGAGAGCCAGGGCCAGGTCACCCTTCACTCGTCGAGTTCCTTCACATAGCAGAGGATGCTCTGCCTCGCTGACTGTGGTTTTCATACCTGCAGTCACAGAGGGTGGACACAAAACAAAGGTTACAATCGAACATTTGTGAGAAACAGTGAGCAGGAAAATAAGTAGTGAGGATGGAGAAGGAGATACTGATGAACACTGAGAGGAACGAAAACAATCAATTGGTGAATAAATTTACCAAGTGCAGCAACAGCAGCCTCAAAACCCAGCTCCTCATCTCCAGGCATCTCATTGTTGCGGTTGCGGCTCGGTGGACGGGAACCCGTTGGAGACACAACTGCACAAAACAGTATGGAGAAAAGTGAAAGGGACATAAATTCAGTCAATCTCCCTTAAAATTCCTCAGTCTGTTCCTAAAAAGACAATATGAGCTTCTTCAACGTTCAGTACACTACAAATAAAGCTGGTGGCCAAGAGATGTTCACTTTCATATTACATAGAAAAAAGGCAATTTAACAGAATACTTAGAATTCTTTAGTCTTGTATTATTTATTTTAATTTTATCATTTCTGTGTCCATCGCAACTGTCAAGTAAAGGCAAAAAAGCTGAATACATGTAATAAAACTAAAACCTTAGTATAAGGATTTGATTTAGACTTTTAAGAAAATATCTGATCTTCTTTGGGCAAGCAGCCATGAGGCAATGGCATGGTTGTGTTTACATCCTAAACATATATGACAAGAAAACTAGAATTGCTTTGACTGTTTCATTAAAATTAAGATTAGCGGTGCATACCTGGGGTACACAGTACATCGAAGATGAAGCTGGCCAACATGAGAGGTAGCACAGGTCTGTAATCACAAAAGTTCCCATCCCGGAGCTGCTCTGCTCGCTCTCTGATGGCGGACATCTCTATCAGACCCAGAGGGATCTTCTTCAACAGAGCAACCACCTCTGACTCCTGGTAGGCTAGCTTCACCTGATTAGTCCAGACACATGCATTAGTGCATATGATACATTTACATAAATATATATCCCTTTTGTTTTAAAAGCTAAACTTTGTAAGTTAATTTGGTCCCAATGTTGATGAGAATTTTTCCCCAAAACAAGCTCTGAGTACAACATCCACAGAGGCTGGGGTCTATCACACCAGGTAAGACCCCAGGTGCAGGCTGTGTAAAGATGAGACAATCCAGCACATAACAGCAGGGTGCAAGATGCGAGCAGGCAGGGCATACATGGAACGCCATAACCAAGTGGCCGGCATAGTGTACAGGAACATCTGTGCCGAGTATAACCTGGAAGTCCCGAGGTCAAAATGGGAGACGCCCCCAAGGGTGGTGGAGAATGACCGAGCTAAGATCCTGTGGGACTTCCAGATACAGACGGACAAAATGGTGGTGGCTAACCAACCGGACATAGTGGTGGTAGACAAACATGAGAAGACGGCCGTAGTGATCGATGTAGCGGTTCCGAATGACAGCAACATCAGGAAGAAGGAACACGAGAAGCTGGAGAAATACCAAGGGCTCAGAGAAGAGCTCGAGAGGATGTGGAGGGTGAAGGTAACGGTGGTCCCCGTGGTAATCTGAGCACTAGGTGCGGTGACCCCCAAGCTAGGCAAGTGGCTCCAGCAGATCCCGGGAACAACATCGGAGATCTCTGTCCAGAAGAGCGCAGTCCTGGGAACAGCTAAGATACTGCAGGACCCTCAAGCTCCCAGGCCTCTGGTAGAGGACCCGAGCTTGAAGGATAAACCGCCCGCAGGGGCGAGCGGGGAATTGTAGTGGTGCTAGTTTCAACCATTGTGCACATGTCCTGTTTATAAGGTTGGAAACCTGCAGTCAGCTGAGACTGAAGAAGTCACTTGGATGAGTGACGAAACGTTTCTCCCACTGAAAAGCTACGTCCAGATGAACACAATCAACTTTGATTCAGTACTTTACATAACCATGATTTCTCTCTCCCACAGTTAAGCATACTGTATATGACTAAAATCACATTAACAGTACGATGTCTTATATTATAATTATTGACAAATAAAATAATATTTTCGAAGTTGTGGCGAGCGCAGTACATTTTGCTGTGGTCTGCTGGAGGCGTGGCACTGGAGCTGGTGACACCAACTGACTGAATAATGTCAAGTAGCTGCAGACTGCACGTTTGAAGCTGTGGTAGAAAGGATGTCACTGAACACTGTCATTTACCACCTATAATCCTGACTACCCTCTGCTGCCAGAGGAGCACGCTCTCTAACAGACTGACTCACCTCCAAGGTGGCCAGACAGAGGAGGTCTGTCAGACCATATATCACTCTATATATTACAATCTCTGGCAGTTATCAACCAGATATCATTTTATTATGACTATGAGTATTATTGCATCCTGATGTAAAAAAAAAAAAAAAAAATCCCAAATTTGGGAAAAATGCAATATTTTGCATTGAACACTTGTAAACCAAATTCTACAACCTGCCAATTCATTCAACTTTTAAGATGTTTTGTAGGTTAAGTGCAAGATAAATAAAAGAATAAGGCTACGTCCACACGTACCCGGGTATTTTTGAAAACGCAGATTTTTCTATGCGTTTGCACCTTTCGTCCACACGTAAACGGCGTTTTTGGTCACTGAAAACAGAGATTTTTAAAAACTCCGGCCAGGGTGGATATTTTCTAAAACTCAGTTTTTGCATTTACGTGTGGACGAGAAAAACACAGAAAACGCAGCGTCAAAGATGCGCGCCTTTTTTGACGTCACACTGTGCGCCACGTTATTGTTTCGGTGAAATGAATTTCTACAATACTGTTACTGTTAATTCTCTCTGCAGTGTTTACATGCTTACATATACACACACAGTTACTGTCCCTCCACACATACGACTCGGTTCTGCTTCTATGCCCCAGCTTTGTTTACTTTTTCCCGCCGAGGCTTCTAGACTTCTGATTGGCCAACATTTCTGCACGGTTAGGAAGATAGCGCCACCTGCTGCTTTGGCATGTTCATAGCAGCGTTTTCCTTCATTTCTGCCTTTACGTGTGGACGGGATTATTTTTTAAAACGAAAACGGAAAATCTCCGTTTTCAAAAATACCCGTGTACGTGTGGACGTAGCCTAAGGTAAATGAACTGCTGCATATAGGACTGTTGTACTCTACTGGAGCACTTTCATTAAGTTTTAAGTTTAAATTTTTGTTCAATGAAAATGTGCTTTCCATCCAACACAGACACATATTCACACTTTGATGAACACATTGGGAGCAACTTGTGTGTGTTGTGAGTAAGAGAGAGAGAATAACACCTCTAGAGCTTTGGTAGATGCTGGTGGTCTCTGGAGCTCCAGTGAGAACATGCCAGTGTTGAAGGCCAGATTATGGAGTTCCAGTCGCTCACTGAGAACTGTCAGGAGGAAGGCAGCTTTTGACAGTGTCTTAGTGGCTACCTGTGTCTGGCGGGTGGTTGACACCTTGCTCTTCTTTCCCTAAATCCAACAAACAGGTAATGACAGTGATTTTAGGATGATGATTGATGGGATTGTAAGGCAGACAGTGTATCAGAGGATCAGATGAGCTATCTATGTGTTTCAGGGTAATGGGCACTGGGACTGTGTCTACCTTAGTCTGTGGCTGCTCCACTTTCAAATCTGGAGGGTTGGCCAAAAGGTCTCTAGCCAGCTCCACAGCCAGCCTGCATGCCTCGTTACTGTACCCATGTGCATGGAGGGCTTCAGCACATGCAAACAGCACCTGTACAGAAGAGTAGATGGATGACCTTTAGAGGAGCCTACACTGAAATCCTGGAGAAAATATTAACCGTAACCATAGCTACTACCAGCTGTTTTTAGTGTATGTTAAGGAAGCTCACAGTAATGAAGAAACACCCACATAATTCCCACTATGAACAATTCCAGTTATTTGGAAATTTCAAACACATATTTTATTCACAAAAGATCATGTTTAACATGAGACATTTTACCATTTAATGAAAAATAGCAGTTAACTTTTATGTATTTATGTTTACATTTTTTTGATGGCAACAACACATAACAAAAACTTGGGGCAGCCAACATGGCTAGAGGCTAGAGGAACATTTTGCAACTAACTAGGTTAACTGGCAACGAGAGGATAACATGATCAGATATAAGAAAAAGCATCTTAGAGAACCAGATCGTGGCCAGTTCGTCTTGTAATCGGAAGGTTGCCGGTTCGAGCCCCGGCTCGGACAGTCTCGGTCGTTGTGTCCTTGGGCAAGACATTAGTATTATTATTATTATTATTATTATTATTATTAGAATGTCTCCAAAGCAAAGACAAGCAGAGGGTCACTAATCTGCAAAGATACTGGTGCATCCAGTGGTAACCCTCAGCCTCCTAGCAGACAGGGTATCAATTTCAAAATCCTAGATAACACCCAAAGTTATTGCATTCACAAGATTTTCAGGAAACATGACCTTTGACCTTGACATCAATGAGATTCAATTGCGTGCTAGATTTTTAGTAGATACACATAAAATTCTTACTTGATATTATGACATCAATGTTGCCTCATGTACTATTACCTCAGCATCCACAATATATAATATCATCAAAAGACTTGATCAATGTAGCAAAATCATGGTGTAAGGGACGAGGGTGATTTGAACAATTGTTTTAAATTCATTCTGGAAAACATGGATGTTCCAGGCTCAACAGGAGGGCGAGCACCCATCTTGTTATTAGTGGTCGCTTCAGTTCAGCTAGAACTCTGATGGTATGGGGGTGCATAAGTGCCTAATGTCTAACGTGTCTATGTGGTGCATGTTTATCTTGGTAACTTCGGGGGATACACAAACTTTTTTACAACTGTTTGCGTATGCCAATATACATCATATCTTAGCAGACATTATCAATTTAAAAGTTCTTCCAAATGCAAACTTATCGATGAAGTCAAGTGTTTAATCTTTAAATCCTTTGTGACTGAACAATGTAACCACAACACACTGGGCCCTACTTTTTAAAATGGCAAAGGATCACCAGATGAAACGTTTATTAACCTCTGATGTTCAACAAACCTACATGAGTGCAGAAAAAAATCATATTCTTTTCTCTAATCATTAAAAAAGCTAACTTTTTACAGTGTGTCAGTGTTTGACAGTGTTTGGACAGGCTAGCTTACTTATAGTCATGAATTTCTAACCTCTGAAGCTTAGATATTTTGTTAATTTAAGAAAGCCTACAAAGTGTAATTTTTACTGTACTGGTAGACAATGATGTAATTTTGCGCATCCTTGTATCTAATGTTTATTTCATGCTCTTACTTTCCAAGTGAGCTGCTTTTCTTTTGTTGTTGGGTTTCTATGGACTTACCTCCATGCGTCCCTCCTGCTCCAGTGGTTTGATCCCTGCAAAGATGTCTGGCTCCTCCTCCTGATGGTTGTCAGCTAGCTGTCTGTCTACACCCTCTTCTGAAGCAGCACTCAGATAGTATGCCTGGTAGTCATCTTCACCCACAGCTTCTCCTTCAGCAGCTGCACGTACAGCTTCAGCTCCTTCAGGAGCTGCTCCACCTACCACTACTGCTCCACTTCCTGCTACTGCTGCAGCAGACACCAACTCTTTGCAGCCTACCACTGGCTTAGCAGATGTTTGAGGGGTGCCTGATCCCACTGTAACTGCTGAAATTAAAGGCTGGTTACTACCAGCTGAATCTACATCTTCATCTCTGTTAAGTGCTGGCTCCACCTCGGCTTCCTTTTCTGCTGTGCTGGGCACGCCCACAACTATCACTCCATTCTCTTTCAAAGGGAAACAAGGTGGAGCAGGCTCCGCAGCAGCAACTGCTGCAGAGTCACGGCTGCTATGCTTGGTTTCAAAAATCTTGCTCCCTCCACTGTTGCACTTCCGTGAATCTCGGAGCAGTGGACTTGGAGAGGGCAACATCTCTGGTGGTGGTGGGAGAAACTCGAAAGTGTTACTAGCCTCAGCCCCCAAAGCCAGATTGCAGCCGTCATCCAGACTGAGCTCAGCCAAGTCTGGCTCCAAGGAGCTATCTTCACTACTAGTTCTGCGTTTGGCACTTGTATGCTTACTACTTCCTAATCCTCCACCACCGCCAGGTCCTCCTCCAGTTGCCCCCTTCCCACCTCCCTGAGTCAGTTTCAACTTTCCTCCAGAGGAGGAACCCGGGCCTTTGTACATGCACTTTCCTCCTCCATCTTCCAGGGACAGTGAGACACTCCCTCCCAGTCGAACAAGCATCCCTCCACCTCCACTCACTGACAGACCCTTCCTCTTGGTCAGAATGGTCTCCTTAGGTCGCACTGCTACCTCCTGTTGTGTGGAGTTACTACTTGCCCTGCCTTTATACTCTCCTGCCGGTCCGCCTTCAGCTCTGGCCCCTGATTCAGAAGAGTCAACACCACCTCCTGCAGGCGACTTGATTCCTCTCTGGTGCAGCATTGCCCTGGACCAGCAGAACGTGGCACTCTTCTTATCTGCACTGCAGTAGGTAATGCCATCCAATGGGTAGGCCACCTCCCAGTTGAAATAGCAGGACTCCACAGCAGGTTTAAAACCTTGAAACAGTTTATCCAGGGACTTGCGATGCTGTCCCCGCTTCACTATCTCTATAACTTTCAGGTGCCACTGCCTCAGCTGGCCGGCCAGTTCCAAACGCCTAGAAGAGAAGGTCCATAGTCTTTATATGTAACATGAATTGCTACTTATTCACTGGCACCCTAAATATGTAGTTTCACACAATTAGTGATAAATGTGCAAGCAGAGGCTATTTTTTAATAGTAGAATTTATACTTCATGACTAAAACTCTGTGACAGTTGAACCAATCCATGACCAGTATGTAGCACGGTGTCTGTGGTCTGACCTGCAGGGGCTCATAGTGGGGTCGAGCACCGCCAGCCTCCAAAGAACCACCATCTCGTCGCACATGCTTGCACAGGCGTGAGCGGCTACTTCTGACTGTCCGTTGCTCCGGCCAGTATGACCACTCGCACTGCTGTGTGACGCTGATGTGCGAACGCTATACCACCAGCTGATGATCTGAATAGACACAGACAAGTGTGTGTGAGAGAATCAGTGTAATATGTACATAATGTTGGGTGCTGTGAAAATTCATATCCTGTCCGTTATGCACAGGATATATGCAGCATATCACATGATGAACTCAGGAACAGCACCTTTTTTTTAAAGTGCCAAATATGAATTTAAGTCATTTTAGATAAACCAGGATACAGGCTACCCATGGTGCATCAGCTCCTCCTTTAACAACCCCGTGTACGCATTCAGGCACAGAGGAGATCAGCTGCTAGGGTTTTGAGTGATTTTTTCCAGCATTGCCAAATACAGATTTTAGAGGCATTGGGCCTCTTTTGTGTTATTTTTGGTTTCATAATGTGCCAAATGTTTGGCTGGACACAGGACAGCCTAGTGCTCCAGCTCTTACTACAGAGTCATACTGTTATACATGAAGAGAATGGGGTTTTTCCTCATTTCTAAAGCAAGGAAAGGCATCTTTGGACTGCCTTCTCTGGAGCAGTATGTTGCCATCAAGCTATAACCTAATGAAAACATGATATTTACAATTCAGTTGGGTTTTTTGTAGTCTTGTCCTACTTTGAGGGTTGTTGTTTTTTTTAAATAGGAAAACTGCAAAGGCTTCACAGACATTTCTTTCCCCTTTAACAGCACATTAAAAGTAAGGGTCCCATGTCTAAATCTTTTCTTCTTTGTACTGGGTTACTCTCATCTTTTGGAAGTCATCTCAGAGTAACGACCAACATACCTGTTCGTAGGTGAGGCACTGTTCAGTGAGAATCTCCAGCAGCGGGGCAGCATTGCTGTCTCGCCTCTTAAACATCTCCCTGACAATGGACAGAAGGTTCCAGATGCCTTCTGGCTCTCTACCCCTCAGAGGTCGCAACAGACAGGCCCACTCAGCAGCAGCCGGTGGCTCGGTGGATGACAGGTACATGGAGTTTACATCACTGAGGATAACACAGATAGTACTGGTTTAGGCAAAGTAACGCTGAGGTACATTTACTAAAAAACAAACTATTAAAAGATTTACTGTAGCACTTTCTCGTCAACACTACATCATATGAAGGGTAATCATGTGTGACAAGTCACGCCTACCTGAAAACAACAGGTGAAGGCCCACAGAACTTGTGTAGAGTCTTTTTGATGTTGTCACTGAGGGTTGACTCATCCAGATACCAGGTGCTCTGGTCCGATGCTGAAGGGCCTGCTGTTGGATCTACAAAAATTAATTGTGCAGAAATAATTTAACCTTAAGAAAAAACATCTGCTCTACACAATAAACTACAGAAGGCTTTGCTTTCCCATTAACAATTAAAAGGCATCAGAGTTCCCCATGCATGTGGAACAGTAGTGATTTTATAGAAATGCTTTCATTTCTCCAAGAATAGTCAAAGGAGCTTGGAAAGAAAAGCGTCTGGACTTCTTTAAGTTTCTTGAAAATGTTTCACCTCTCGTCTGAGAAGCTTTTTTCACTTCTAAGACCAATCGGTGGAGAGTCACAGATTTTTAAACCGTATTGGGAGTGTCCCTAAGAATGTTGTGGACGCCCTATTTTTCCTCTGCCTAATCACATGAGCCAAGGTATGAAAACAGGTGTGGTTCACAATCCGCCAAGGTTTTGGGTGTGAGACTTGTCCTACCCTATCCTGTGACTTACTGAGACCAAATGACCCGAGATGTGATGGCTACTCTTTCAAACCATCTGTCTTCTCTGTCCAAAAAGTGGACATTAGCATCTTCTAATGAGCGATCTTTGTCCTTTAGATGCAGATGGACAGCCGAGTCTTGTCCTGTCAAGGTGGCTCCTGTGTGGCTGGGTCTGAAGTATTTTGGGATGTCGTGTTTGGAAAAGTCTTTTCTGAGTTTCTCTGATAAACCTGCTCCATAAGGGATGACAATGTTGTTCCGTTTGTCCTTCTGATCCTAGTTGGTGTCTGATCTTCTTTTCTGTGCATCTTTACTGATTTGATGAAAGCTCAATTAGGATAACCCCAGAGCTTTCTACGACAGCTTTTAAAGAGCTTTCTTTACATGTGTATGTTCCTTCTTTTTCCCTTCTGGCTTCTCCCAACCAATTGCTTTTAGAACTGAAGAAGCTTCTCGGATCAGAGGCGAAATGTCTTCAAGAAACTTAAAGACATCACAAAGTTTATGAGATGCAGCTTCAGATTTTTCAAATGCTGTTTGTTTAGCAATCTGATACTGAACCTGGAGCTCCACACACAGTGTTGATGGCAGTGGACTGTGAGGATAGCAACTCATCCAGGAGTCGCTGGGCTGTAGGCAGGATCTGGAGAGAAATAACTGAATGAATGCATTTTCTTTAATCATTGGGTTTATAGAGGTCATGAATAGCTTAAGATATGAATGATACCTGCTGAGGCAGCTCACTGATGAGGTACTGGGCAAACTTTTGAAGCTGGTCTCTCTGCAGTCTGGACAAAGACTCAGAAACTGGAGCCCTAAGACACACTGCTGATGCCTACGCACACACAGACACACACACACCATTTTTATTTAAGTATTTTTAATGGGGATTGTAAACAGAAAGAAGTAAACAGATCAAATGGAGGAAAATACAGAGTAATGGCATTGCATTAATAGGTCCTTTAGTCAGTAGTCGTCCCAAGAAGCTAAGTGCTGGTGTATTTGCATCCTTCCTCAGGTCACGCCCTGAAATTCAAACTCATTTGGTTTTACACAGTAAGATGAAAATCTTCCATTGCGGCTGAATTAAAACAACTGCAAAGAAAAGTGGGCAAACTGTTTCAAATCAGTGTGAAAGACTAACGGTCCGTTATCACAAACACTTATATATTTCCATCAGGAGTTCCTGGGCAGGTAAAAGGACAATTAGAAACACAAACCCACGAAAAATGATCATAATCAAAAAACAACAAATTCCCTGGAACGGCAGAATGGATCACTGTTTTCAAGTAAACAGATGACATGCGGAGGAATATCTTTTAAGACGACTGGTGAAGAGGTTTTCCAGGATATCTCCATCAGCAAAAAGCTAAGTGTATTCATCTTGTTTAATTTTTTCCTACCATCATTTCACAAGAATTACTTTATATTTTCTTCTTTTTTTAAGGAAAAACAAAGGGAAAGACAGGAAATACAGAGAGACGGAGACAGTGTCAGGATTCAAACTAGAGATCTGCTGCTTTGCGCTGTGTGTGTTCCAACCACAAAGTTATTGGTTTACCCCTTAAATACCTGAATATTAACAAAAACTTACATTGTGGATCCTGAAGAGACAGAGTGCCACCACATGTGCACACCACTTGGCTCCTGCACCACAGGTACAGCTGCAGGAGGTGATGCGACAGCGATCAAACATGACCGCCACGTTGTAGGCTCCTTTAGACTGACTGGACTGAGTGGAGACTACTGTAGCACTGAGATGAAAGCCTTGTAAACGAAAACAGAAAAAAACAAAATCAGCAAAGACAACAATGAGTTGGAAATGGAAGCAAGTGCATTTCTTTGATTGGAAATTATATTTTAGTGTCCGACAGAATGGTTTTGGTTTTGATATTGCTTAGTCTTTTATTTAATATAGCTCTTTTGTGCAAAAGGTTTGCAATCTTACAAGGATTCAATTCCAGACCAAAATATTCTCTCCCACAAAAAAACAAAACAAAACGCAGGCATTGTTTGAAGTTTTTCCATTTTCTAATCCATGTCATCACGCAACACATTTGTACAAAGTCCTACTAGTAATAAAGGAGAAGGTGCCTCAAACAAATTCAGACCAAGTCATATAGCATTCACACCTATGGGCAATTTAGTGTTTCCAATTAACGTATCCCCACTAACTGCATGTCTTTGGACTGTGGGAGCAAGCCGCAGTACCCAAGGAGTACCCACGCAAACATGGGAGAACATGCAAACTCCACACAGAAAGACCCCGGTCTGATGCAGGACCTTCTTGTTTTGAGGCAACAGTGCTAACCACCGTTAGCCGACCAGCACCTTAACCCACTCTGCATAATACATATCAAAAGTATTTGTCATTAAAAGTTGGATGCGTCTGCACAGCAAATAGCTTTGTAGAGAAACAACTTAAAAGGCCCTTTATAGGTGAAAAACAACAAAACAAACAAACCAAAATGTCACCATTTAATGTGGTATTTGGAAGATTTGCAGTTAAAAGTTGGAAATGGTGTTTAGATATTACACATACCCAGCGTTCTGAAAACAGGATTATACTAATAGCAGACTTGTAGAAATAATGGGAATCACATGATTTACTGTAACCTGCACATGGTGTTATTCTAAGCTTGGTGATTGTAGAAGAATATAGTGTGATATACCAAAGTTCGAACACCAGAGAAATGTTTTCCATAAGAGTACTCATTCTTATGTAAAGGATTACTCTACTTACCAATTTGCAAAGGGTCTTTGACAGCTCTGATCCTATAGAGTTGTTCTCCACGCTGGAATTCATCTGGACTCCCATTAGCAAGGCAGGAATATAATCTGCAGCAGTATGAAACCAAAGTCAAAGAGTCAAAGTCAGCATAGCCTAGATAGTTAAAAAAAAAAATCATCCTGTTACTTTTATTAGCAGTCACATCGCCAACAAACATCAGTCATCCAGACAGCCATGGACGCCTTTCCTTTCATCCAGTCTCGATTTTGTTTATTTCAATAGTTTTTTCTGTGCAAAAATAGTTTTGTTTCCTGTTTGGAAAAAACAGGAGTTTGAATTTTCTGGATTAATTTTGCAATTATCTATTTTACTTTACCCAAATGTTAAATGCAATATTTTTAAACCCAAGGTTGACCACTTTTTGGATTTCAAATCCGTTGTAGTGGTGGGCACACTAAGAACATTTGTTAGTGTCCACCAGTAACCAACAACCAGTAATGGAGAGAGAGAGAAGGCTGAATATATCTACACTTATGTGCAAAGGCACGTTGCATCTTTGTTTTTTTATATTTCATGTTTGTGTTTTTATGAATAAACAAACAGAAACCCCAACTGTTACATGTGACACAATCTTTGATTTCATCTGGGTTTAGCAGAATATACTGCTAACTTAATGGTTAGCGATACAATATATAAATAGAAACTATTACTATACTATATTACATGTAAATACTAGGGGTGCAACGATACACAAAATTCACGGTTCGATATTTTTTCGATACAAGAAAATGTTCATGCTTTTTTAATTTGTCATTTATTAAAATGATAAATATATATTTTAACTCAAAAGTACAGTTTTTAAATTTAATGTTGCTGAAACAACAAAGTAATAAAAAAATAAATCTATCTGATGGAGAAATCACTCATCTTTGGAAAAGAGAGTTTATTACAGAGAAATGTCTCTTTCCAAAATAAAAGCTATACTATACGCTTCTTCTGGGCTATATTCTCAGCAGCATATTAAACATATCAGGTCCCCATAAGGAGAATCATGTGCTAACTGCTGTCTAAATGACTCGGGTAAAGTTTGTAGCATGCTGCTTGTTGTTTTTGTCTGCTTCCACTTGTCTTTGCACTAGGATGATGTCGGCGTAAATGTGCAGTCATATTCGTTGTGTTCCCACTAGTGCTGTCAGCGTTAATCTGAAATGACGTTAATGCCACAACACGGCAAATCTCCGTTAACGAGCTACCGCGGATCGCCCGTGCGTGGGGCTGGACGGCCAACACGTTAACGAGCTAACTGCGCTAACACACTACTTCCCACCCATGTAATTGAGCATTGCGTGGCACATCCAACATACTGTTTTACTTTAGTCCATGACGCGCTTACCTTCAGGGTCATACGTCACATGAAAACCAAAATAGTTCCAAACGCCAGATCTGAATGAGGGTGGGGGAGGTTCAATTTGCCATGTTGCAACGAGCTTAGCTTCTGTCTCGCTAGCTTGCCCTGCGCTCAGTGGATCTGCCTTCGACAGTGCAGCCTAGGTGGAGTAGTCGAACGCAGATCCACTGAGCGCTCATCACAGACAGCACCGTCAGAAGGAAAGTTGATCAAATAAATTAAAAATGTTGTATTGTTCGATACATATGTGTACCGAACCGAAAGCACTGTATCGAACGGTTCAATATCGATACGAGTATCGTTGCACCCCTAGTAAATACAATGATGAATGTTCATTTCTCATTTCATTTCTTTTCTTTTTGATGCAGCATGCTTTTTCCCCCACAGCCTTGCTCCAACAGTCTCCGTAACAAAGTAATATTTGAAATTTCCCAATTAAGAGGAATTAATGCATTTATGGTTTTTAGCTAAGGCGAATAAAGGGTTTAAAAACCAAATCCTCACCTGATGTCCTCTTCATTCTCAGGGAAGCTCCAATAGGCAATGCGAAGCTGGAGCTGTTCTGGGACAGGAGGATAGACCTTCTCTACCACTTCAAATGGGATGTGAAAGGCGACCTGTTTTGCTGACAACTCCACCAGTGGGATCACCTGACCATCTGAGGAAAACCATCAAAGAGAAGATGATCAGCACAGTCAGGTGACAAAAAAATCTTTAATGTCTTACTTAAATTCTTGCCAAAAAAAGTAATAATTTTTCACTAATCACGGTCTTCCCACAGACATATCATTAAGTATAGCTACACTCTCTCTGAACTAACCTCATTAATTATTTTCTCTAAGTCATTAAAAATGTCTTACCATTAATTAATGTTTCAAATTTAAATATGGTCGGTTATCCCTGTTAACTGGCTACATGCCACAGGCTTTTATGGTGGCTGTAATTAAACCATTACTTATTTGATCTAGACGTGTTGACCAATTATAGGCTGATTTCTAACCCTTTTATTTCAAAGGTTTTCCTAATAGTTGTTGTAACACAACTAGACAGTAATTTGCGCCGGAATGATTTAACAAAGTTTCAGTCACTATTTAGAGTGGATCACAGCACAACACCAGTGAATGTTACATATGATCTTATGGCCTCTGACAGTAAACTTAAAGCTTCAGTTGTTCCACATTTTGTCACGTTACAGCCATATTACAAAATGCAACATTCATTTTTCACCCTTAGAGTTTACACATGAATACTCCGTAACGCAAAAGGGAAGCGTTTGCTTGAAAATCTTTACTAATCCTCAACAACATGGTCTGGGCCTCCAGTAACAGTGGGAGGAATCGTTCAGTCATTTTTGACCAGGGTGTGTCCTGCAGCGTGTTTTTTCAACAAATATGTAGCACCGCTTTCTTTCACCTAATCAAAATGACAATAATTAGAAACGTCCCATGTGAAGCAAGTTGATATGTTCCCTCATCCCTGCAAGACTGGACTATTGTAATGCATTAGTATTGTACTCTTGGTGCTATAAAAACTTCCTGAAAAGCCTTCAGCCTTTTTTATATTCCTTGAGACTGGCCTTTATACTCTTTAGGGTTTTGGAGTTGAGCACACTAATCTGAATACTTGAATAATCAGGCTTCGTTATATAGCTTAAAGATCTCGTAAGATCGAAGCATCTTAACAAAGTACTTCACTCTCAGACTGCAGGCAGTGAACTGTGGTTCCTACAGTTCCTACAAGTAAACTGGGAGCCAATCCCCCTCCTGTGGAACCATTATCCCAGTTTGATTTGTACTTAAGGAATCTGGATCAATGGGTTAAAAATAAATGAGAGAGACAGAGTGTACAACTGCACCTTTACACCGGACAACACATACTTTTGCTTAACAACAACACTTTTTGCAACTTTTATAGAAACCTTGACACAATACGGCAGAATAACGATCTTAAAGTGGTACAGGTTGCGGGTGGCTGGTGATGTAAGTTGCTATTTAGATTATCTAGACCAGGGGTCGGCAACCTGCGGCTCCGGAGCCACATGCGGCTCTTTAGTCCGTTTAGTGCGGCTCTGCGTGGTTTGGGAAAATAAATTGTTTTTTTAAGTAATTAGCTGAAGTGTGTTTTATTTATGTTAGTTATTTTTTAACTTGTAGTTCTAAATGTGAAGATTATTGTGATATTGAAATATAAATATAAAATGATATTCTATTATTTTTTTTGATCGCTCAAAATAAGCGTCACACTTGCGGAAGCCGAAACGCCGTGCATTTATCGAGACTTTCAACCCCAGGTAGGCCAATTATGGATCTTGGGATCCACATTATGTCAGCAGCTGTTCTCCACTGTGAACTATGTTTAAAACAAACACGCTCACGCCTCACAGACGACAGCTTACAGTCCTGTAAAGATGAAAGTGACTTCGTACAGCCTGATCTGCAGACGCTGTGCGCAGAGGTTCAGGAGCAGAAGTCTTATTGTAAACATATCACAGCAGACCTGATGATGTTTGCATGAACATGTTTTTCAGCATCTCTTTACTGACCACTTTTCACACACGGTTGCTGTACGCACACAGCCGGTGTTAAAGAGCACAGCCCGACACACCAACACAACAGCAGAGAGAGCACAGACTTTAAGGCGGCGAGGCGTGATTGCGGGTGCCTCTCAGGTGCGTCGCCTCCCCTGCAGCGCGCTGCAGACCACGCCCCCCCACACACATTAACCAGGTAAAATACATATTTAGCCAGAATATTGCGAATATCTATTTTTCATTTTTCAGCAGCAGAGTGCTTTTTTCCAATTATTTTTTTAAAAGTCAAGTCAAGGCTCCAAAAGCCCAAAGGCGACATGAGGGCGGCTCACAGCAGTTTTTGTTTGCTGGGTCATTTTAGTTCAGCTTTCCTTTTGTTATATTTCTTTAAGAGTTCAAAATGTGTTCATTACATAAATAAATGTAATTTTCTCTGTAGCACTTTCATAATTTCATAAGCAGCACACCTTAGTTGTTCACACAAAACATAAAGGTAAAAACAAACAAACAATAACAGTGTTATCTTCATTTTAGATGTCAAAAAGTATTTGCGGCTCCCAGTGTTTTCTTTTGCGTGGAAATCATGTCCAAATGGCTCTTTGGGTGTTAAAGGTTGCAGACCCCTGATCTAGACAGATGTCTTCTAATATTAATTAATCAGCTTTAGCTCTGTATTCTTTTCTGGACATAGAAATTTGCGGAGTTTGGCTAAAACACTTATTTTAACATTGAACTATATCGTATTCAAAATTACACAGTTATAAAAAAATATATACATTTGGAAATTGAGTGCAAAAAATGAAATTACAAGTTACTTTAACAAGAAGAACGATAAACTATTTTGTGGGTATACATAAGGCACATGGGCCAGAATTGGACCAGCAAAGACTAATATGGCATGTATGGTTAGTTTTACAAGTGATTCACCAAAGCTGCACAATTACATGTAAATAACAAGCAAGGTATTTTCTGTTACTATTTCTTTTTCTTTTTACAAAAACAGAAAAGCAAGTTTCACTGGTCCAGCCTACTTAATATAAAATGATCAAAATGAGCTGTAAATGGCCCATAATGTAAAATGACGTCCATGAATTACACGAAGCAAACCTTATCAAAGTGACTGAAGACATTAAGAATAATACTGAAAGGTGAATTTTCCTTTCACTGCATTTTGGCTCAAAAATAGAGGCATTTTTTTAAGGGGACCCATGAAGGTACCGAAGACTTTTAAAAACATAAAATTCATTAAAATATTTACATGAAATGGCAACAGGCCAAGAATCACATTTCAAACTATAAAGGTGAGCAAACATGGAGGTATGGCACTGCCAAACATGATGAAATATTTCCATGCAGCACAAATTCGACAGCACAAAGGATTTGATAAGACTTTCTGGTTCCCCCTAAATGAGGAAATCTTTGTCTCCAACACTGGCATGTTGGACACCACATGGAACAGGAAATTTAACCATTCTCATGTCTTTTGACTTTGCTCAGGAATTTTTTTCCCCCATAGACTGTTTGTTTGGTAGTTGCCAAATTTCAGGGTTATGATATAAAAAGGCCATGTACCCTGTCGTATTTACGTAATATGGAAGGAAATACTGTATCAGGAGAAAACAGTTATTTGTTTAAAATCCTGTTAGTAGCTTGTAAGAAAGCCATTACAAAGAGGTGGTAGAAACTGGAACCACCAACGCAATTCACAAGATAAGATTTCAGCAGGAACGGTGTTGAGAGAAATGAAAGAATGAATCAAAATCATGTATCAATGACAGGGTGAGGACTGAAATATTTTTGTAACAGGAACAAACTATTGAGATGACTGATTTTTATTCTTTTTTAATGAAAGGATTTAAGGAACATTTAATAATTAGAAATCTCCACGACAACAAAAACACTTGGAGGACCTTTTAATTTCTGGCATGTGGCGAACTAGCCCTTTACAAGCTGAGCTCTGTTGGATACTAGAGAAGGTTTAAATGCCAAAAAGACTTCAGGATGTTCCTTCGTCCACCATTTAAGCTCATGTCAGCAGCAGAAATACAAGTTAACTTTAATTATGTTCATAACCCACTGAACTGTCAGCATATCTGCTAACAAGAAACTGTAGCCTCACTGTATTTACGTGCAGCACACTGTGGAAGTGGCTAACACTGTCACCTCACAGCGAGAAGGGTCCCGATTTGAACCCAAGCCCAGGGTCTTAATGTCTGAACTGCATATTCTTACTGTTCAGGGCTTTTCCTGGTACTCCGGTTTCCTCTCACAGTCCAAAGACATTTATTTTAGTGTAATTGGTGATCTAAATTGAATCTAAATAAGACCCCAGTCACCCATCACATGGACTCTTCACCCTCCTGCCCTCTGGGAGGCGCTACAGGAGCCTCCGGACTAAGACCACCAGGCACCGGAACAGCTTCTTCCCCACAGCTGTCAGACTCCTGAACTCTGCCTCCTGACCTCTGACCCACGTTAACACATGGACTGAACATACACACACCCACAACCACCTACACACACACACACAATGGACAACTGTACAAACACACAATAATAACATGGACTGAACCACCACTCACAACCACTGTAGAAATTATCCACATATCTCACTTATCTTAACTGCACTACTGTATAGTTCTGTGTAAATAATCATTCTGTACATACGATCATTTTTAATCCTACAACTGTTTATAACCTGCATAGTTCACATTTCTGTATAACTGTATATCTCAGATTTCTGTTTTTCATATTTATATCCTGTTCACAGCCTGTACATACTTATAGTTATAGAATATTCATAACATACTTCATACGTGTACATTATAACATACCATAATAGACCCATTTCTGTAATATACTTGCATATCTATATTATTGCTAATATATATTGTAATATGTCTATATGGCTAAAGCACTTCTGGATGGATGCAAACTGCATTTCGTTGCCCTGTACCTGTGCATGTGCAATGACAAAAAAGTTGAATTCTATTCTATTCTAAATTGACTGTAGAGGTGAGGTATTTAAAGTCCTTGAAGTATTTTATATATATATATATATATATATATATATATAAAACAAAGTGGTCTCTAAATGAATGCTTATTTGATAAACACCATATAAATGTGGTTACACTAAAATACACTTCAAAAACTCAATCAAGACTTCAGCATTTAAGAGAAGTGGGTTAGAAAAGGGCTTAAAGTGTTTCTCTAAGATCGTGTCTAATAACTGTCACAAATATCTTATTTAGCATCTCATTCCATAGTTGATGACCCACAGATTTACCTGCCACTGAAACGTAAATCTGTGAGTCCTCTGAAGGGTTTGCTAGATTGTTTGGAGGATGTCAAGGCACGGACGGCTTTCAACTTTCTTAACTTAAATGCACAGAAAACAGAGGTCATTGTGTTTGGTCCCTGTGACCACTATGACTTTGGCCCTTTATAAATGTTAAAAAACCCTTTGTGAAGAACCTAGCAGTGATTTTTGACAGTATGATGTACAGTATGTTTGATACACAGATTAATGCAGTTTCTTTCATCTCTGTCTGCTTGCAAAAATGAAGCCATTCCTCTGTTTTACAGACTTTGAGAGAGCTATCCATCCTTCATTTCATTTCGGCTGACTTTTGTAATAGTGTCAGACTCAGGTGTCAGTCTGTCATCAGGTAGCCGACTGCAGTTGGTCCAAAAAGCTGCAGCATGGTTACTAACTGGCACACGCAAGTGAGACCATACTAGCATCCTTACACTAGCTGCCAGTTAGTTTTCAAATTGATTTTAAGATTTTATTATTCGTTTTTAAGGCGCTGCACGGGTTAGTCCCCTCATACCTTTCTGATCTGATCGTACACTCCTGCAAGATCACTGAGGTCTGCCGTTCATGTGCTCCTGGCTGTCCCGAGGTCCAGATTAAAGCACAGAGCAGACTGGGCCTTTGCTGTAACTGCTCCTAAATTGTGGAACAAACTGCCCTTTCACATCAGGACCTCTGCTGTGAAGGGACACTTTCAAGTTTGTACTACTTTTATTTGTCTTATATTTTACTCAAATCTTCTCATTTTATACTTCTTTTTCTTAAATCTTGTTTTGCTATTTTTATCTCTTGATTATCTTAAATGTACAGCACCTTGGTCAACTGTTGTTGTTTTAAATGTGCTATATAAATAAATTTGACTTTTTTTCTCATTTGTCTTAATATCCAGCATTTGTGTAGTATTACTTTTGGACAAAAAGGTTTATCCACGGTGTCATCACTTCCTCAGATACAAGACAAGCACAATTTAGACTTGGTGCTAAACTGCAGCACACGATGCTAAGGTGTCATATGTGAGTGCTGGCAACCCTTTAAAAAACTACAGCTGAAACAAGGAGAGCTAAGACTACAACTGAGAACAATCCCACATTCAGACCATGAACAGCATAGACGTCAGAACCAGTCAAAACAAAAACATTGCTCCTGATGTGGCTCACGCAGTGCCTCTGTAAAATATAGTGGGTTGGTGTGAGAGGAGAGCTGACAGCTGGAAGCTGAAGACATTATATTTAAGTTTCTATGCTGCTGTTTGATATTAAACACGACAGAGTGTTTGAATTTGTTCTCACATGTTAGTATTTTGGTGCTCATGCATTTGTTTGGTGCTTACTAAAAAAAGTCTAAGCAGGTCAATAAAACTTCTCCATGGAGGAAGAACCCTGCCATCTGTATGACTATTTTATTACAAAATATATAGATAGTAAATATATAGATAGTAAATATATAGATAGTAAATATATAGATAGTAATGTGAGAAAAAAGTAATTGAATCCTTTCCTGAAAGCAGGACATTTAGCAAAATCAGAACTGATTTAACAGAATTCTTTTTCAGCATTTTCAAAGACATTTGGAACTTTCTGTGCGCTGTTAGTTTAATCAGACTATATTATTACAATCTAATATCAGGTTGTCAGATTCAAATTTCATGACCGATCAACAATAACATCTTGGTGCTTAGTGATAACAAACCTTTTCTTGTAATTGTATTTTAAAAGTCTGATCAAAATGTTAGTTTACTTTAATCTGACAGTGCAAAGTGGAACTGACAGACTGCTTTTCTTCTATACGATAAAATATCAGCTGAATTAGCAGGTTTTAAAAATTACTCGACAGTTTCGTTTCTGCTTCGAAAATTAATTCGCATGATTAATTAACAGTGTAGTTTAGATTATAAGACATCATAGCATCAAATGCGTTTCCCGGCAGCAACAGGTAATACTGCTATAGTACATTTTCAAGTATGTATAATGAATGGAAGCACATTTTGTGTGTGTGTGTCCCTCTCCGACCTTTAATCTTGACAGTGGGGGAGTTGGGTCCAGCAGACTGCTTCCTCCATCCCCTCCAGTTCTGACAGAGGCTCTCGGCCTCCGAGATGAAGGAGCAGAGAGAGTCTTCTTCGAATCGGTCCGAGTCTTCAAAGGAGAACCTCTCCCCATCCTCCCACTCGGCGAACATCAGTTCCATTACATCCACTCTTAAAGAGGTTAGGAGTCCCGGGACAGCGATTTGAGTCTACGGCCTTTCTGCCGTCTAAAAAACAAGGGGAAGCCCGACAAACAGTGCCCACAGCTCCAACAGAGTCAGTCTGAACACTGGGGGAGGGGAGACCACTAACAACCAAATCACTGCCGAGGCTTATCGCCTCAAACACATACAATTTTTTTAAACAATGCTTTGAATATTCTGCAAAAAATATATACAGCACAACTACAATTAGTATTTGTTTACGTAGCTATTTGTGATTTAAGTCGGCATAAGCCACTGCGCAGAGGTGAAGCTTCCTTCCACACTTGGATTCAAAGCCAAAAACTCTGAATAGTTAAAAGTCTTTGACGGCAACTTTGCCTCTGAGGTGCCCAACGACTCAAACTCACAAAGCAACGTTCCTGTCAAAAGTAGAAAATGAAAAACTCTCTCATCATAGAGCCACGAATAAGAATAGAAAACAGAGGTTAAAAAAACGCTTGTTGGTGTACATGTAAAGCCTCGTGAAGTCTCGAAGCGGTTTCGTTCATCCAGACGTCCTACTCTTTTCAGGCATTTAGCTCAACTCACACTGGGTATCAACATCAACTACTGCTGCATTATAACGATCCTGAAAGAGTCTTTCTCACAAGAAAGAAGATGTCAAACACCTGTGGTGTTAATATTGCAAAGTGTCTTCTCTGTTCCTCGTTTAATGAGCTAGTTTTAATGTCATTTTCGTCTGCAATGGAAATAAGAATTAGCTAACGTTAGCAAATAGGCTAACAAATGCCTACTTGGATACTATAAACATGTCATGCGCTGTAGACAGTTAAACTACGATTAAATATCGTTTATATTTCCGACTACAGGCTTATTTTGCTCGATTTACCTTCGCTGTGCTACCTTATGTTAGCTATATGTACTAGCATTAGAAAGCTAACCTCCAGTCGGCTAAGTTCAACTAGCTTGAATAGCTGTTTGTTTACATTTACTGCTGATGTTGTACACCTTCCGCACATTAAGGACTACATACTTTCTTACATCGCATATCTTCCGGACTTAGGCATATATCTAGGTTACGCTTGTTTCATATTATGATCTAAATCCACGCTCTTAGCATTTTTTTCCCGTTCTTTGTGCTGATATTAGAGGCTCTGTCTGACGTAAAAGCTGGCATATTCCTCAGTCAGATCTGATGAAGAAATTCAAACGAGTCCTTTACATAGCTCCCTTCGCAACTGTCACCAGTTGTCCGTCTTAAAATCCTCTATGCCTTCAAATGACACCGGGATATCCGGATGATTTTCCCTTATCCCACTCGTCAAAGCGTTATCAAAGTGTATCAACCTGTCTGCCGGGGGAAGATGGCTCACCTCTTCTACGGCTCCTCCTCGATCAGCTGATCACAGCTTCCGGTTGCCAGCTCTAGAACGAACCGCTGAGCCCGTTGCTGTAGCTCGGCTGGAGAAGCGTGCTGTGAGACGAGGCATTAACCAACTCGATACAGTTAAGCATACTGTATCGAGTATATCCACGTGTCACACTTAATCTGGGGTAATCAGTTTTGTCACTAATTAAGCCACTGCCTCCAAATTAATTATGCCACCACAGCCTCCAAACTTCAAAAGCCCGTTTTGTATTTGACAGCGAAGCTACCAGTGGCATAGTACTCTATGACTTCAGAAACATTCAAAAACAGCCAGATCCTTGTTTTACAGTACCGGTACCAGTCAAATGTTTGGACACACGTTCTCATTTAATTGTTTTTCTTCATTTCATGACTATTTAAATTGTATATTCTCACTAAAGGCATCAAAACTATGAATGCACACATATGAAATTATTTAGTAAACACAAAATTGTGAAATAACTCAAAACATGTTTTAGATTTTAGATTCTTCAGAATAGCCACCCTTTGCTTTGATTACTGCTTTGCACAGTCTTGGCATTCTCTTGACAAGCTTTATGAGATCATCACCTGAAATGGTTATCCAACAGTCTTGAAGGAGTTCCCAGAGATGCTGAGCAGTCCATCTCATCTTAAACCGTCTCGACTGGCTTTAGGTCAGGTGTGTAGCTGGAGGTGTGCGAACCATTCCACTCTCACTATTGACAACACCACGGTTTTCACTTTCCCTCAGGTTAAGAGCCTTGGTGTCATCCTAGACAGCTCACTATCCTATAAATCTCACATCAGTTATCTCACCTGTTCTGGCTCTTTCAGTCTATGCAATAATAACCAATTACATCCTTCTCTTTCCACCCAGTCTGCATCCATTCTTCATAGTCTCATTACCTCCCGCATTGACTATTGCAATTCTCTCTTCGATGGTCTCCCAAATGCAAGAGAGAATTCTTCTTCTATCCAACTTGCTGTGCTTTCTTTCTGCCTCAGCATGATGAGAAGCAGAGCTTTCAGTTGTCCTGAACTTTTTTAAAAAATTGTTCTTCGTTTTGTCATTATTCTGCTTTGTGTTTTACTCTATTGTTAAGTGTCCTTGTGTGTCTTGAAAGGTGCTTTTAAATAAAATGTATTATTATTATTATTATTATTATCGTCACATCCAGTTTGTGTTTAGTTTGACCATCATTTAATTTTCAACAGCACAATGACCCCAAACAAACCTCTAGGCTGTGGAAGAGCTATTTGACCAAGATAGAGAGTGATGGAGTCCTGCGCCAGATGGCCTGGCCTCCACAGTCACCTGACCTAAATCCAGTTGAGATGGCTTGAGATGAGATGGACTGCAGAGTGAAGGCAACAGGGCCAACAAGTACTCAGCATCTCTGGGGACTCTGGCATTGATAATTATTTTATTGCTGCTATTGTTCTCGTTTTATTGTAAGGTGACTCTGATTGACTATAAAAAATGTATTATTATTATTTTTATTATAATAATAATAGTTATTATTATTATTATTATTATTATTTTCATAAATGTCTGGTGAAGATGAATAAAGCACACTATTTTTCATTAGTTACACTATCAGTCAAATGTTTGGACACACCTTCTCATTTAATTGTTTTTCTTCATTTTCATGACTATTTAAATTTTAGATTCTCACTGAAGGCATCTAAACTGTGAATGAACACATAAGGAATTATGTAGTAAACAAAAAAGTGTAACTGCTTTGCACACTCTTGGCGTTCTCTTGATGAGCTTCATGAGGTAGTTATCTTTTCCAACAGTCTTGAAGGATTCGTCTCTATTGTGATGTCAAATATCAATGCCAGATTCATCTCTCTTCCAAAGAAGACAGTCCCAAAGCCTCCTTCACCCAGCTTATCCTGCTCCTCGAATTTTTCTTCAAAGTCCTCTACAGAGAGACAAAACAAATTGAATTTAACAGGTAAAGGAGACTTTACTCACCTAGATATTTACGCACACCCACAGCACGTGGTGTGGTAAAGGTCGGCCAAGATTTTGACCACATGTCAGAAACTGGATCAAAATTGGACTAAACTCACTTGAACTCTGACTTTGTCTGCACTTAGAACTATCACAAGACATTAAAACAAAACATCGGGCATTGATGACATCACAGGAATCTAACATTCTAATCTATGCAAACTGTCTCCATGGCTACATAATATCAAATTAAATCATAGCAAAGGAGTAAAAAGCAGGATCAGTCTTAGGGTGTATGTTACATGTTTGCCAGTTTGGATGAGTGAGTGCAATACTTCATCGGCCTGTGTTGTAGCAACCTGTTGAACATGCTGAGAAACTTTTCTTTGTCCACTCATAGTGGACAACCCATAGTTATTAGCATTAGGTTATCGGTATCACCTGATATATATGACATTTACAGTACAGTACTCACACATGACATAGGAGGAATAAATATGAACTTTTTGACATAAATTTGATCATATGAAATTGGATATTTTTAAAAATATGAAACTTTTTCCTTCCGTCATACTTCAGAAATATAATATATTAAGTTTTGAACATTTTAAAACATTTAAGTTTGCTCGTTGTATTTATAAGATCCTACATGGACGTGCTCCACAATCATTGGTCAGTCATGTTAAAATCCATTATCAGTGGAAAACAAACCTGATCCTCTACTAGAGGCGATTGTGCAATACCTTTTAGACATAACACTCAGCAAACAGTTATTATTAGTTAAAGTCAGTGAGATTTGGAGTGATACATGACACATGACGGAATAAGACACGCAGACTTAGCATGACGAACCGACGAGGAACACGTACACTGTAAATACATACAGAGGGAAAAGAGGACTAGAGATGAGACATGGACATAACTAAGCACAAACAGAACATGATGGCTGGGGGGAAAACACACGTGACAGAAGGAATGGGTCACAAGGGAAAAACATGTAAACGAGAGGAGGAGACGGGAGAAAAAGACATTACTGAAATACATGAAGGGCCAGGGCTGGGGCAGCCAACCAGTCACAGACAAACAGCCACATTTTTTACTGTGTCACCGCAAAGAGCCACATCATACACCTGGGCACACATGAACATCACCCATCCCTTCCTCTGTCCTGCGTTCAGTTTGGGGTATCAAACTCAGGACCCTAACCCCATCAGGCCGGGGTCTTTGTGTGGAGTCTGCATGTTCTCTCCAGCTTCCTCACACAGTCTAAAGACATGCAGTCAGTGGGGGTCTTCTCACCCCGTTCACATTCACACAGAGATGCATTGAAGATCACCTTGTGGTTAGTGCCTTCTATTCGATGTACAGACTGAATAATAACACCTTCTAATTAGTTCTGTCTCCTATTGGTGCTCTTCTACGAGTAATCAGTGCTTGATGGCTTACTAAGCTTAACGTTTTTCACAACATTGATAACAAACACACACAAAACAACAACAACATATATTATCTAAAAAAAACTTGATTGGACCACATTTTGATGTTCATCCTACATGTTTATTGAGATTGTCTAATGTCTGCGACGGTATCTTCTCCCACGTCTGCGGACACCCGAGGCCTTGTGGGCTCTCCTGCGTCTGCGAACGGGGCGAGAAGCACGTTTGCGTCTATAACTGCGTCGTGGCATCGTCCAAAACGGCGGTACCTGCTGAGGTGAGTCCATAAATAGACTCACCTGGCAACTTTAGTGATGTCACTGCTGACATCACTAAAGTCGTCACTGTTGGTGTCACCTCATGACTCATTCATAACATCTGAACTGTAGTGTAATTATGAGGTCACATGGGGACGTAAATTTATTCACAAAGTTGAAAAAGAGTTTGGGTCATAACTCAAAGACACAATGATGCAGTCAAATCATTGGAATTAAATATCTGTAAATTACACGATTTAGAGGGGTCTGACATCACATCCAGTCTCTCTGCTGTGATGTCAAATGTCAATGCCAGATTCGCTTCTCTGTTGTGATGTCAAATATCAATGCCAGACTCGCTTCTCTGTTGTGATGTCAAATATCAATGCCAGATTCGCTTCTCTGTTGTGATGTCAAATATCAATGCCAGAATCGCTTCTCTGTTGTGATGTCAAATATCAATGCCAGACTCGCTTCTCTGTTGTGATGTCAAATATCAATGCCAGATTCGCTTCTCTGTTGTGATGTCAAATATCAATGCCAGACTCGCTTCTCTGTTGTGATGTCAAATATCAATGCCAGACTCGCTTCTCTGTTGTGATGTCAAATATGAATGCCAGACTCGCTTCTCTGTTGTGATGTCAAATATCAATGCCAGACTCGCTTCTCTGTTGTGATGTCAAATATCAATGCCAGACTCGCTTCTCTGTTGTGATGTCAAATATCAATGCCAGACTCGCTTCTCTGTCGTGATGTCAAATATCAATGCCAGACTCGCTTCTCCGTTGTGATGTCAAATATCAATGCCAGATTCATCTCTCTATTGTGATGTCAAATATCAATGCCAGACTCGCTTCTCTGTTGTGATGTCAAATATCAATGCCAGACTCGCTTCTCTGCTGTGATGTAAAATATCAATGCCAGATTCATCTCTCTTTTGTGATGTCAAATATCAATGCCAGAATTATCTCTCTGTTGTGATGTCAAATATCAATGCCAGATTCATCTCTCTGTTGTGATGTCAAATGTCAATGCCAGATTCATCTCTCTGTTGTGATGTCAAATATCAATGCCAGACTCGCTTCTCGGTTGTGATGTCAAATATCAATGCCAGATTCGCCTCTCTGTTGTGATGTCAAATATCAATGCCAGACTCGCTTCTCTGTTGTGATGTCAAATATGAATGCCAGATTCATCTCTCTTTTGTGATGTCAAATATCAATACCAGATTCGCTTTCCTGTTTTGATGTCAAATGTCAATGCCAGACTCGCTTCTCTGTTGTGATGTCAAATATCAATGCCAGACTCGCTTCTCTGCTGTGATGTAAAATATCAATGCCAGATTCATCTCTCTTTTGTGATGTCAAATATCAATACCAGATTCGCTTTCCTGTTTTGATGTCAAATGTCAATGCCAGACTCGCTTCTCTGTTGTGATGTCAAATATCAATGCCAGATTCGCTTCTCTTTTTTGTGATGTCACATGTCAATGCCAGATTCATCTCTCTGTTGTGATGTCAAATATCAATGCCAGATTTGCTTCTATTTTTTGTGATGTCAAATGTCAATGCCAGACTCGCTTCTCTGTCGTGATGTCAAATATCAATGCCAGACTCGCTTCTCTGTTGTGATGTCAAACATCAATGCCAGATTCGCTTCTCTGTTGTGATGTCAAATATCAATGCCAGACTCGCTTCTCTGTCGTGATGTCAAATATCAATGCCAGATTCATCTCTCTGTTGTGATGTCATATGTCAATGCCAGATTCGCTTCTCTCTCGTGATGTCAAATATCAATGCCAGACTCGCTTCTCTGTTGTGATGTCAAATATCAATGCCAGACTCGCTTCTCTGTCGTGATGTCAAATATCAATGCCAGACTCGCTTCTCTGTTGTGATGTCAAATATCAATGCCAGATTCGCTTCTCTGTTGTGATGTCAAATATCAATGCCAGATTCGCCTCTCTGTCGTGATGTCAAATATCAATGCCAGACTCGCTTCTCTGTTGTGATGTCAAATATCAATGCAAGACTCGCTTCTCTGTCGTGATGTCAAATATCAATGCCAGACTCGCATCTCTTTTGTGATGTCAAATATCAATGCCAGACTCGCTTCTCTGTCGTGATGTCAAATATCAATGCCAGACTCGCTTCTCTGTCGTGATGTCAAATATCAATGCCAGACTCGCTTCTCTGTTGTGATGTCAAATATCAATGCCAGATTCGCTTCTCTGTTGTGATGTCAAATATCAATGCCAGATTCATCTCTCTGTTGTGATGTCAAATATCAATGCCAGATTCGCCTCTCTGTTGTGATGTCAAATATCAATGCAAGACTCGCTTCTCTGTTGTGATGTCAAATATCAATGCCAGACTCGCTTCTCTGTCATGATGTCAAATATCAATGCCAGACTCGCTTCTCTCTGTTGTGATGTCAAATATCAATGCCAGACTCGCTTCTCTGTTGTGAGTCAAATATCAATGCCAGATTTATCTCTCTTTTGTGATGTAAAATATCAATGCCAGATTCATCTCTCTTTTGTGATGTCAAATATCAATGCCAGACTCGCTTCTCTGTCGTGATGTCAAATATCAATGCCAGATTCATCTCTCTGTTGTGATGTCAAATATCAATGCCAGACTCGCTTCTCTGCTGTGATGTAAAATATCAATGCCAGATTCGCTTCTCTGTTGTGATGTCAAATATGAATGCCAGACTCGCTTCTCTGCTGTGAAGTAAAATATCAATGTCAGATTCGCCTCTCTGTTGTGATGTCAAATATCAATGCCAGACTCGCTTCTCTGTTGTGATGTCAAATATCAATGCCAGACTCGCTTCTCTGTTGTGATGTCAAATATCAATGCCAGACTCACTTCTCTGTTGTGATGTCAAATATCAATGCCAGACTCACTTCTCTGTTGTGATTTCAAATATCAATGCCAGACTCGCTTCTCTGTTGTGAGTCAAATATCAATGCCAGATTTATCTCTCTTTTGTGATGTAAAATATCAATGCCAGATTCATCTCTCTTTTGTGATGTCAAATATCAATACCAGATTCGCTTTTCTGTTTTGATGTCAAATGTCAATGCCAGATTCGCCTCTCTGTTGTGATGTCAAATATCAATGCCAGACTCGCTTCTCTGTTGTGATGTCAAATATCAATGCCAGACTCGCTTCTCTGTCGTGATGTCAAATATCAATGCCAGATTCATCTCTCTGTTGTGATGTCAAATATCAATGCCAGACTCGCATCTCTGCTGTGATGTAAAATATCAATGCCAGATTCGCTTCTCTGTTGTGATGTCAAATATCAATGCCAGACTCGCTTCTCTGCTGTGATGTAAAATATCAATGCCAGATTCATTTCTCTGTTGTGATGTCAAATGTTAATGCCAGATTTATCTCTCTGTTGTGATGTCAAATATCAATGCCAGATTCGCTTCTCTTTTTTGTGATGTCAAACATCAATGCCAGATTCATCTCTCTGTTGTGATGTCAAATATCAATGCCAGACTCGCCTCTCTGTTGTGATGTCAAATATCAATGCCAGACTCGCTTCTCTGTTGTGATGTCAAATATCAATGCCAGATTCATCTCTCTGTTGTGATGTCAAATATCAATGCCAGATTCACCTCTCTGTTGTGATGTCAAATATCAATGCCAGACTCGCTTCTTTGTTGTGATGTCAAATATCAATGCCAGACTCGCTTCTCTGTCGTGATGTCAAATATCAATGCCAGATTCATCTCTCTGTTGTGATGTCAAATATCAATGCCAGACTCACTTCTCTGTTGTGATGTCAAATATCAATGCCAGATTCGCTTCTCTTTTTTGTGATGTCAAATATCAATGCCAGATTCATCTCTCTGTTGTGATGTCAAATATCAATGCCAGACTCGCTTCTCTGTTGTGATGTCAAAATCAACGCCAGATTCGCTTCTCTTTTTTGTGATGTCAAATATCAATGCCAGAGTTGCTTCTCTGTTGTGATGTCAAATATCAATGCCAGACTCACTTCCCTGTTGTGATGTCAAATATCAATGCCAGACTCACTTCTCTGTTGTGATTTCAAATATCAATGCCAGACTCGCTTCTCTGTTGTGAGTCAAATATCAATGCCAGATTTATCTCTCTTTTGTGATGTAAAATATCAATGCCAGATTCATCTCTCTTTTGTGATGTCAAATATCAATACCAGATTCGCTTTTCTGTTTTGATGTCAAATGTCAATGCCAGATTCGCCTCTCTGTTGTGATGTCAAATATCAATGCCAGACTCGCTTCTCTGTTGTGATGTCAAATATCAATGCCAGACTCGCTTCTCTGTCGTGATGTCAAATATCAATGCCAGATTCATCTCTCTGTTGTGATGTCAAATATCAATGCCAGACTCGCATCTCTGCTGTGATGTAAAATATCAATGCCAGATTCGCTTCTCTGTTGTGATGTCAAATATCAATGCCAGACTCGCTTCTCTGCTGTGATGTAAAATATCAATGCCAGATTCATTTCTCTGTTGTGATGTCAAATGTTAATGCCAGATTTATCTCTCTGTTGTGATGTCAAATATCAATGCCAGATTCGCTTCTCTTTTTTGTGATTTCAAACATCAATGCCAGATTCATCTCTCTGTTGTGATGTCAAATATCAATGCCAGACTCGCTTCTCTGTTGTGATGTCAAATATCAATGCCAGATTCGCTTCTCTTTTTTGTGATTTCAAACATCAATGCCAGACTCGCCTCTCTGTTGTGATGTCAAATATCAATGCCAGACTCGCTTCTCTGTTGTGATGTCAAATATCAATGCCAGATTCATCTCTCTGTTGTGATGTCAAATATCAATGCCAGATTCACCTCTCTGTTGTGATGTCAAATATCAATGCCAGACTCGCTTCTTTGTTGTGATGTCAAATATCAATGCCAGACTCGCTTCTCTGTCGTGATGTCAAATATCAATGCCAGATTCGCTTCTCTTTTTTGTGATGTCAAATATCAATGCCAGATTCATCTCTCTGTTGTGATGTCAAATATCAATGCCAGACTCGCTTCTCTGTTGTGATGTCAAAATCAACGCCAGATTCGCTTCTCTTTTTTGTGATGTCAAATATCAATGCCAGACTCGCTTCTCTGTTGTGATGTCAAATATCAATGCCAGACTCGCTTCTCTGTTGTGATGTCAAATATCAATGTCAGATTCGCCTCTCTGTTGTGATGTCAAATATCAATGCCAGACTCGCTTCTCTGTTGTGATGTCAAATATCAGTGCCAGATTCGCCTCTCTGTTGTGATGTCAAATATCAATGCCAGACACGCTTCTCTGTTGTGATGTCAAATATCAATGCCAGACTCGCTTTTCTGTTGTGATGTCAAATATCAATGTCAGATTCGCTTCTCTGTTGTGATGTCAAATATCAATGCCAGACTCAGTTCTCTGTTGTGATGTCAAATATCAATGCCAGATTCGCTTCTCTGTTGTGATGTCAAATATCAATGCCAGACTCGCTTCTCTGTCGTGATGTCAAATATCAATGACAGATTCATCTCTCTGTTGTGATGTCAAATATCAATGCCAGACTCACTTCTCTGTTGTGATGTCAAATATCAATGCCAGATTCGCTTCTCTTTTTTGTGATGTCAAATATCAATGCCAGATTCATCTCTCTGTTGTGATGTCAAATATCAATGCCAGACTCGCTTCTCTGTTGTGATGTCAAAATCAATGCCAGATTCATCTCTCTGTTGTGATGTCAAATGTCAATGCCAGATTCGCTTCTCTTTTTTGTGATGTCAAATATCAATGCCAGATTCGCTTCTCTTTTTTGTGATGTCAAATATCAATGCCAGACTCGCTTCTCTGTTGTGATGTCAAATATCAATGCCAGACTCGCTTCTCTGTTGTGATGTCAAATATCAATGCCAGACTCGCTTCTCTGTTGTGATGTCAAACATCAGTGCCAGATTCGCCTCTCTGTTGTGATGTCAAATATCAATGTCAGATTCGCTTCTCTGTTGTGATGTCAAATATCAATGCCAGACTCAGTTCTCTGTTGTGATGTCAAATATCAATGTCAGATTCGCTTCTCTGTTGTGATGTCAAATATCAACGCCAGACTCGCTTCTCTTTTGTGACGTCAAATATCAATGCCAGACACGCTTCTCTGTTGTGATGTCAAATATAAATGCCAGAGTAGCTTTTTTGTTGTGATGTCAAATATCAATGCCAGACTCGCTTCTCTGTTGTAATGTCAAATATTAATGCGAAACTCGCTTCTCTGTTGTGATGTCAAATATCAATGCCAGACTCAGTTCTCTGTTGTGATGTCAAATATCAATGCCAGATTCGCTTCTCTGTTGTGATGTCAAATATCAATGCCAGACTCGCTTCTCTGTCGTGATGTCAAATATCAATGACAGATTCATCTCTCTGTTGTGATGTCAAATATCAATGCCAGACTCACTTCTCTGTTGTGATGTCAAATATCAATGCCAGATTCGCTTCTCTTTTTTGTGATGTCAAATATCAATGCCAGATTCATCTCTCTGTTGTGATGTCAAATATCAATGCCAGACTCGCTTCTCTGTTGTGATGTCAAAATCAATGCCAGATTCATCTCTCTGTTGTGATGTCAAATGTCAATGCCAGATTCGCTTCTCTTTTTTGTGATGTCAAATATCAATGCCAGATTCGCTTCTCTTTTTTGTGATGTCAAATATCAATGCCAGACTCGCTTCTCTGTTGTGATGTCAAATATCAATGCCAGACTCGCTTCTCTGTTGTGATGTCAAATATCAATGCCAGACTCGCTTCTCTGTTGTGATGTCAAACATCAGTGCCAGATTCGCCTCTCTGTTGTGATGTCAAATATCAATGCCAGACACGCTTCTCTGTTGTGATGTCAAATATCAATGCCAGACTCGCTTTTCTGTTGTGATGTCAAATATCAATGTCAGATTCGCTTCTCTGTTGTGATGTCAGATATCAATGCCAGACTCAGTTCTCTGTTGTGATGTCAAATATCAATGTCAGATTCGCTTCTCTGTTGTGATGTCAAATATCAACGCCAGACTCGCTTCTCTTTTGTGACGTCAAATATCAATGCCAGACACGCTTCTCTGTTGTGATGTCAAATATAAATGCCAGAGTAGCTTTTTTGTTGTGATGTCAAATATCAATGCCAGACTCGCTTCTCTGTTGTAATGTCAAATATTAATGCGAAACTCGCTTCTCTGTTGTGATGTCAAATGTCAATGCCAGATTCATCTCTCTGCTGTGCAGAGATGGGCAGTAACAAGTACAAGTACAATGGCAGTACAAGTAACGTGTTACTGTAATCGGATTACTTTTTTCAAGTAATGACTAAAGTAAGGGATTACTATTGCAAAAACGGTAATTTGATTACCGTTACTTTCCCGTAGGAACGCTGCGTTACTGCGTTACTAAAACCGTGATCTTTTGCGAGAATGTCTCATGACAATGACGTAAGTGAGTGTGACGGCTGTGTTAGCGCGTGTGTAAATCAACAATAGAAAACATGGAGCGAGAGATAGAGTACGATCGTACAGCATTTAATACTTGGAAATACATTACTTTGAATTTGACTCTTTAAAAAGCGAGAAAAACATAAGCGTACGTTGTACACTCTGCATAGGAAGAAAACTTCTTTCTACGTCAAAAAATTCCACTTCCAACCTGAGCAAGCACATAGCACGCTGCCACAAGAATGTTAAATTGACAGAAAACCCCCAGGATCCCCTCACTGACGTGACCGCTGTGGCTACCACATCTACTTCCACCGGGCAAACCTCAGATGGACCCACTCCTGCTAAACAGGTTAAACTAGACGTAAGAGCGACAGGACTTATTAGTGCCGCTGAACTGAAGAAGCTCATCGCTGCCTATATCGTCGAGGACATGTTGCCGATTTCCACTGTAGACTCTGAATCATTCCGACGCATTGTAGAAAAAATACCAACTAAAAGTGGTGTCAAGCTGCTCCAGAGAAAGTCATTTGTAGGACAGCTTGAGAGAGAATATGACAAAATGAACTCTAACTTGAAGGCTACACTCAAAGAGGCAGAGTTTGTTTCCACCACTGCCGACATCTGGACGGTAAATAATAAAAGTTTTATGGGTGTAACAGTTCACTGGATTAATTCCACATTACAACGCAACAAGGCCGCCCTAGCATGCAAGAGAATTAGAGGCAGCCATACCTATGATGTAATTGGAGCAGAGATTGAAGAAATCCATTCATCATATGGACTACAAGGCAAAGTTATTGCCACTGTAACGGATAATGCATCCAATTTTGCCAAAGCATTCAGAGTATATCAGCCCTGTCATTTGGAGTCTGAATCTGAAAATGAAGAGGGTGATGACGAGGAACCGACCTTTACTGATGTCATAGAAGCTCTTTCAACTGCATCTGGTGATGCACAGTTTAGCCTCCCTCCACACTACAGATGTGCATCGCACACAATTAACTTGATTTCAACAAGCGATGTTGACAAACATCTAAATTCCTGTGCAGACACCAAGGCTGTATATAGGAGTAGCATTGCAAAATGTTCTGCTCTTTGGACTAAAGCAAGTCGATCAACATTAGCCTCTGAACAGGTGGAGGAAGTCAGCCGGAGGAAACTAATGGTACCGACATCCACAAGGTGGAATTCCCTGTATGAGGCCATTTCTAGAATCATCACAATTCCCTTGAATGAACTTAATCCCCTGTGTGTAAAACTGGGAATCAAGTGCCTTAATGAAAGGGAGTAGCAGTTCTTGAAAGAGTACTGTACTGTGATGAAGCCCCTGACAGTGGCTCTGGACATCTTACAAGGGGATGAGTGCACCTATGGGGCTTTACTGCCAACACTCACAAGCCTGATGTCAAAGACGCTTGCCCTGAAAGATGACCTCTCTAGAATGACAGCCAGCCTTCCAGATGTCATTGTAAAGGTAAGATTATTATTAATTGCTTTGGGTGGATTTGTTAAATTTATTATACCATTCACAGTGGGTGGATGTTATACTTTGTTTTAAGCAGCGTGTACAATTATTAAAATGATAGAATAAAAGACCAATTATTCACCCCTTGTTAAATATCAGGGACATTGATCATCATTAATCATGAATATTAATCATAATATCAACAAAAGCCTCAACCAAAATTAAATCTCATACAGTATTGATAATAGAAAATATAGATGGTTTAGAGCTGTAAAGCCCACAAAATAATGACAATAGGTAATTATATAGTAAAATAATTTTATTCTTAGATGCATCATATTGTATGTTACAGGCCATCAAGACTCGTTTTGATGCTGTTCTGGATAGCCAAGAAGGACTTCTCGCAGCGGCCACTTGTCCCAAGTTTAAACTTTGTTGGCTGAGAGATGAGCATAGGAGAGAGTATGTGAAGGAGCTCCTGATAACAGAGTGTCGTAAAGCTGCTCCTGCAACTGAGAACACTAATGTGTCCCAAATGCCAGCCAGCCCAGGCAAAATGGACTTTTTTAAATTTCAGAATCAGCCCACAGAAAGCTTCTCAGCAGAAAAAGAAGTAACTGACTTTTTAAGGTCAGGCTATGAGCTTGAGATTCTGAATCAGTTCCCAAATCTCAAAAAGATGTACATGAAATACAAGAGTCCAACTCCATCCAGTGCACCAGTGGAACGGCTGTTCAGTTTAGGTGGATTGGTGCTTTCCCCAAAAAGGAACAGAGTGTCTGATAGAAGGTTTGAGAAGCTTCTGCTGATGCGATATAACCACTGTTTCAGTCCAAAAGAAAACAACAAAACCAAGGTATTTTTCAGGGTTGCCACAAAATGAGACTGGATTAACAGCCTAAATGTAGCATGCAATAGCAATTTCTGTTTTTGTAATCTCAATATTATGCCTCTCTGCACTTTACCAACTGTTAAAAGATGTTATTGTTAATTTTATTTATTTATTTTTTGCTGTATTTATATGAAAGGATGTGTGTGTGTATACACAAAAATAATTTATGTTACATGCTGGAGTATGCAGAAATACAGTTTAAGCCTTTATTTTCTTAAAATATGGTGTAATGTGCAGAAATATGTTCAAATGTTAAACAAATTTATTAAAGTCAAAGACTGTTGAATTTAATTAAATTTTTGTTTGATGCACTGTTTATAAAGTTAAGATTAAAAGTAATAAACAATTTTTTAAAAAGACACTTTTCCATTTGATTCACTTTTATATGATAGATTATGCAGAAAAAATAGAATTGGCCCAAAAGGTCTATTGCTTTATCACGCATTCAGGTAGTGTATCATGTTTTTTAAAAGTAACTAGGTAACTAAGTAACTAAGTAATTAATTACTTTTGAAAATAAGTAATCAGTAAAGTAATGGGATTACTTTTTTGAGAAGTAATCAGTAATCAGTAACTAATTACTTTTTTCAAGTAACTTGACCAACACTGCTGCTGTGATGTCAAATATCAATGCCAGACTCGCTTCTCTGCTGTGATTCAAACTTTTTCAGAAACTTTTCTTTGTCCTGCTCTGCCACCTGAGCTACAGCCACCAACTGTAGTGGGTTAGAAGAATTGTAAAGTGCACACATAAGAAGCCATACTGGGAAATTGTCTTCTCTGCGTTTTCCAAAGAAGACAGTCCCAAAGCCTCCTTCACCCAGCTTATCCTGCTCTTCGAATTTTTCTTCAAAGTCCTCTACAGAGAGACAAAACAAATTGAATTTAACAGGTAAAGGAGACTTTACTCACCTAGATATTTACGCACACCCACAGCACGTGGTGTGGTAAAGGTCGGCCAAGATTTTGACCACATGTCAGAAAGTGGATCAAAATTGGACTAAACTCACTTGAACTCTGACTTTGTCTGCACTTAGAACTATCACAAGACATTAAAACAAAACATCGGGCATTGATGACATCACAGGAATCTAACATTCTAATCTATGCAAACTGTCTCCAAGGCTACATAATATCAAATTAAATCATAGCAAAGGAGTAAAAAGCAGGATCAGTCTTAGGGTGTATGTTACATGTTTGCCAGTTTGGATGAGTGAGTGCAATACTTCATCGGCCTGTGTTGTAGCAACCTGTTGAACCTGCTGAGAAACTTTTCTTTGTCCACTCTGCCCCAAACTTCACATGCTCCATAAAAGTCGAGGCCTAGAGACCTCTGCATAGTTATTAGCATTAGGTTATCAGTATCATCTGATATATATGACATTTACAGTACAGTACTCACACATGACATAGGAGGAATAAATATGAACTTTTTGACATAAATTTGATCATATGAAATTGGATTTTTTTTTTAAAATATGAAACTTTTTCCTTCCGTCATACTTCAGAAATATAATATATTAAGTTTTGAACATTTTAAAACATTTAAGTTTGCTCGTTGTATTTATAAGATCCTACATGGACGTGCTCCACAATCATTGGTCAGTCATGTTAAAATCCATTATCAGTGGAAAACAAACCTGATCCTCTACTAGAGGCGATTGTGCAATACCTTTTAGACATAACACTCAGCAAACAGTTATTATTAGTTAAAGTCAGTGAGATTTGGAGTGATACATGACACATGACGGAATAAGACACGCAGACTTAGCATGACGAACCGACGAGGAACACGTACACTGTAAATACATACAGAGGGAAAAGAGGACTAGAGATGAGACATGGACATAACTGAAGCACAAACAGAACATGATGGCTGGGGGGAAAACACACGTGACAGAAGGAATGGGTCACAAGGGCAAAACATGTAAACGAGAGGAGGAGACGGGAGAAAAAGACATTACTGAAATACATGAAGGGCCAGGGCTGGGGCAGCCAACCAGTCACAGACAAACAGCCACATTTTTTACTGTGTCACCGCAAAGAGCCACATCATACACCTGGGCACACATGAACATCACCCATCCCTTCCTCTGTCCTGCGTTCAGTTTGGGGTATCAAACTCAGGACCCTAACCCCATCAGGCTGGGGTCTTTGTGTGGAGTCTGCATGTTCTCTCCAGCTTCCTCCCACAGTCTAAAGACATGCAGTCAGTGGGGGTCTTCTCGTCCCGTTCACATTCACACAGAGATGCATTGAAGATCACCTTGTGGTTAGTGCCTTCTATTCGATGTACAGACTGAATAATAACACCTTCTAATTAGTTCTGTCTCCTATTGGTGCTCTTCTACGAGTAATCAGTGCTTGATGGCTTACTAAGCTTAACTTTTTTCACAACATTGATAACAAACACACACAAAACAACAACAACATATATTATCTAAAAAAAACTTGATTGGACCACATTTTGATGTTCATCCTACATGTTTATTGAGATTGTCTAATGTCAACTAACACAGCCAATCCCTCAACTTGTTATTCACATTGTCTTCATATTAAATCATTTTTTGCTTTTTAAAGAACTTATTTTACCATTGCACTCAACAACAAACAAATCCTCTCTAACAAAAAAAGTTCAAGGGCCAAATTGCATTATATTTCTTCACATCAATATACAAGTAGGGGTGATGTGGGACGCAGCGAGTTTGAGACCCCTGGTCTAAAACAAGTAATTGCTGATTTCTTTTACAAATCTTCTTGTTAACATAACCTTCTCCTTCATTACGTTACACTTATTATGAACAGTGCTGTTCTGTAATATAGTCACAATTATTTATGGGATCTATAAAAATGATGTAAACACATTTTCTTATTGTCAGAGACTCGATGACCATGATTGAAAGTAAAACGAGGAAATGACATACTCTGAGGCTACCTTCCTAGCACTGCACAGGTTTTATACGTTTGTTGAAAGGGTCTTATGAGTGAGAGCAGAGAGGGGACAAGCACACCGGTGGCCTTTGGTTGATATTTCAAGAAAGTTCCATCCTTGGCTTTAAACTGTCATCTAATTAAATCTAATCAAATTGTTTTTTTGAAAGAAGAGTTTTCACAAAGAATATAAGAATATAATATATATAATATAAGGCCAAAATACCATTCAAAAAATCACAGATCACACTTTTTTAATTAAAGTGCTTTGCTAAATTAAGTCACCAACATCACAACAACACAAGCACTTATTTGAATTCTGAATACAGTAAGTGCTCATTGTTGTTGTGTTGTTGATGTCTTCTACAGCCAAAAATCACTGTAAAATTACTTTTGCATTATGAATTGTAGCTGACTTTGTCCAACAGAAATCTTTGTTGCAAATCTTTCCTCTTTGCCAAGGTTGCAGGACTTGATATAAAGATGCATGTTAACTTAAGCTGACTTTAGATTTTCAGGACGTATCACATTAAGATCACCTCGAACGGAGACACTAATGGTTCATGTTTTCCTAAGTGCTTCCTTTCAAAGTAATCTTGATTGTATCACATCAGGATCACACAGCCAGGTTATTTCAGGACTTGTTCACCATCATTAAAAACAACTGTCACCAACTGGAATTAAAACTACAGTAAGTGCAAGTTTTGGATTGGACTCTTGGATTTTGATTTATATTGTATTTTGACATTCCAAAATCTTTATGTCCTGTTAAAAATAAAATTCCTTATTACAACTTGAGCGTAATACTTTCCTTTTTTCTAAAGCATATAGTTAGGGCTGGATCAGGTGACCCTGAGTCCTCCCGTAGTTATGCTGCAATGGGTGTAGACTGTTGGGGGATTCCCATGATGCACTATTTCCTTCTAGTCACCTATCTCACTCAACATGTGTTAATAGATCTCTCTGCATTTAATCACACTCGTTATTAATCTCTGGCTCTCTTCCACAGCAGGGAGTTTTTCCTTCCCACTATCATCAAAGTTCTTTCTCGTAGGGGGTCATATGATGTTGGGTTTTTCTCTGAATTTTTTATTGTAAGGTCTACATACAATATAAAGCGCCTTGAGACGTCTGTTGTTGTGATTTGGTGGTGTATAAATACAGTTGAATTGAACTGAGTTGTCAAGATTTCATGGAATGAAAATGGAATGATTCTTTTTTCCCCCAAGTGCTTCCTTTGAGATAATCTTGGATTGGGTTCACATCAGGATGAAACAATGACATAATTTAAGGAATTATTCACCATCATAACAAAAAGACTATTACCAACTGGAATTTTAGGTTCTGTAAGTGTTAGCAATTATACTCCTGATCTCAGCAACAAAGTATTACATTCAAGACATCAGCTTTTTCACTGATACCCTTGTTATATATGTATTCAATAAGCATAAGATTGGTCATGAACATTACAGAGATTTAAGCACTTACTTGGATTCTGAGTACATTACGTGCTAATTATTGTTGTACTCATTAGGTCTAATATAGTAATGATGGATTAGAGCTATACATAAGAAATTCATAAATATTTGAAGCTACATGTCCTGTGCTTCATATCAATGGTGGTTCTTTTCCTAAGTGCACCCAATCAAAGTGAACATGCATATGAGTTAACAGCAATTAGACACTTTGAAGCAAACTTCAAATAGAGCACCAAATAGAAGAAAATTCTATGTGGCTTTACTGTATATGTTTCACTTAAAGAATATATCAAGTAGAGACCCCTCAAATGGAAACACTTGTGGTTTTCCTCTTTACTTAGTGCTCCAATTTTGGGAATTCTTTATTTTGAATAGTTCAGACAAAATACGAAACCAAAATACAATGGGCAGCTACTCTTTGAACGGTGGTTTACGACACCAACTCTCTGCCATCTATAATCCAGTTTTGAGATCCCTTCCCAGACGCCTTAACGTCCTCTCACATCCTGGGCCATCTGACCTCAGCAATTCGCATGATAAGGTGGGGCCAGGTTTCACAATGAACTCACCCGAAACTCTGGCTGATTGGGACCCACACCCAGTTTCACACCTTGGCTCAGGCAATTAGAGGATCATCAGGGGGTTCTTTTGTCCCTCTGTGGGGGAATACTCCCACTAGGTTTATATCTGGGACTCTCCACCATTTGACCTTAGAACTGAAGAAGCTTCTCGGATGAGAGGTGAAACGTCTTCAAGTAACTTAAAGAAGTCCAGACGCTTTTCTTTGCAAGCTCCTTTGACTACGATGACCTGGATGACTGAGAACCTTCACAGACATACTACAGTCGTTAGCCAACCATTGGTTTCATGACTGAATGTCATTGACTTAGATGTGGGTGGGACTGCAAGAGGAGTCTTGAGTTCATATAAAAGGAGACTCATGTTCAAGCATCTCTCGTGGATTTGGAAACACAGACAACCCTGGATATTCCAAAAGAGCTTCGGGACTCACTGGTAAGGAAGAGCATTCATTACAAGTCTGTATTATTGGTCCAACTCATGGAAGAACTTGTCTCTTGAATTCAGTAAGTGCATCTGCTTGGACCAGTTGTACACAACAACTGCTACAAATTCTACCTGACCCTTCAAGTTATGTCTATCAAATTGAGTTCTATGTTTCATATCAAGATCACTTTGAATGGAGACACTGATGGTGGTTGTATTCCTAAGTGCACCCACTCAAAGTGACCTTGCATATGAGTTTACAACAATTAGACACTTTGAAGCAAACTTTAGATTATATGTTTCACTTAAAGAACATCTCAAATAGACACGCTCATCGACTGCTACAAATTCTACCTGACCCTCCATGTTAGGTCTATCAAATTGAGTTCTATGTTTCATATCAAGATCACTTTGAATGGAGACACTGATGGTGGTTGTATTCCTAAGTGCACCCACTCACAGTGACCTTGCATACGAGTTTACAACAATTAGACACTTTGAAGCAAACTTTAGATTATATGTTTCACTTAAAGAACATCTTTAATAGACACGCTCATTGACTGCTACAAATTCTACCTGACCCTCCATGTTAGGTCTATCAAATTGAGTTCTGTTTTATATCAAGATCACTTTGAATGGAGACACTGATGGCGGTTGTATTCCTAAGTGCACCCACTCAAAGTGACCTTGCATATGAGTTTACAGCAATTAGAAACTTTGAAGCAAACTTTAGATAACATGGTTCACTTACAGAACATTTCAAGTAGAGACCCCTCAAATGGAAAAACTTGTGGTTTTCCTCTTTTCTAATTGCTCCAATTTTGGGAAATCTTTATTTTGAACAGTTCAGGGAATCGTTGATTTATGTGTTAATAAGATGCCTCTGATTGAAATCGCACAAATCCTCCAACAGCTACTGGAGACAAAAGAGGAAACCAAAATACAATGGGCCGCTACTACAGTCGTTAGCCAACCATTGGTTTCATGACTGAATGTCATTGACTTAAATGTGGGTGGGACTACAAGAGGAGTTTTGAGTTCATATAAAAGGAGACACATGTTCAAGCATCTCTCATGGATTTGGAAACACAGACAACACAGGATATTCCAAAAGAGCTTCGGGACTCACTGGTAAGGAAGAGCATTCATTACAAGTCTGTATTATTGGATCAACTCATGCAAGAACTTGTCTCTTGATTCAGTAAGTGCATCTGCTTGGACCAGTTGTACACAACAACTGCTACAAATTCTACCTGACCCTCCATGCTAGGTCTATCAAATTGAGTTCTATGTTTCATATCAAGATCACTTTGAATGGAGACACTGATGGTGGTTGTATTCCTAAGTGCACCCACTCAAAGTGACCTTGCATACGAGTTTACAACAATTAGACACTTTGAAGCAAACTTTAGATAACACGGTTCACTTACAGAACATTTCAAGTAGAGACCCCTCAAATGGAAACACTTGTGGTTTTCCTTTTGCCTTAGTGCTCCTATTTGGGGAAGTCTTTATTTTAAATAGTTCAGGGAATCGTTGATTTATGTGTTAATAAGATGGCTCTGATTGAAGCCGCACAAAACCTTCAACAGCTACTGGAGACAAAAGAGGAAACCAAAATACAATGGGCCGCTACTACAGTCGTTAGCCAACCATTGGTTTCATGACTGAATGTCATTGACTTAAATGTGGGTGGGACTACAAGAGGAGTTTTGAGTTCATATAAAAGGAGACACATGTTCAAGCATCTCTCATGGATTTGGAAACACAGACAACACAGGATATTCCAAAAGAGCTTCGGGACTCACTGGTAAGGAAGAGCATTCATTACAAGTCTGTATTATTGGATCAACTCATGCAAGAACTTGTCTCTTGATTCAGTAAGTGCATCTGCTTGGACCAGTTGTACACAACAACTGCTACAAATTCTACCTGACCCTCCATGCTAGGTCTATCAAATTGAGTTCTATGTTTCATATCAAGATCACTTTGAATGGAGACACTGATGGTGGTTGTATTCCTAAGTGCACCCACTCAAAGTGACCTTGCATACGAGTTTACAACAATTAGACACTTTGAAGCAAACTTTAGATAACACGGTTCACTTACAGAACATTTCAAGTAGAGACCCCTCAAATGGAAACACTTGTGGTTTTCCTTTTGCCTTAGTGCTCCTATTTGGGGAAGTCTTTATTTTAAATAGTTCAGGGAATCGTTGATTTATGTGTTAATAAGATGGCTCTGATTGAAGCCGCACAAAACCTTCAACAGCTACTGGAGACAAAAGAGGAAACCAAAATACAATGGGCCGCTACTACAGTCGTTAGCCAACCATTGGTTTCATGACTGATTGTCATTGACTTAAATGTGGGTGGGACTGAAAGAGGAGTCTTGAGTTCATATTGGAGACTCATGTTCAAGCATCTCTCATTGATTTGGAAACACAGACAACACAGGATATTCCAAAAGAGCTTCCGGACTCACTGGTAAGGAAGAGCATTCATTACAAGTCTGTATTATTGGTTCAACTCATGCAAGAACTTGACTCTTGAATTCAGTAAGTGCATCTGCTTGGACCAGTTGTACACAACAACTGCTACAAATTCTACCTCACCCTCCATGTTAGGTTTTTCAAATTGAATTCTATGTTTCATATCAAGATCACTTTGAATGGAGACACTGATGGTGGTTGTATTCCTAAGTGCACCCACTCAAAGTGACCTTGAATGTGAGTTTACAGCAATTAGACACTTTAAAGCAAACTTTAGTTAACATGGTTCACTTACAGAACATCTCAAGTAGAGACCCCTCAAATGGAAACACTTGTGGTTTTCCTTTTGCCTTAGTGCTCCTATTTGGGGAAATCTTTATTTTGAATAGTTCAGGGAATCATTAATTTATGTGTTAATAAGATGCCTCTGATTAAAACCGCACGAAACCTTCAACAGCGACTGGAGACAAAAGATGACAACAAAATACAATGGGGTGCTACTACAGTCGTTGGCCAACCATTAGGTTCATGATTGAATGTCAATAATTTAAATGTGGGTGGGACTGCAAGAGGAGTTTTGAGTTCATATAAAAGGAGACTCATGTCTAGGTAACCCTCATGGATTTGGAAACACAGACAACACAGGATATTCCAAAAGAGCTTCGGGACTCACTGGTAAGGAAGAGCATTCATTACAAGTCTGTATTGTTGGTCCAACTCATGCAAGAACTTGACTCTTGAATTCAGTAAGTGCATCTGCTTGGACCAGTTGTACACAACAACTGCTAAAAATTATACCTGATTACATCTAAAAAATTGAGTTCTATGTTTCATATCAAGATCACTTTGAATGGAGACACTGATGGTGGTTGTATTCCTAAGTGCACCCACTCAAAGTGACCTTCCATATGAGTTTACAACAATTAGACACTTTGAAGCAAACTTTAGATTATATGTTTCACTTAAAGAACATCTCAAATAGACACGCTCATCGACTGCTACAAATTCTACCTCACCCTCCATGTTAGGTCTATCAAATTGAGTTCTATGTTTCATATCAAGATCACTTTGAATGGAGACACTGATGGTGGTTTTATTCCTAAGTGCACCCACTCAAAGTGACCTTGCATATGAGTTTACAACAATTAAACACTTTGAAGCAAACTTTAGATAACACGGTTCACTTACAGAACATCTAAAATAGAGACCCCTCAAATGGAAACACTTGTGGTTTTCCTCTTTACTTAGTGCTCCAATTTTGGGAATTCTTTATTTTGAATAGTTCAGGGAAATCGTTGATTTATGTGTTAATAAGATGCCTCTGATTGAAATCGCACAAATCGTTCAACAGCTACTGGAGACAAAAGAGGAAACCAAAATACAATGGGGTGCTACAACAGTCGTTAGTCATCCATTAGTCTCATGACTGAATGTCATTGACTTAAATGTGGGTGGGACTGCAAGAGGAGTCTTGAGTTCATATAAAAGGAGACTCATGTCTAGGTAACCCTCATGGATTTGGAAACACAGACAACACAGGATATTCCAAAAGAGCTTCGGGACTCACTGGTAAGGAAGAGCATTCATTACAAGTCTGTATTATTGGTTCAACTCATGCAAGAACTTGTCTCTTGAATTCAGTAAGTGCATCTGCTTGGACCAGTTGTACACAACAACTGCTACAAATTCTACCTGACCCTTCAAGTTATGTCTATCAAATTGAGTTCTATGTTTCATATCAAGATCACTTTGAATGGAGACACTGATGGTGGTTGTTTTCCTAAGTGCACCCACTCAAAGTGACCTTGCATATGAGTTTACAACAATTAGAAACTTTGAAGCAAACTTTAGATAACACGGTTAACTTGCAGAACATTTCAAGTAGAGACCTCTCAAATGGAAAAACGTGTGGTTTTCCTCTTTACTTAGTGCTCCTATTTTGGGAATTCTCTATTTTGAATATTTCAGGGAAATCGTTGATTTTTGTGTTAATAAGATGCCTCTGATTGAAATCGCATGAAACCTTCAACAGCTACTGGAGACAAAAGAGGAAACCAAAATACAATGGGCCGCTAAAACAGTCGTTAGCCAACCATTAGTCTCATGACTGAATGTCATTAACTTAAATGTGGGTGGGACTGCAATTGGAGTCTTGAGTTCATATAAAAGGAGACTCATGTTCAAGCATCTCTCATGGATTTGGAAACACAGAACACAGGATATTCCAAAAGAGCTTCGGGACTCACTGGTAAGGAAGAGCGTTCATTACAAATCTGTATTGTTGGTCCAACTCATGCAAGAACTTGTCTCTTGAATTCAGTAAGTGCATCTGCTTGGACCAGTTGTACACAACAACTGCTACAAATTCTACCTGACCCTTCAAGTTATGTCTATCAAATTGAGTTCTATGATTCATATCAAGATCACTTTGAATGGAGAAACTGATGGTGGTTTTATTCCTAAGTGCACCCACTCAAAGTAACCTTGCATACGAGTTTACAGCAATTAGACACTTTGAAGCAAACTTTAGATAACACGATTCACTTACAGAACATTTCAAGTAGAGACCCCTCAAATGGAAACACTTGTGGTTTTCCTCTTTACTTAGTTCTCCAATTTTGGGAAGTCTTTATTTTGAAGAGTTCAGGGAATCGTTGATTTATGTGTTAATAACTGTGATTAAAAAAAGCACAAATCCTTCAACAGCTACTGGAGACAAAAGAGGAAACCAAAATACAAATGGACGCTACTACAGTCGTTAGCCAACCATTGGTTTCATGACTGAATGTCATTGACTTAAATGTGGGTGGGACTGCAAGAGGAGTCTTGAGTTCATATAAAAGGAGACTCATGTTCAAGCATCTCTCATGTATGTGCAGCGTGGAGCGGCCATTTTCTCCATGCAAAGCATGAGTTGTGAGATCGTGTGCTCCAGTATCCGAGTGAGCTGAGATTTCTGTGGAATGTAAGTGTTTATAAAAATGTATGTAACACTTCCACAGTTTTTTAAAGGAGCCTTGTGTGATTTAGCTCTTTGTATTTTGTTCTGCACAGACAGAGGTCACTGCCGTATTTTTGTGTTTTGTATTTCATTTCCTTTATTCCTCGTGTTGTATTGGCACATCTTTGTTTAGTCGGTTATTCTGTTACTTTGCCACGTTACCTCTCGTGCTGTCGATGTTCAGTACAAGTCCATATGGCCGCTGTTTGACAAAAGTAAAGGTCAAAAGACATTTTTTTGTTTATTCAGTCGGCATTGACAATAAAACTGCACATTAAGAACCCAGTAATTGTGTCCTGTGTGGCTAACCATTTCCAAGGCTACAGTATGATGTCATATAAGGCATACAGCTTCATGTCATATAGGCATACAGTATGATGTCATATAGGCATACATGTGTGACCTCTGTGTAGTGTCTTCTCTGGTCTGCATTCACAACAAAAAGGCAATGGTTAGAATGCTCTCTTTTTAATGTCGTGGGCAATCAGCACAAAATCTCGCAGGAATCCTCCATTATTCTGAGGATTACATTTCCACTTGCAGTGTGATCGTATAGTGGTAAATTTATACAACCAAAATAGAAAAACTTCAACACCATTAACATTGCATGTTAAATTTTCCAAATGAAAGGAATATAGAAATATATTTTAAAGCTGTACATGAAACAATGTGAATTCTCTAAACAGTGTGGCACAGTCACATACCTGCATTCACAACAAAAAGGCAATGGTTAGAATGCTCTCTTTTTAATGTCGTGGGCAATCAGCACAAAATCTAAACGGGAAAGCAACAACAGAGTTAGCTAACTATGCTCCCATTTTGTTTCCTGTCTTCCCAATAAAGAAATCTCACATAAACGTGCACTCAGTTCAACATAAAGACTGGAGAAATGACCCGCAACAAATGATGTATAAACAACAAAAATAATCGGGTCAGACTGTATTACTTTAACAGCCTGCGATATGATTTTTCCTCCCCACGACATTTGCGCATTCCTTACCTCGCAGGAATCCTCCATTATTCTGAGGATTACCCAGAATCCCTTGCCCTTTGTGAATATTGCAGGGTGACTTTTTCAACAGTAGGTGGCGCCAATGTCCCATTTAGCGGGATTTAACTTCAACTCTATTTAACTATGTTACACACACCCCCCTTAAATCCTGCTAAATTGGGGCGTGACAGCAGAAAAACAGAAACTTCCAATGCATAAAACATAACAGTGTGACCATGGGAGCACAATATAGTTCAAGTCAGTTAAAAAAACTTTCCATATGGAATAAGGCGAGCAAGAGAGTGGCCAATTCCCCTGCCAACCCAGATATGAAAGATGCTGTATACACCTCCCATGATGTGAACATTGCTCCAAGCAGGTAGTACCCAAAACGTTCTGAGTAACAGCACATTTGCAAAACGGCTAGTAATCTATCCTGAAAACATATTTCGCACAAATGAAAAAAAGGAGTCAACTGTCGACACTGAATCATCAACCTGTTGTTCATTGATCTCACAAATGAGATGTGTTGGAGGTTTCACAGGTCTACCCGATCTAGTACAAAGAGGTGGCGGCTGTGTACGCACTACATGGGCCTCTGTACTCAGGTGTGTGTCAGTCACAAGATCAGGGTAATTGACATGTTGAGCATCTCCCGCCAGAAGCTGAGAGGAGGCACTCCGGGACACAACAGATTCAATAGAGGGAGCAGGGGAGGGCAACCGGGAAACCAACGGGTCACACACAGCAGGCGGAGCCACAGTCGATTCTGCCTCAGAGGTTGGGACGCTCAAATCCGCACCAAGAGAACAACCAGGTTGACCAACCGCAGAGTCCCTGTCACTTGCTTGGTCCATCTGCATGAGCCAGCGAACCGTCTTCATCTCACCATCTCACCATCCTGCACATCACCTGGAAGTTCTGGTTCACCTTGTCCACTATCTGCAACCGAGGGGCAGGTTGACACTGGTATGCACTCGTTTCTTGCAGGAATGAAACTCACAGGAAGTAGTAGGTTTCGGTGAACAACTTTTTCCCTGAGTGTCACAGGGTCTCTGATGTGGTACACATTGATGTCAGGTTTCACAGACGCCACCTCAAAAACTGTGGATTCCCATTTGTCAGCGATCTTTCTCTTTCAAAGGAGCTTGCAAAGAAAAGCGTCTGGACTTCTTTAAGTTACTTGAAGACGTTTCACCTCTCATCCGAGAGGCTTCTTCAGTTCTAAGGTCAAATGGTGGAGAGTCCCAGATATAAACCTGGTGGGAGTGTACCCCCACAGAGGGAGCCACCTCCACAGGACAAGATTCAGCTGTCCATCTGCATCTTAAGGATAAAGGACACTCTTTCGAGGATGCCAATGTTCATATTTTGGACAGAGAGGACAGATGGTTTGAAAGAGGAGTGAAAGAAGCCATCTATGTCCACTGTGAGCGACCATCTTTGAACAGAGGCGGTGGTTTACGACACCAACTCTCTGCCATCTATAATCCAGTTTTGAGATCCCTTCCCAGACACCTTAACGCCCACTCACACCCTGGGCCATCTGACCTCAGGAATTCGCATGATAAGGTGGGGCCAGGTTTCACAATGAACTCACCCGAAACTCTGGCTGATTGGGACCCACACCCAGTTCCACACCTTGGCTCAAGCGATTAGAGGATCATCAGGGGGTCCTTTTGTCCCTCTGTGGGGGGACACTCCCACCAGGTTTATACAGTGGGGCAAAAACGTATTTAGTCAGCCACCGATTGTGCAAGTTCCCCCACTTAAAATGATGACAGAGGTCAGTAATTTGCACCAGAGGTACACTTCAACTGTGAGAGACAGAATGTGAAAAAAAAATCCATGAATTCACATGGTAGGATTTGTAAAGAATTTATTCGTAAATCAGGGTGGAAAATAAGTATTTGGTCAATAACAAAAATACAACTCAATACTTTGTAACATAACCTTTGTTGGCAATAACAGAGGTCAAACGTTTACTATAGGTCTTTACCAGGTTTGCACACACAGTAGCTGGTATTTTGGCCCATTCCTCCATGCAGATCTTCTCAAGAGCAGTGATGTTTTGGGGCTGTCGCCGAGCAACACGGACTTTCAACTCCCGCCACAGATTTTCTATGGGGTTGAGGTCTGGAGACTGGCTAGGCCACTCCAGGACTTTCAAATGCTTCTTACGGAGCCACTCCTTTGTTGCCCGGGCGGTGTGTTTTGGATCTTTGTCATGTTGGAAGACCCAGCCTCGTTTCATCTTCAAAGTTCTCACTGATGGAAGGAGGTTTTGGCTCAAAATCTCACGATACTTGGCCCCATTCATTCTGTCCTTAACACGGATCAGTCGTCCTGTCCCCTTGGCAGAAAAACAGCCCCATAGCATGATGTTTCCACCCCCATGCTTCACAGTAGGTATGGTGTTCTTGGGATGCAACTCAGTATTCTTCTTCCTCCAAACACGACGAGTTGAGTTTATACCAAAAAGTTCTACTTTGGTTTCATCTGACCACATGACATTCTCCCAATCCTCTGCTGTATCATCCATGTGCTCTCTGGCAAACTTCAGACGGGCCTGGACATGCACTGGCTTCAGCAGCGGAACACGTCTGGCACTGCGGGATTTGATTCCCTGCCGTTGTAGTGTGTTACTGATGGTGACCTTTGTTACTTTGGTCCCAGCTCTCTGCAGGTCATTCACCAGGTCCCCCCGTGTGGTTCTGGGATCTTTGCTCACCATTCTCATGATCATTTTGACCCCACGGGATGAGATCTTGCGTGGAGCCCCAGATCGAGGGAGATTATCAGTGGTGTTGTATGTCTTCCATTTTCTGATGATTGCTCCCACAGTTGATTTTTTCACACCAAGCTGCTTGCCTATTGTAGATTCACTCTTCCCAGTCTGGTGCAGGTCTACAATTCTTTTCCTGGTGTCCTTCGAAAGCTCTTTGGTCTTGGCCATGGCGGAGTTTGGAGTCTGACTGGTTGAGGCTGTGGACAGGTGTCTTTTATACAGATGATGAGGTCAAACAGGTGCCATTCATACAGGTAACGAGTGGGGGACAGAAAAGCTTCTTACAGAAGACGTTACAGGTCTGTGAGAGCCAGGGATTTTCCTTGTTTGAGGTGACCAAATACTTATTTTCCACCCTGATTTACGAATAAATTCTTTACAAATCCTACCATGTGAATTCATGGATTTTTTTTTTTCACATTCTGTCTCTCACAGTTGAAGTGTACCTCTGGTGCAAATTACTGACCTCTGTCATCATTTTAAGTGGGGGAACTTGCACAATCGGTGGCTGACTAAATACTTTTTTGCCCCACTGTATCTGGGACTCTCCACCATTTGACCTTAGAACTGAAGAAGCCTCTCGGATGAGAGGTGAAACGTCTTCAAGTAACTTAAAGAAGTCCAGACGCTTTTCTTTGCAAGCTCCTTTGACTACGATGACCTGGATGACTGAGAACCTTCACAGACACCTTCACAGACAGATCTTTCTCTTTCCTCTCTCACCACGATTAGCGAGCAAGACTCTGTCGCCGACTGAGAGGGGCGCACCTTTAGCCTTGCGGTCATAATTCTTCGCCTGGCGAGCCTGGGCAATACGGCTGTTCTGCCTGGCAATGCGGGCAGCCTCAGAAAGGTCACGCTTCAAATGGGCGACAAATTCACCGTGGTCAACAACAGCACCATCAGGGAGAACATGCTGGAAAACAACATCAAAAGGCAAACGAGGAATTCTCCCAAATATGAGAAAAAAATGTGCGAAACCTGTTGTTTCATGTTCAGTGCAATTGTAGCAGAACGTCAACATCTGAAGCATTTGCGGCCACCTGGCTTTGGATTGAGGGGGCAAAGCCCGTATCATGTTCCCCAAGGTCCTGTTGTATCGCTCGACAATACCATTCCCCATTGGGTGGTAAGGAGTGGTGTGTGATTTCTGGATGCCAGCCATGTCCAGGAGCTCCTTAATGAGTTGACTCTCAAAGTTGGCTCCTTGATCAGAGTGTATACGTCTGGGAAAGCCGTACACACAGAAAAAGTCATTCCACAAGCGGCGAGCATCCTGCTTGGCAGACTGATTCTTACAAGGGAATGCATGCGCTAATTTGGAAAAATGGTCTGTGACAACCAAAACATCAACGCACTTCTTGTCAGTCTGTTCAGCAGTCCAGAAGTCGATGCAGACTAGCTCCATCGGTTCAGTGGTACAAATGCTCTCCAGTGTGGCACGGTCATTCGGCTCCTGGGTTTTCCCAACCACACAACGAAAACAGCTTTTCACATGATTGATGATGTCACCCTCCATCCCTGTCCAAAAGAATCTCTGCCTTGCAAGAGACAGGGTGCGGACTTGGCCCTGATGACCTGCCGTATCATGGATGCCTCGGAGAACTTCAGTGTCTGGGACAACAAACTGGTAAATCGTCACGTTCATGTTCCTGTCTTTCTTCACCTTATACAACATACCATCTTTAATCAAGAGTCTGGACCAATGTCTGAGTAATTTCATTACACCACAGGACTCGCCAGCACGTTCATGCCTGGTGGGCCTCTTGTGACGCCGGACATAAAAGGAAACTCTGCCCAAAACCTCATCTTGTTCCTGCAGGTTAGCGAGTTCACTTCTCGGTGTACAGGCAGGACGGGCAATAGTTGGGACCTGAGGGATATCAGATCCCACACCTCTCACATGGCTGATACCAGCAGTGTCATGTGCAGCCAACACAGCAGAAACATCCTGTGATGAGAGACAACCCTGAGGGTTAGCTAGGATAGTGGTAGCTTCCTCCTCAGACTGATCCACGACCAACTGGCAGTTTGCAGCACACCGAAACATATCTTGCACAGTCCCATCCACCAGACCGTGCATTTGGTTCAATAGGGCAGCATAAGGTTCAGTGACTAGCCTGTGGCCTATGCACGACTGGACAAATGGCTCTCTACTCAATGCATCCGCGACAACATTTTTGGTGCCAGGGACATACTTCAGTTCAAAACTGTATGCTGCAAGCTTTGAAACCCATCGTTGCTCACATGCATCTAACCTAGGCTTGGTTAAGATGTATGTCAGCGGGTTATTGTCCGTCCACACTGTGAAGTGGCTCCCTTTCAGCCAATGGCTAAACTTGTCACAGACTGCCCACTTCAGAGCAAGAAACTCCAAACGATGCGCTGGATAGTTTAGCTGAAAGTGTGATAGGGTCTTACTGGCGAATGCCACTGGTCTGGTGATCCTACCATCAGGGGGCAACTGTGAGAGGACGGCTCCAAGGCCATCAAAGGAAGCATCAACTGCAAGGAGAAAGGGCGCAGTAAAATCTGGATGGGCTAATGTGACACTATGCACATGATCATGTTTTAGGGCCTTGAATGCTTCCCTGCACTCATCAGTCCAGTCAACTGGAGACAGCTTCACGTGGCCCCTTTTAAATTTAGGCTTATGGCCTCTACCTCTCTTGCGTAGCGCAGCTGGTTCAGCCACAAGATCAAACAGTGGTGTAGCTTTTGCAGAGCACCGCTCGATAAAATGGTGGTAGTAGAGAACCATGCCCAGGAAAGATCTGATTTTCCTTGCACATGGTGTCACCCCGTCAGACTCCCATCAGGTCTGCTTCCTGCACATTGTCTATAGCCTGCACTTTACTTGGGTCTGTTTTCACACCCTCACCACATATGATGTGTCCCAGGAACTTCACAGACCGCTGAAGAAAGTGGCATTTCTTAGGTGAGAGCTTCCGATTGTTGGCAGAAAGTCGTGAGAAAACCATCTGCAGACGTTCAAGAGCCACCTGTTCGGATGGGGCATAGACCATAAGGTCATCCAGATAACACAACAAACTCGTGAAGTTCTCATCACCAAAAATGGACATCATCATTCGCATAAAAGTAGCAGGACTATTTGTCAGGCCTTGAGGCATCCTGTTATATTCATGAAGGCCAAATGGGGAGGAGAATGCCGTGTATTTTTTGTCGTCCTCGTGGAGTCTGACATTGTAAAACCCCGATCTGAGATCCATTGTAGAAAAAAAACATTCCCCCCAAGTGCTGCGAGGGTGTCTGACTGATGAGGCAATGGGTGTGCATCTTTAACTGTTCTTGCATTTAACCATCTAAAGTCATTGCATATGCGCAGGTCACCATTTGGCTTAACAACTAAAACAAGGGGGGATGAGAATTCACTCTGGGACTTACGGATTATCCCTGACTCCTCCATCTCATCTAGGGCAGTGCAAAGCTTCTCGTAATGGCATGGTGGGACCCGTCTGTATGGCAGTCTGAAGGGCTTGTCATCCACCAGGCGGATTCTGTGGACAAAGTCAGCAGCCTCACCACAGTCCATTTTGTGCCTTGAAAAGATGGACTCATACTGCTCAATGAGTCGCAGCAGCCTATCTCTCCATTCTGGGGAAACTTCACAGGACGTGAGGTCCAGGTCCTGCAGGCCCAAATCACACAAGCGCTGTGACATCTCCGCTTCTGATCTCGGTGGGGGCGACGAGTTCTGTGTGTATTGTGCACTGGATTGAATTTGAACAGGTTCAGGTAAGTCCTGCACAGAAAGACAGGGGGACACATCAGCAACCTTAGCATTTCTCCTGAGAGTGAGGGGCTTGTCGGAGGGATTCACCACTTTAACAGGGACCCAGCCATCCCCAAACAAGGAAGTGACAACTCGCCCCACTAGGATCTGTGCAGATCTGGATCGAGATTGAGTGGGTTCAATAATGACAGCACTTCCCACCACCGAGGCATCAGGAGCAGGCAGCTTAGCCCACACTAAATGTTCAGACAAGGGCTGCAATGTGATGCGTCTCTTAAGTTTTGCAGTGCCAAAACTTGGAGGCATTGCTCTGCCACCACAACATTTACCTCGTGCCGCTGGGCCGTGACAGATGTCATATAGGCATACAGTATGATGTCATATAGGAATACAGTATGATGTCATATAGGAATACAGTATGATGTCATATAGGCATACAGTATGATGTCATATAGGCATACAGTATGATGTCATATAGGCATAAAGTATGATGTCATATAAGCCTTACAGTATGATGTCATTTAGGCATACAGTATGATGTCATCCTGTTCCTCTGACGACCTGCTGCCACTGAAAGGCAGTGTTAGAGGGACACTTGGGCATTTATCGCAGCATATAATGTGTTTTCTGGACACACTGCTGCTTTTTCAGCACCCAGAGATTGATGGCTCCGTGTCAGAGCTGGCTATGAATTTCAGAAGGATCAGGCCTTAACTTAACAAAAAAGTTATCAGTAGTTCTTTCCACCTTTTTACCCACAGCTACATCCACTTCTGTCGGGCCGAGGCTGCTCACTACGGCTGGTATCATCACTGATTTCTGTAATCCATTCGATTCACGAGGTCCTGATTCCATTCAATTTGATTTTGCCTCAGACAGTCAGAAATATTATAATTCTGATGATTTATCAGCACTGACACATGTGAGACTTCATCAGAGGTGTGAGCATCACAGCAGAGGCCTTTGTGTCAAAGTAACTGAGGATAAAACAGAAACACATGAAGGAGATTTTCCTGCCCTGTTTTCTGTAGCAGATACACTTTATTGCATCGTTTTAAAAAGTTTACATTTCTTCAGTATTGAACAGCAGAAATTAGGCTTTCTTGTCCGAGCGGCCGACAGCGCTGTAAACAACGGTAGACTGGTGGGTGATAAGCGAATGAATGATGCAGGAAACAGAGATTTGAGACGGGAAACTGTTCTTGAAGTACAGAGAGAGAGAGAGCTGTGCAGGAAGTGTGATTTTATCTGCTGGTAGCAAAACAGCAAAAGTCAGAGGGGATTAATGACGACATTGATCAAATGTGCAGCGTAGTTTGGATCTTCTGCTGCTGCTTCAGTGAATTTTGGTTAAAGAGATAAAACCTGCAGCTCAGAATCGAGCGCAAAAAAGACGGAAACACAAAGCGCGGACGCGCCGACGCATCAGAGTCAGCGAGCTGTCGGCTTTCAGCCCCGACGGCGTGTCCATGTGAGAAAGAGAAAGCTGATTGTGATGCGTCGGGTCTGTGTTTACGTTTTTGAACAGCTGGTCACACCGGTGCGACCAAAGATCTTTTTTAGTCGCATCATTGAAAAATATGGTCGCACTCTAGAGCCCTGAATACCATTATATTACAACGTTGTGACTCATTGGGATTTGGCTTTTACACTGATGTTATTTTGACAAACAACACCTAAACATGAGCCAAAGAAAGTAAAGGCAGTCGTACCTCTCTCAGAGCTTCAGCGTAGGAACTCATGTCAGTGAGGATGACCAGCACATGTTTCTCACACTGGTAGGCCAGGTACTCTGCTGTAGTCAGCGCCAGGCGGGGAGTGATGATACGGGAGTGATACGGAGACTTTCAGATCGCAGAGACTTTGTTTTAATGTACTGAACGGCTGGTCGCTGGTGCGATCTAGGATTTTATTAGTCGCACCAGTGAGAAATTTGGCCGCAAATGTGACCAAATTGGTCAGACTCTAGAGCCCAGAGATCAGCTGCTGTCTGAACTGCACACTTACACTTGGGTTTTGTATTTTTTGGCTTTTTCTCTGCTCTTTTGTGAATTATAAATTCAAGAGGATTTGGATTTCTGTTGATTTCCTGCAGGATTACAACTTCTGAGAGTTTCCATTTTATTTTATTTTGTTTTATTTTGAATTATAACTTTGAGAGGATTTGGATTTCAACTGAATCCCTGGAGTGTTGAAGTTGCAGGGATGCAAAACAGAGATAAGGGCCTCTTCAGGCATGGATGTGCCCGTTCTCTCCTCAATCTCTCTCCTCAAAAGATCAACATTAGCTAAGAGTGGGTTAATTAGATGAGTATTAAGTGATTTCATTATGTGATCAAAGTATGTGAGCTGGCTTTTCTCCCCTCCTGCTAAATTGTTTTAATAAAATATCCTGCATTCAAAAGGTTTAAATAGTGGACATTCATTTTTTAACTCTTTCTAAAACAGCAACAAGGCATAAAGCTGTGGATAAGTTTACACCTATATAAATATCACTTACACATTTAATTTACAGTTACAAGTTACAAAGTCACTTTCATCTACGCAGGACTGTAAGCTGTCGTCTGTGAGGCGTCAGCTGTGTTTGTTTGTAACACAGTTCATGGTGGAGAACAGCTGCTCACATACGTATGTGGATCTGAAGATCGTCAGGACTCCAAATGCATATTTCTTCATGTTTATGTGTCGGGATGGCATTCCATGTTTCAAACAAGGTTCTCAGTATCACCTGAAAATCCAGTCACATTTAACAGGGATGGATCGATGGTCAGGGCAGTGATGGGGAAGGATAATGTGGGTTTTTCCTCTCTGAACTCGTGGAATTATTTCCCAAATAACTGTGGTGATTGCAGACTGCAAATGCTCTGAATTTATTAACTGTCAGTTTGCACTCAAACGCTAACACCTCCTCCAGCATGTGTAACGCTGTGCCTCCTCTCCCCTGAAGACTTGTATTCAGCTTCTTCTGGTTCGCTGTAATGTCCACAAAGTGCAGCTTTTTCAGCCACTCTGGCTGTTCCAGCGCAGAAAAGGCGAGCCCTTTGCTGCTCATGAAAACTTTCACCTCTCCCAGACATTTTCCAATTTCATTGTACTACTGTACTATGTATGACTGTGCAATGACAATAAAGAGTTATCTTATCTTACATGCAGCAAAGCGTTTCAGCACCTCTCCTCTGGACAGCAGGACTCTGTCATACAGCAGGAGATCAGGGTAAATGCTCTCCACCTCATCCAGTAATGAGGTGGAGAGCATTTAAACCTTTTGCCATTATTTTATTGATGATCTGAATGACAACATTTATGACCTCTGTGCATTCTAGAGGAAAGGTTTGCGCACACAATGCCTCTTGGTGCAGGATGCAGTGAAACGTCAGCAGCTTTCTATCCAGTGACTTCTGCAGCCAGGCCACAAAGCCCCTGTGCAGTCATACTTACCATACTTTTATTTTTATATTTCAATATCACAATAATCTTCTAATTTAGAACTACAAGTTAAAAAAGAACTAACATCAGTTGCTGATTTGGTCCCTAAAATCCAGAGAGTAATTATTCATGGTAAGGAATTCATGTGGACTCTAAGCGTGTGGGCAGGCAAGGACATTTAAACAGTGAGGCTGACGACCTACCATTTCTTCGTGTGACTGCTTCTGGTCTAAAAGGGACTCCAATACCAAAATCGATGAATTTAGGCTGTTTGAGGTACACGTTGGGGGAAAACAACAGAAAAAGACAAACATTTCTTACCACTGGTAGGTAGCTGACTAAAAACTGAGCAACATGCTTAATCACCACCTGCATTACAGAGAAAATGTGTTTTAGAAAAAGAGAACAGGAGGAACTAGAAGAATTGTAAAGTGCACACATAAGAAGCCATACTGGGAAATTGTCTTCTCTGCGTTTTCCAAAGAAGACAGTCCCAAAGCCTCCTTCACCCAGCTTATCCTGCTCTTCGAATTTTTCTTCAAAGTCCTCTACAGAGAGACAAAACAAATTGAATTTAACAGGTAAAGGAGACTTTACTCACCTAGATATTTACGCACACCCACAGCACGTGGTGTGGTAAAGGTCGGCCAAGATTTTGACCACATGTCAGAAACTGGATCAAAATTGGACTAAACTCACTTGAACTCTGACTTTGTCTGCACTTAGAACTATCACAAGACATTAAAACAAAACATCGGGCATTGATGACATCACAGGAATCTAACATTCTAATCTATGCAAACTGTCTCCAAGGCTACATAATATCAAATTAAATCATAGCAAAGGAGTAAAAAGCAGGATCAGTCTTAGGGTGTATGTTACATGTTTGCCAGTTTGGATGAGTGAGTGCAATACTTCATCGGCCTGTGTTGTAGCAACCTGTTGAACCTGCTGAGAAACTTTTCTTTGTCCACTCTGCCCCAAACTTCACATGCTCCATAAAAGTCGAGGCCTAGAGACCTCTGCATAGTTATTAGCATTAGGTTATCAGTATCATCTGATATATATGACATTTACAGTACAGTACTCACACATGACATAGGAGGAATAAATATGAACTTTTTGACATAAATTTGATCATATGAAATTGGATTTTTTAAAAATATGAAACTTTTTCCTTCCGTCATACTTCAGAAATATAATATATTAAGTTTTGAACATTTTAAAACATTTAAGTTTGCTCGTTGTATTTATAAGATCCTACATGGACGTGCTCCACAATCATTGGTCAGTCATGTTAAAATCCATTATCAGTGGAAAACAAACCTGATCCTCTACTAGAGGCGATTGTGCAATACCTTTTAGACATAACACTCAGCAAACAGTTATTATTAGTTAAAGTCAGTGAGATTTGGAGTGATACATGACACATGACGGAATAAGACACGCAGACTTAGCATGACGAACCGACGAGGAACACGTACACTGTGAATACATACAGAGGGAAAAGAGGACTAGAGATGAGACATGGACATAACTAAGCACAAACAGAACATGATGGCTGGGGGGAAAACACACGTGACAGAAGGAATGGGTCACAAGGGCAAAACATGTAAACGAGAGGAGGAGACGGGAGAAAAAGACATTACTGAAATACATGAAGGGCCAGGGCTGGGGCAGCCAACCAGTCACAGACAAACAGCCACATTTTTTACTGTGTCACTGTAAAGAGCCACATCATACACCTGGGCACACATGAACATCACCCATCCCTTCCTCTGTCCTGCGTTCAGTTTGGGGTATCAAACTCAGGACCCTAACCCCATCAGGCCGGGGTCTTTGTGTGGAGTCTGCATGTTCTCTCCAGCTTCCTCCCACAGTCTAAAGACATGCAGTCAGTGGGGGTCTTCTCGCCCCGTTCACATTCACACAGAGATGCATTGAAGATCACCTTGTGGTTAGTGCCTTCTATTGACCCTGTGCACGAGAAAATGCTAACTTCCTGGTTTGAGACCGGATGTGGGATTGTGCATTTCCGGTAGCTTTACTTTGCGGTCAATCGCTACTGCTAAGATATACTCCAAAATCATGTCCAAAACTCGAAAACGGAAAGATCACGTTAAGTTACAAAGAGGAGAAGGTGGGAACACTCACCACTGTTGTGTTATAAAAAATCTAATGATCAACTTTGACGTTTAAAGAGTTTAGATCGATCAGTTGTTTACATCACTCAACACAAGCAGAACTGCAGCAGAAGACACATCGTCCACATTCAGAAGCACATCTCTGTATAGTGACTGGTCTTATGATTTAAACAGGTAAATGTTCAGCATTCAAACTACAGGTGAACAATAGTCAAACCAGATGTTTCCCGTTATGTCGATATCAGCTAGTCAAGTACACACCTACACAGCATGTTAACAAACCGTGAAAAAGAGCCACACAAAAAATGAATGATTGCTGGTAAGGGTTTCTATACATTAGTATTTACAAGGGTATGTTGTGACTTACCTTCAAAATTACAGCGGTCCCTCACTATAACGCGGTTCACCTTTCACCTGGCTGTTTCGCAGCTTTTTTAGTGCAAGTTTGCATGCTTATTTTTTTATATCACATTGTGTCCTGCGTCCTGATCGCTGCAGACGATCTCCTCCGTGACGTCTCTCCAGTACAGTACAGAATCGCTGCATCGATGGCTAGCAGTGTAACTCTGAAGTGCAGTACTGTATGTCCACGATGTCAACGAAATGTTTTGCACCGTCAAAAAATAAAATTGGCTACTTGATTTCACCTATCGCTGGTTATTTTTAGAACATAACACCCGCGATAAATGAAGGACAGCTGAGAAATATAACATTTGAATCACTTTTCTCTTTTGCCCTGAGGCGCGGGTAAAAATATTGACAAGTCGATGAACATCATTTACAGATATATTGGGTAAATGCCCGAGACATCTATAGAAATGTAAATCGCCGCTTTATTTATTTATTTGCTTAACTTGTTTTGGACCGTAAACAGGGCGTGAATAGGACACCGGAAACAAAGCTCCCCACAGGAGTTTCCACACTGGAAGTAGCATATGCTAACGTGCACATAGTCAATTCGATGTACAGACTGAATAATAACACCTTCTAATTAGTTCTGTCTCCTATTGGTGCTCTTCTACGAGTAATCAGTGCTTGATGGCTTACTAAGCTTAACTTTTTTCACAACATTGATAACAAACACACACAAAACAACAACAACATATATTATCTAAAAAAAACTTGATTGGACCACATTTTGATGTTCATCCTACATGTTTATTGAGATTGTCTAATGTCTGCGACGGTATCTTCTCCCACGTCTGCGGACACCCGAGGCCTTGTGGGCTCTCCTGCGTCTGCGAACGGGGCGAGAGGCACGTTTGCGTCTATACCTGCGTTGTGGCATCGTCCAAAACGGCGGTACCTGCTCCACGTCACGGGTTCTATTTATGGACTCACCTGGCAACTTTAGTGAGGTCACTGCTGATGTTGTCACTGTTGGTGGGACCTCATGACTCATTCATCCCATCTGAACTGTGGTGTAATTATGAGGTCACAGGGGGACGTGAATTTATTCACAAAGTTGAAAGAGAGTTTGGGTCATAACTCAAAGACACAATGATGCAGTCAAATCATTGGAATTAAATATCTGTAAATTAAACGATTTAGAGGGTTCTGACATCACATCCAGTCTCTCTGTTGTGATGTAAAATATCAATGCCAGACTCGCTTCTCTGTTGTGATGTCAAATATCAATGCCAAACTCGCTTCTCTGTTGTGATGTCAAATGTCAATGCCAGACTCGCTTCTCTGTTGTGATGTCAAATATCAATGCCAGACTCGCTTCTCTGTTGTGATGTCAAATATCAATGCCAAACTCGCTTCTCTGTTGTGATGTCAAATGTCAATGCCAGACTCGCTTCTCTGTTGTGATGTCAAAAATCAATGCCAAACTCGCTTCTCTGTTGTGATGTCAAATATCAATGACAGACTCGCTTCTCTGTTGTGATGTCAAATATCAATGCCAGACTCGCTTCTCTGTTGTGATGTCAAATATCAATGCCAAACTCGCTTCTCTGTTGTGATGTCAAATATCAATGCCAAACTCGCTTCTCTGTTGTGATGTCAAATATCAATGCCAAACTCGCTTCTCTGTTGTGATGTCAAATATCAATGCCAGACTCGCTTCTCTGTTGTGATGTCAAATATCAATGCCAGACTCGCTTCTCTGTTGTGATGTCAAATATCAATGCCAAACTCGCTTCTCTGTTGTGATGTCAAATGTCAATGCCAGACTCGCTTCTCTGTTGTGATGTCAAAAATCAATGCCAAACTCGCTTCTCTGTTGTGATGTCAAATATCAATGACAGACTCGCTTCTCTGTTGCGATGTCAAATATCAATGCCAGATTCGTCTCTCTGTTGTGATGTCAAATATCAATGCCAAACTCGCTTCTCTGTTGTGATGTCAAATATCAATCCCAGATTCGCTTCTCTGTTGTGATGTCAAATATCAATGACAGACTCGCTTCTCTGTTGTGATGTCAAATATCAATGACAGACTCGCTTCTCTGTTGTGATGTCAAATATCAATGACAGATTCGCTTCTCTGTTGTGATGTCAAATGTCAATGCCAGACTCGCTTCTCTGTTGTGATGTCAAAAATCAATGCCAAACTCGCTTCTCTGTTGTGATGTCAAATATCAATGACAGACTCGCTTCTCTGTTGTGATGTCAAATATCAATGCCAGACTCGCTTCTCTGTTGTGATGTCAAATATCAATGCCAAACTCGCTTCTCTGTTGTGATGTCAAATATCAATGCCAAACTCGCTTCTCTGTTGTGATGTCAAATATCAATGCCAAACTCGCTTCTCTGTTGTGATGTCAAATATCAATGCCAGACTCGCTTCTCTGTTGTGATGTCAAATATCAATGCCAGACTCGCTTCTCTGTTGTGATGTCAAATATCAATGCCAAACTCGCTTCTCTGTTGTGATGTCAAATGTCAATGCCAGACTCGCTTCTCTGCTGTGATGTCAAATGTCAATGCCAAAGTCGCTTCTCTGCTGTGATGTCAAATATCAACGCCCAAACCCAACGACCGACAAATAACAGAGAACACGCAGCCAGTGATGCACCAAACACACACCAGGTTTAGTGACCAATAAATCAAGCGCCACAGGTGGTGTAAATGACAGCTCAGGGATGTGTAATGATGTTGATTTTTTCTGTTCTTGTTCCTTTTTACCAAGCCGGGTTTGTTGGTCCTTGTTTCCCTCTCCTGCTGAGTTCCTCCTGACGGAGTTCATAAGCCAGTCAAAGATCTGCACGTCACAATGGACTGAGATGTCGACTTCCTCCCACCAAAAGAAAGAAAAAAGTAAAGTCGTCATGCAGCAGGAGAACAAAAAGTCATACTACAGCTACTGCACCCTCTAATTTATTAGATTCTTTCAATCATGTGTTTCATAGGGGCCTCGGAGCACTTCTGCACACTAAATGAGCTGTGCTGGAACTTACACCATCACGTAACCCATAAAGGAAATCTCTTATTCATAAAAAGAAACAAATGTTTGCTTTGATTCCTCCTTGAGAAACTGAATGTCACGGTCCTGGGTCGCTGGCTCAGTGTTTTCTGTTTTGTTTTATTAATCTTTGATTTCTTGATGTGTGATGTTAGTTCTTAGGTTTTGGTTCTGTGTCCCCGCTGTTCTGTGTTGGTACTGTGCCTCTACATAAACAGCATCATAATTTCATATTTTGTCAGCACTTCCTAGCAGTATGTAACTACACAATAAATGTCAGGGTTTGCGTGTTGAGATATGAATGGAGGACCCAAGATGCAGGCACTGCTGATGTGAGTGAGCTTTATTTATGGAGAGTGACATACAAACAAAGGCGAGGGAGGCGAGAAACAAAACTAGCAAAACCTAAACTGGGAAAGCTGAGAACCAGATAAGAAACCTGGACACGAGGGAATGGAGTTAAAACACGATGACAAGCAGGAAAAACAGCCTGGAGGAACACAGACGGACCAGTAACGCACACAAGAGCACGAATGCTATAAATTAGTGATGGCCCGCTTGAAGCTGACGCTCCGGCGCGTGTGTCGAAAACACCAACACACCGCTTCAGAAGCACTCTGTCGATGCTCGATTCGTTTGGCCACAGTCACGTGATCAGTGACGTCCAATTGTGAATTCCACTCTGCAGAGTGGGCAATCATAATGAAGCAGTTCAGTTTTTCTGTAGATTCAAGCTGCTCTTCATATTTTTGACCAGCAGATGTCACCACAGAGGACTGTGTTAAAAAGCTTCCAGTAATGAATCGTTTTTCAACACAAGCTTCAGAAAGCTTTGTTTGGCCATCACTACTATAAATACACACAGAGGGAAACGAGGAAACACAGGAGGGGGACACAGCTGAGCCTAATGAATCTGACGAGACGGGTCCTTCATGTACTGTACATGATGCGGGTAGATGCTGTACGTTTATGGGCTGCAGGAGAGACACAGATTTGTGCAGCTGAGGTTGTTTGGGGTGCCTGCGTGTTCGCCTGCTGGGCCTGAGCGAGCCTCTCCACATCTGTGGCCCGGCGGTCTCTTCTCTTGCTGAGGATCTTAACGTAGTTTGCTGGGACGAGCCGGTGGTCTCACCGTCCACGCTGGCCAGGAGCCAGCCACGCACACGGGGCTGTAGCTCTAAACACGAGGGAGATAGTTGTAAACATGGGGCACGCTCACACAAAAGAAGAGCCCTCATCTGTTATTTCTAAGATAAGGAAAACAAAAATAGAAGGTTTTGGGTCAAAGCACTCAGAATCAAATGTCCTGCAGCCAGTAAAAAGCTCATCACCTTTAGGAGCGAGGTTGAGCATCTCTCCAGCTTGCATAGAAAGCTCCTCCTGAGAAGCAGCTGTAAAGTCATATTCTCCTCTGGCCACCACGTGGTCGTCCTCCTCGCTCGCCCAGTTAGTGTCTAAACCAAGCAAGGAAACTGAATGAAAGACATTCATCATTTTAACTGGTCTTAACCAAAAACAAGTCCTTCTGCTTTTCCTTACACTTGTAAAGTAACTAATGGCATATGGAGCTATGGTACCCAATTTATTTGCCACTGAGTTACACAAAGGCACATATGATGTCATACAAGCAGACTCATCTTTACACGTGTACTGCAGCCCTGAACATTACCAGCTTCAGATTCTATTATCAAACTTTGCAACAGCAGCCTTAATTACTTTGAACTCAAAACAATCAGCACCTGCAGCCACTGTCCTGTGTTGAGTACACCTCTCAAAACAACTAAATGTACTCATATGAATATGTGAGTGCTTGCTGTTCCATCTCTTCAGCCTGCTGCACAAACCTGCTGGGGGGACGTCCTCAAGGTGAGGTGTGTGTCTGTATCCTCCCAGGCTGTAGCCGCCACCGTAGCTGTAGCTGTAAGGCCTGTAGCCACCACAGATGGAGCTCCCATAGGGGCTGTAAGAGGGGAGAAGGAGCTGTTGGATGGACAGTAGGACTGCTGGACCTTATGAGGGGGCACCAGGGGCGCCATCCTGGGCAGGACAGAAGGGCTAGCAGGGGTAGAGGAGCCTGTAGCTAATCCTAAATCTGTAGATCTGTTTGGTGACAACATAAAGATAGAATATCAGTAAAATCCACCCATAATTCATTGCAACATTAATTGAGCAAAGCATTAGTTCAGAAACGTCATGGAGTCGAGCTAAACCACAAACTGAATGAACAGCTCATAGAGTGGCTCTCTTCCACAGCGTGTCCTTTGTCCTTTCTCCCTCCCCTCAACCCCAACCAGTCCTCAGAGGCTGCCCCTCCCTATACCTGCTTCTACTGGAAGTTTCTTCCAGTTAAAATGGTGTTTTTCCTTCCCACAGTCACCAAGTGCTCGCTCAAAAGGGCTTGTTTTGATCATTTTGTTTCCTCTGTATTACAATAGGGCCTCCACCTTGCAGTATAAAGTGTCTTGAGGTGACTGTTGTTGTGATTAACGCTATATAAATAAAGTGAAATTGAATTGAGTCAACTCTTCCTCCTGCCTCATCTCCAGCTCTGCTACTCTTCATCTGTACAGACGGTGGAAACACACAATAAATTCACCATCAACCAGCAGCTAGCGGCAACTTTTAGCATGAGATGTTTTCTCACATGAGCTGACGTTATAAACCAGTCAACACACCTTAAATATCCTTAAATATCATTATCACAGCTCTGATTGTTCAGCTTCTCCAATCTGATGACCATATTCTCTTAACCTTAAAAAGATATGTTGATATGTCCAAAAAAGATAAAGATGTGTCAGATTTAATTCCATTTCCTCACTTAAAGTGGAAAAAAGTGTCAGGGTGGGGGGACTGATTGAACTGTGATTGTGGAATTTGCCTCACACAGGTGCGTTCACTGTTGCTTGTTTGAGAATACTGCTGTATATATACAAATGCTGACTGCATAAACAAACTGTTGTACAGATATTTTTAGAATGATCTGAATATATTAAGAAAAAGACAATAAAAAACAATGACTTGCAGCATCAAGCGGAGGACTTTAATCTTCTCTTGTTTACGAGTTTGGGGACAGGTGAGCAGAGGACTGACAGATGAAAAACACGAGCTTTCTCTAAGGGTGTTGCCTCTCCCTTAAAGACAGGCTGAGGAGTTCAGTTACTCAAAAGGGGCTCAGAGTAGAGCTGCTATTCCTACACGTTGAAGAGAGGCTGATGAGAAAAGGAGAAAGAGGCCCAGGGCAGACCTAGGACACTCTGGAGAGGCTATATCTCTCAGCTGGCCTGAGGATGTCTTGGTGTTATCCCAGAAGAAGTGGAGGAGGTGGCTGGGGAGAGGGAGATGTGGGCTTCTCTGCTTAGGCTGCTGCCCGGGTAAACCAGTCCTTGATAAGCAGAAGAAAATGGATGGATAACAATAATAAGCAGAAGAAGCTAAAAGACACAAATTTAAAATAAAACATTATTAGTTATGAATTGAAAGATATAATTATTCAGCTATATAATAACTCAGCTTATAAATATATATGTAGGCATTTTTTTGAAGGAAATTATCGGGCAAAGGAACTGAGTTTGTTGGCAAACAGCAGCTACATTTTCTTCTGAACTGACAGTTAGCAAGTACAGAACAAACAGAAATGCAATGAAAATATTTCTGCGGCTTTTATTAATTTCACTTATTAACCAGAACTGCACAAAACAAACAAAAAGGCTCAATTAACAGAAGAGAGAGAAATCTAGCGAGACACACTGACTAGGACACGGCCTCAGAGGACCAAACTAGCAGTCAGCCACTTGTACGGCTGTGCAGATAAATAATTAGTTGCTTTTTTATTCCTGGGACTTCTGATCCTCTCCAAATACACAGGGAAGTACCTGATGCAGCTAGTTTTGGGTACTACCATCACCAAGCATTTAAAAAATCTATTAGAGGATAATAAAGTGTTTTCACCAACCAGAAGAAAAACATATTTTAGCGTATAAAATAGCAGTCTCTTCCAAACAAGTCCTTTAGCATGCTGATGTTAAAAAAGATCATGTAGAGTAAGACAGGCATAGAGAACAGCACTGACTGGGAGAGGCTTTGAACAGATGACATACTCAGATCAATTCAACATATAAGACTTTAACAATGCACAAGCATCTATCAAAAACCTATTTAATCTATCATCTGTGATATTATTATATACAATTATAATGTATTGTTCATCTCCCTTAAATAAACAGGCAGCCTTAAGGTATGAAATATTCATTTGTCTACTGTTTCAGTGGCTGATAGTGCCCCACAGGCCTCAATGTGAGTTTGAAGCCATCATAATCTTCAAGTTGTTTAACGATAAACAGATTTTGAATGAAAGCCACGGAACTTCGGTAGCACAAAAAAGTCGATATTCTTTGTGTCCATATGGATCAGTCATATTACCATTATTTCCCCCTAAGGTTGCCAAAAGCACCAAGTTAATACTTGAAAAAACTGCAGCAATACACCAAAATAGAATCAATATTCTGTTTACTTGGTGACAACGCTGCTTTTAGCCTTCAATCAGAAAGCTTGAGTTGGCTAGTTTAGCATCGGGCTAACGTTTAAAGCTTTCACTTTGGGGAAGTAACTCGCATTACTGCTACTGCTGTGTAATCTTGGTTAAATTCACAGCATATTCCAGAAATTACCCTGCAATAACTAACTGTTAGAATAGCGGCACCGTATTGCATCACACTGAGTGCATTTCAATCATTTATCCCGCGAGTTTGCTAGCTAGCAAAATAATAAAAACGATTTTAAAAATTAGCATGTGTAACGTCCACACTGGAGAAAATGATTTACTAGGACTTACGCAAACTCCTCCACAGTGAAAACGTACAAATCCTTCTTGCAGACTCCTTCTTGTATTTTTCGTTTTCCAGCAAACACTCATTAAAACGGCCTCCAGCACGTTAGTGCGCTCACCCCCGACTTTTCGGGGAGGGGGGGTCACACATTGAAACAGACTGACGTGCAGAGGTACAAGGCAGCCCAGGCAGAGAAATGTTGCTTTTAGACTTTGCCATTTTATTTCTCTATCTGATAAGAAAACTATTCAATCAGATAGTTATTTGTGGTGAATGAAATACAGTTTCAAGACGTTTTAAGCACCAAATCCGAAATAGAAGCACTACAATATATCCAAGATTTTTCAAGGATTTCAAGCACCCGTACGAAACCTGCATATGCAGTTGATGATTGTTAAAATAAAATAGAACATTTTCATCAATTTCTTGTTTGCTCCGAAATCTACGACATGGCTATATACAGAAAAGCTCGACATGTTATGCAAAAGAAAAAAATACACGAACAAAAATTCTCGTAATTGTCAGTTTCGTAATTTCAAAATTCTCCAAAACTAACATTTTCTTTGATTGACTCATATTAAATTGCCTACGGTCAAATTTAGTGTGAACAATATTACACAAGCAAACGTGTGTGTGCGCCTGCGCATACATCAGAATCACTTTGATCCCTTGTGACGCGGTAGCATTGCTTCGATCCTTCATGACGTGGTAGCTTTGCTTTGATCCCAAAACCCATAATACGAGCGCTCACCCATTATACTTTATGGCATAACGGACGTTGACCTGACACCAACCCAAACCCTTTCCAGATGTTTTCAGAGCATTTTACAAAAGAAACCAAAACAAGTTCAGTTTTGTTTCTAACCAATTCACAGAGCAAACAGACAGATCGTGGCTATTAAAGTCAACAAGAGCGACCCTGAAGTTCTGCAACAGGTAAAACTGACCAAAGAACAATTTCAATACGAGACAGATTATCAATCCAAGGAAACTGGATATATAAAACCTAAGCATTTCAATGACCTCGAACAACTACTGAAGGTTAGGCGAGCACCTGAAAATGGTCAACCATTATTTGTTAGTCTAATCAAACAGATGTTGGCCATGTTTCTGAGGTCGTTTTCTCCTTTTTTATGTTGTTCTTTCAGTTTTTCTCCTGAGATGAGGTATGAAGTGTCTGTGGTGCAGCTGATCTGGTCTGTCTCGAGACAGTCCAGGCTGCACTCACCTGCAACAGGTGGAGACTCACCAGAACATTCAGACCTCACAAATTGTGTCTTTCTCAACTCTTCTATAAAGGGTTTCTCTCAGGAGGGGAAGGCAGTGAGGCCTGGAGGAGGTCCACCCCATCACGAGGGCTGGCTAGGCTTTCGCAGCCTGTGTGAGTGTATGTGTCTGCACGACCGTGTTTATTGTTTTATATATTTCAAAAAGACGCATGTCCTCACATCTGCAGTTTCTTTGGTGGATCTGGTCTCGTCTGTCCAGGTTGCATCCACCTGTAACAGGTGGAGACTCACCAGTACATTATGAACTCTGAATGTGTGTGCAGTGTGCGCAAAAGTTTCATGTTCAGATTTCTATCTCTGAATGTGTGCAGATGTATGTGCATTCATATGTGCCTGCATGGAGATCTGAGGTTGGCTGCTAGGATGGACCTCTGTGTATAATCACAAGTGTGTGAAAACATTTCCATGTTTGGATTTCTTTGGGGCGGTCCATTAATGTAAAGAGCGGTGAAGCGGCCTGCTCCCGGTTTTTCCTGCTTTCTTTCCCGCACCTGGAGGGCGTCGCAACCTCCTCATGAGGGCTGGCTAGTTTTTGGGAGTGTGTGTATGTGTCTGTACAACTGTGCTTATTGTTTTGTGTATTCCAAACTAACAAGATTATGACATCACATATATTTAGAATCTTACCACCAATTTGATCCTTTGATCCTTGAAACCATAAATAGGGGTGAGAAGCGATGACTTTTAGTCCATTAATCACAGCATTTATGTTCGCAGAATTGAAACGTTCACCAGAGAAGTATTTTGAAACATCTGGATCCTTTTCGGAGTAACTGTTTACAGATTCCAACATGTCTCAGAGAAAACAACCCTACAGATTTTTAAGGTAAGTTTTCTTACTGCTGGTAACGTGATGGTGTCAGACTGAGCGGAGGTCTTTCCTGATGTTGCGGGAATTGCCGTCTTGTGTGTGGCTGGGTGCAGTAAGGAGTGTATGTGATGTGTGTGTGAGCATGCGCGTGAAGGAAACGCGGGGAGCGGAAGAGGAAAAAAAGAGAGAGAGAGTGTGTCCTGGGTAGAGAGGGCACCGGGAGCAGCGTTCTAACGGGCTACAGCCTATGCAGTGTGTTTTCAAAGTGTGCAGTACTGTTATTAAAGCCTCATCTCTTCAGTACTCTCCGGTGTCCCGGCTGATTTCTGTCTGCCTCACTACTCCATAAAAGTGAAAGGAGTTAACCCCGAAGGAGGACAAACTTCGGCCCTGGAGGAAGCATCTCCCCTCGCGTCTCCCGACCACGGTCAGGGGACTGACGGCGAGGAATGGTTAACACTGGCGACCACAAAGGGACCCTCTCACGTTGTTGAAGGAGTGGTGAGCACTGAGAAAAACCGACAGGCTAAAGTGGCTAACGATTAACCGTAATTACAAGTGTATTGGCCCATAGCTAAGCTAACTCGCGCTGGCCGCTGCTCACCATTGTCATGAAAACTACGGACTTGAGACCAATTACTCCAACCCGTTCATATCGCTGACCAGTGTATCCGAGGGTGCCGCGAGCGTTAGGGAAGCTAACAGAGACAGAGCTGTGACTGAATACGAACATATGAACCCATTCCTGTGTGCTGAAAGTTGTGCTAACACACACACTAATGGAGAGGGTGTATTCGCTTCTTCTGACCATGCAGCTGCTGTTGCTGTAGAACTGAGGCAGCGAGTGCGTAAACCTGGTGAGGCCCTGCATGTTTTCAGAGATGACATTTATGGGAAAGTGGCTGTTGCATATGGTGATAGAGCAGAGATTGAACAAGACTCTATAGCTGTTGAAGTTTTCACCAATGGGCTGGGTGATGCAGAAATAGTACAGAAGTTGCTAGAGAGGCACCCAGCCACACTTGCCTGTGCATACGAAATAGCCCACCGACACAAAACCACTAAAAGGGCTGCATCTTATGTAACCAGTGCCATGCAGCAAGGAGTCCGTAACGCAGCTGAACGCCGGCCCCGAGCTGCTGTTGTCAGAGAAAAAGACAAAGATGAGACTGTTGCTGAGCATGCACCTGCAGCTAGCCCCTCACCGAATCATTTTGTCCCACACACACCCTCGACAACACCGAACAATCACAGAAACTTTAAAAGGAGTGGGGTTCGCTGCCATAACTGTCAAGGTTGGGGCCATGTCCAAAAGCAGTGCCCTTCCCCTCACAAAACCACCAAGGCCTTAACAATGAAAAGTAGCCCTTGGGACAGCCCAAAACCCACCGTGCTCCACCTTAAGTGCCAAAGCCAAGAAATGAGTATCCCCATGCGCCTCTACGAAGTGGAGGCATGTGCTGTTTTGGACAGTGGGGCCCGGAGGAGCGTGCTGCCGTTGCCCTACTACAACTCCATCCACCCAGACGCGAGGCCACCACTACAGCCCTCAGTTGTTGAGACCTTGCTTGGTGTGGGACCTGGGGACGTGCCGGTGCTAGGTGAAGCCCAGATATCTGTCAATATCAACAATCGACCGGTGGATGTTGATTTCCTGGTGGCAGATATAGCAGAAAATGAGGTGCTGCTTGGGCATCCCTTTCTCACTCAAGCAGAAGCACGTCTTGATTTCGGCAAACGCTGCATCATCCTATTCGGTGAAGAGGTGCTTTACTACCAAACCGAAGCCAGTACAAAGTCACACGCAGTGAGAATAGCTAGAACTGTGGTGGTGGAACCGGGGCAAGAGTATATGGTGAAAGGCAATGTGCATCCTGGTGCAGCAGCTCAAGGTGACATGATGCTTAGTCCCACCAAAGGTTTTGTTGAGAAGCACAAAGTACTTATCGCCAGAGTCCTAGTCAACGTGCAGCCTTCTAAAGCTGTCCCACTTTGCCTTTTTAACCTCGGCAATAAAGCAGTAACAATTACGGAAGGATCCATTGCCGGGCTCCTCCAGCCAGCTGAGGCCGTGGAACCCTCCATGGTCTCTCCAGCTGCAGACTCACTGACCAGCCCTCCTGTGGTTCCGCTGCACCTGCAGGAGCTCTATGCCCAGAGCTCCACAGACCTCAGTGACTATGAACAGCTCCAACTGAAACGCTTGCTTAGCACTTAGGGGGGGCGATCGTGGCTCAAGAGTTGGGAGTTCGCCTTGTAATCGGAAGGTTGCCGGTTCGAGCCCCGGCTTGGACTCGGTCGTTGTGTCCTTGGGCAAGACACTTCACCTGTTGCCTACTGGTGGTGGTCAGAGGGCCCGGTGGAGCCAGTGTCCTGGCAGCCTCGCCTCTGTCAGTGCACCCCAGGGTGGCTGTGGCTACAATGTAGCTTGCCATCACCAGTGTGTGAATGTGTGTGTGAATGGGTGGATGACTGGTTGTGTAAAGCGCTTTGGGGTCCTTAGGGACTAGTAAAGCGCTATACAAATACAGGCCATTTACCATTTCACTTATGGACATGTGTTTTCTACAGGGCCTGCTGACCTGGGCCGAACCAGCCTTGTGCAGCATGACATCATAACCCGTCCTGGTGCCCCAGTCAAACAACATCCACGAAGAATGGCAGGGGAAAAGCAGCAAGATGCTGATCAGCAGATCTACGACAGCCTACAGAGCGGTCTCGCCCAACGCAGCTGCAGCAGCTGGGCCTCGCCCATCGTTATGGTGCGGAAGAAAGATGGGACATACCGTCTCTGCATTGACTACAGGGCTGTCAACGACCGCACCATAACAGACGCCTACCCGCTGCCCTGCATCCAGGACACGCTGGACACACTCTCAACTGCCAGATGGTTCAGCACATTAGACCTCGCATCAGGCTACTGGCACGTTGAGCTGACGCCTAGAGCACGCAGGGCCGCCGCTTTCTGCACTAGGACAGGCCTCTTTGAGTGGAACGTCATGCCATTTGGACTATGCAATGCCCCGGCGACGTTCCAGCGGCTGATGGACCGCGTCCTGGCTGGCATGCAGTGGGAGACCTGCCTGGTCTACTTGGACGACATCATCGTGCTGGCTAAGGACGTATCTGGGATGTTGCAACGGCTTGGCCAGGTATTCTATAGACTTCAACAAGCTAACTTGAAACTGAAACCTGCCAAATGCTGCCTCTTTCACCGCGAAGTTGCTTATCTTGGCCATGTGGTATCCGAGTATGGTGTGGCTACCGACCCCAGCAAAGTTCAAAAAGTTCAGATGTGGCCCACACCTACGTCCATCAAGGAGGTCAGACGCTTCATCAGCCTGGCCTCATATTATCGCCGGTTCGTGAAAGATTTTGCCTCTATAGCCGAACCCCTGCACAACCTGACCAAGAAGAACGCACATTTTCAGTGGTATGCTGAGCACCAAGCAGCCATCGACAAGCTGAAGTGTCGACTCATCTCTGCCCCTGTTCTTGGCTATCCACTTGACCATGGAGAAATGACACTAGACACTGATGCCAGCGACACTAGCATCGGCGCGGTGCTGTCACAGATGCAACAGGGCGTGGAACATGTGCTGGCATATGGCAGTCGTAAGCTATCAAGAACTGAACAAAACTACTGCACCACACGACGTGAACTACTAGCCGTCGTGGATTTCACGTCCCATTTTCGCCAGTACCTCCTTGGACGGCCTTTCAAAGTGCACACAGACCACAGCAGCCTGCGCTGGCTAACAAAAATGAAAGAGCCAGAGGGACAGTTAGCTCGATGGCTCGAGAAGCTTGCTGAGTTTCAACTTTCATCCACCGTCCAGGTCCACTACACCAGAAACAAAGACTTTAGATCAAACTGCTCTTACTATTTCAGACATTTTATGTCAAAACACTCCTACTAACACAGACATCTCAGAACAGATAGTTCACACTAGAACAGACATATCACATCAGAACATTTCCACTAATACACACACTGTAAAGCTCTCTGAGAAAGTATATGTGGCTAAAACCCTTGATACTGCTTCTCTGTTTCACGGCTGGACCATGGGGGAGCTGAGCCAAGCCCAGGACGCTGATGCAGACATTGCACCCATACGCGCCTGGATGGAGGCCAGCAGTGAGTGCCCCCCTTGGACTATTGTCTCACCATGCAGGCCAGCCACTAAGACATACTGGGCTCAATGGAAACGGCTCTACTTCAGAGATGGAGTTCTGGTCCGTCGCTTCTACTTCCTTGACGAGACCCAGTTCTATCCCCAAATCGTACAGCCACGCAAGCTACAACCAGAAGTGATGGGCCAGATGCACGAAGGGCCAGTGGGTGGACATTTTGGTGTGACTGTGGCCATACTACGAACCAGATTCTATTGGTATCACATGAGGGAAGACGTCGCTCTTTGGTGCCGTACTTGTACCAGCTGTGCATCCAGGGCCCGACCCCAGAAGACACCGCAAGCTCCGATGGGAACTGTCCGGGTAGGAGCCCCAATGGAGCGCGTTGCGCTGGACATTATGGGACCACTGAATGAGACGGAGCGCAGAAACTGATATGTGCTTGTGATACAAGACTACTTTACAAAGTGGACTGAAGCCTTTCCTATCCCAGATGAACGGGCTGCAACCATTGCCGAGGTCGTTGCATCTGAGTGGGTGTGCCGCTACAGGATACCTCAAGCACTGCACAGTGACCAGGGACGCAATTTTGAATCTGATGTGTTCCAGGGGGTGTGCAGTTTGTTTGGCATAGACAAGACTCATACAACGCCATTCCGACCCCAGTCAGATGGCCAGGTTGAACGTTTTAATGCCACTCTCCAGAAGATCCTGGCCTCCACAGCAGAGCGTTGCCATTGGGACTGGGACCTGATGATCCCGTACTCTGTTATGGCCTACAGGGCGACCAAACACAGTGCTACAGGTTTCACCCCAAACTTCATGATGTTTGGCCGAGAACTGAGTGAGCCAGTGGACCTTGTCGCAGGTCTACCTCCTGATCCAGGCAACCAACCCTCAGCTCCAGAGTATGTGCAGCAAATGCGTGAGCGGATGGATCTGGCCCACCTCATCGTCAGGGAAGCCCTGTGTGAGTCAGTCACGTGCGCAAAAAGGCAATATGACAAGAACTGTTGCCACACACAGTATAAGACTGGAGATCCTGTGTGGTATCTCATCAAAGGTACATGTCACATCAAGAACAAGGTCAGAAAGTTCCTCCCATCGTATGAAGGATCATTCTTTGTCCTGGTGCAATTGGATGACCTAGTTTATCGGATCCAGAAGAACCCAAGGTCTAAAGTGAAAGTTGTCCACCATGACCAGCTAAAGCATTATCGCTGCTGCGAGCCCCTGGACAATACCTGGGTCCTTGATCAAGCTCATCAGTGGTCCCCTACAGAGGTCCCACCACCAGCTTTAGAGGATGACCCAGCAGACCGTGATCTGGGTCTGCACAGTCTGTTCTCTACTGCAACTGGCAATGGCCCCAGCTCCTCTCAGCCATCTGTCTCAGTTGCAGCTGATCCCGCTGCAGTTGTGGTTATCCCATCGTCCCCTTCCCATGTAGACCATGAGAATGGTGGGGGTGTGGTGGGTGAGCCAGACCACCTGGGCCAGCAGTTTCAGCGACCAACTCGTCGGCGCAGTGCTCCAGACCGGTATGGAGTGTGGATCACTTAGCTTGGTTTACCTACCATGGACAGTTCCAAGTAGGACTGAAGATTCAGTTCAAGTTGAAATCGTTTCAGCCTCCTACACTGTTAGCTACAATGGTTTAAGAGAGCTATATTTTTCATTGTTCCAGTGTTTACATTTGAAAAAAAAAAAAGGGTAGTAAAGTATCTGAAGGACCTACGGGGTTATCTACATGCATTTATCCATTTGTATTTGTGCCTTCCTAGATGCTAGGATAAGTTAGTTATTCCCGGTCGCCATGTAATAGTTACAATTGTGTAATTTCTTTTCTACTTAACAGCACTTGAAATGCTTTATTTTGCACATGTATGTACACCTTACTTGAGTCAACGTCTTTGTCACTGAAGTGCACTAGTTGATACTATACCTCACCTTATATGCGGTAATGGCTAACACTTTTATCTCCTGTGGGCTCCAAGTGGTAAAGGGGATTGTGTACCAGTTTTATGCATTACAATGCTGGAGTGGAATTATTGTTTAATTGCCATCCAGAGTGGGGGTAGTGTTGCAGGAATTGCCGTCTTGTGTGTGGCTGGGTGCAGTAAGGAGTGTATGTGATGTGTGTGTGAGCATGCGCGTGAAGGAAACGCGGGGAGCGGAAGAGAAAAAAAGAGAGAGAGAGTGTGTCCTGGGTAGAGAGGGCGACCGGGAGCAGCGTTCTAACGGGCTACAGCCTATGCAGTGTGTTTTCGAAGTGTGCAGTACTGTTATTAAAGCCTCATCTCTTCAGTACTCTCCGGTGTCCCGGCTGATTTCTGTCTGCCTCACTACTCCACAAAAGTGAAGGGAGTTAACCCCGAAGGAGGACAAACTTCAGCCCTGGAGGAAGCATCTCCCCTCGTGTCTCCCGACCACGGTCAGGGGACTGACGGCGAGGAATGGTTAACACAGAGCTCCCGCCGCCACTGAGCATATCTTGCTTTATCATCGATACGTTCTGCACAACCTTGAGGGATAAAAACTTTAAACAAGAGTCTGTTAAAATGCCTCCTACAAGAGCTGCAAAATCTGCATCCAACAAATCTCCTGAAGAGTCACAAGCGAAAGAGGGTATGTCGACGACCACAGCTACCACGCCAAGTACACCTGTGGACGCCGACGCGCTCGCTGCGGAAATATCAAAGACAGTCGTGGACAAAATTCAAACTAAACAGGGGAAAATCAAAATCGACAGAGCCCATCGGTCCATTGGATTATCGAGACCTAATCACCCTCGTGCAATGATTATTAATGATTAGGATCCTCACTGCAGCTAAAGATAATGGCCCCCTGACTTATGATGGACAGATCATTCATATTTGACAAGATTTGGCAACAGGAGTAAAAGAGATGCGAAGTGCGTTTAACGGAGTGTGCCAAAAACTTGTCCAGAAAAATATGCGCTTTTATATGCGCTATCCTGCTACACTAAACTTTTCCCACGGAGGGAAAAATTACTCCTTCCGTAAATCTGAAGATGCTCTTGCTCTTTTGGACAATTTGAGTTAAATTGAAGTACACCGACAGCAATTGATTGAATATGTTATAACAAAAAAAAAAAAGAAAGCTGAGCTGATATGACTGATCTTAAAATAATTTCTTTAAGGGCTGAATAATGTTGTTAAATGACAAAAAACTCTTTCGTTTTTGAAGAAGGAAAAAACACAAATTGCCTTAGTTTCAGAAAGTCATTTAAATGATTTGGAACACTCAAAACTAAAAAGAAGTTGGGTTTGCCAAGCTTTTTACTCATCCTATAATACAAAAAGTAGAGGAGTAGCCATCCTTATCCATCGTAATTTGCCTCTAACATAGAGATAGACATAACTTGAAGGGTCAGGTAGAATTTGTAGCAGTTGTTGTGTACAACTGGTCTAAGCAGATGCACTTACTGAATTTAAGAGTCAAGTTCTTGCATGAGTTGGACCAATAATACAGACTTGTAATGAATGCTCTTCCTTACCAGTGAGTCCCGAAGCTCTTTTGGAATATCCTGTGTTTTCTGTTTTTCCAAATCCATGAGAGATGCTTGAACATGAGTCTCCTTTTATATGAACTCAAGACTCCTCTTGCAGTCCCACCCACATTTAAGTCAATGACAATCAGTCATGAAACCAATGGTTGGCTAACGACTGTTGTAGCGGCCCATTGTATTTTGGTTTCCTCTTTTGTCTCCAGTAGCTGTTGAAGGTTTCGTGTGGCTTCAATCAGAGGCATCTTATTAACACATAAATTAACGATTCCCTGAACTATTCAAAATAAAGACTTCCCCAAATATGAGCACTAAGGAAAAAAACCTCAACTGTTTCCATTTGAGGGGTCTCTACTTGATATATTCTTTAAGTGAAACATATACAGTAAAGCCACATAGAATTTTCTTCTATTTGGTGCTCTATTTGAAGTTTGCTTCAAAGTGTCTAATTGCTGTAAACTCATATGCATGTTCACTTTGATTGGGTGCACTTAGGAAAAGAACCACCATTGATATGAAGCACAGGACATGTAGCTTCAAATATTTATGAATTTCTTATGTATAGCTCTAATCCATGATTACTATATTAGACCTAATGAGTACAACAATAATTAGCACGTAATGTACTCAGAATCCAAGTAAGTGCTTAAGTCTCTGTAATGTTCATGACCAATCTTATGCTTATTGAATACATATATAACAAGGGTATCAGTGAAAAAGCTGATGTTTTGAATGTAATACTTTGTTGCTGAGATCAAGAGTTGATCATGTTGGTAGAGGGTTGATCCTTAGGAGTCTGCAGAGACTTTGTGTGCATCCCAGAGTGTTCTGGCATTCACACCCACATCCTGGGAGCATGGGAGAGGTCGTACCTGCTCTTATTGTTTTGTGGTAGGATGAACGTATCTATATCTGTTTTAGTCTAAGTGGCTTTTGTTTAGATGAACTGGTGGACTAACAGACCAGCAGGTTTAGCGAAGTCTTTATGGGGTCACACTCTGACCCCCCCCCCCCCCCCCCACACACACACACACACACATACTTACACAACACACAGGCAAGGTACTCTTTGTTTGTATGTGTAACCCTCTCAAGGTTATCCACGGCTGTTCAAGCCAGTGATTTAATGTTTAATGTATGCAGTACTAATTCCATCCAACAGAGGGCAGTGATAGCGCTATAGTTGTCCTGCACTGCGTTATGCGGCAAGAAGAAAAGCTGACATGTCATACATGTATGCCTATATGACATCATACTGTATGCCTATATGACATCATACTGTAGCCTGGGAAACGGTTAGCCACACAGGACACAATTACTGGGTTCTTAATGTGCAGTTTTATTGTCAATGCCGACTGAATAAACAAAAAAATGTCCTTTGACCTTTACTTTTGTCAAACAGCGGCCATATGGACTTGTACTGAACATCGACAGCACGAGAGGTAACGTGGCAAAGTAACAGAATAACCGACTAAACAAAGATTCGCCAATACAATACGAGGAATAAAGGAAATGAAATACAAAACACAAAAATACGGCAGTGACCTCTGTGGGCAGAACAAAATACAAAGAGCTAAATCACACAAGGCTCCTTTAAAAACTGTGGAAGTGTTACATACATTTTTATAAACACTTACATTCCACAGAAATCTCAGCTCACTCGGATGCTGGAGCACACAGACGATCTCGCAACTCATCCCTTGCATGGAGAAAATGGCCGCTCCACGCTGCACATACAGGTCCTTTGCATCATACATTTCAGAAATACATCATCTTGTTAAAATACTGATGTTTTGCCACTGCACTACAATTATACCAATATGTTTCAATGAGTTATGTGCATATTTAACAATTCCTTACCAACAATTTAACTCCTTCACAACATTCCCGAAAAGTCCCAAAATGCAGTTCTTGTTAAGTCTTTTTTTGGAAAACTGCAGTTAACCCTTAAGAACTGCTACAATACTATTGTAGCAGTTCAGTCATATAGGCTACAATACTGTATGCCTATATGACATCATACTTTATGCCTATATGACATCAATATGAATGCATATGTGATATCAAGCTGTCTCGTTCCTGGACTTCAAGGTGGGACAGCTGTGGCAGTGGGGAGGTGGAAGCTGGGCTGGGAAAAATACTGTGAAGAGACCAGGGCGTTGGTTTCAGGTGAAGGGGACAGGTGGGGGGCAAGGCCCAGATGAGGTCGAGGTGCGGGGAGGCAGGCAGGTGAGTTTCAGGCTAGTTGGCAATGCTGTACCAGCAGCTGGTGGCCCAGGTCCAGAAAAGCGGGGATGACTGAGGCGAGAACCCCACTCCAGGAGCCGACTCTGAAGACAGGAAAAAGCAGGTAAGTTTTCACACAGGATCTGGACTGAGCAATAAAACATCACTGACTAACCTGATACTCAGGCCATGACTGATTGAGTGCGCAGATCTTATATGCTGCTGGAATAATTGCCCACAGGTGCTCAGCCAGGGAGGAGCAACCGATCTCCACCCAAAGGAGGAGGACCGCTGTTGGAAACCTACAGGTACGCACCCAGACCATGACAACATCAAGCTGGATACCATACATGACATGAAGCTGGATGCAGACATGACATCATACTTTAAGACTTATATGACATCAAGCTGTCTCGATCCAGGGCTTCAAGCTGAGGGCAGACATGAGATCAGGCTGTATGACATAAATGACATCAATCTGTAAGACTTATATGACATTAAAATTGGGTGATCGTGGCTCAAGAGTTGGCAGTTCGTCTTGTAATCGGAAGGTTGCCGGTTCGAGCCCCGGCTTGGACAGTCTCAGTCATTGTGTCCTTGGACAAGACACTTCACCCGTTGCCTACTGGTGGTGTCAGAGGGCCCGGTGGCGCCAGTGTCCGGCAGCCTCGCCTCTGTCAGTGCGCCCCAGGGTGGCTGTGGCTACAATGTAGCTGCCATCACCAGTGTGTGTGTGTGTGTGTGTGTGTGTGTGTGTGTGTGTGTGGATAACTGGATGTGTAAAGCACTTTGGGGTCCTTAGGGACTAGTAAAGCGCTAAATAAATACAGGCAATTTACCATTAAGTTTTATGTATTCCATGACATCAAGCTTTATGTCATAAATGATATAAAGATGCGTGCCATGCATGATATCAAACTGTATGCACATATGACATGTTTTCGTCATGATCCTGGTGTTTCCCAGTTTTTTGTGTTTGTGTTCTATTTCTGGATTATTGGTTGTTCATGGTTTTGTTCTTTTGATGTTATTTGTTGTTCTTGTTTCTAGTTTAAGTCTCTGTCTTCGTTGTGTTCCATGTGTCATATTTTTTCAGTTTGTCTCTCAGTGTCAAGTGCACGTGTTTGTGAATTGTCCCAGTCCTACGTGCAGAGTCTAGTTTTGCTTCCCCTCATCTTGTTATGTATAATTATCCCAGCTGTCACTTCCTCCTGTTTCTCATTCCCTGATTGCTCCTGTGTGGATAGAAGCCCTGTGTTTTCTCCTGCTTGCTACTGGTCCGTCTGTGTAACCTTAACCCTTAAGCACTGCCCCCCCCAGTGACCACAATGTACAACCACACAAACCTATAAAATTAACAGCTTCAAGTGCACGCAACATGCAGATAGCCAGAGAAATAGCACAAGCAATAACATTAAATTACCCAATAACATTCTTGTCTTACCATAAATGGAAACAAAGAAACAACATTTTAAGACCCCTTTTTGAACCTTAAATGGACATTTGGTTAACTGAAATGGAAAATATTATTATTAATTTACCACTCGGCTACAATACTGTATGCCTATATGACATCATACTGTATGCTTATATGACATCATACTGTATGCCTATATGACATCCTACTGTATGCCTATATGACATCATACTGAATGCCTATATGACATCAATCTGAATGCATATACGATATCAAGCTGTCTCGTTCCAGGACTTCAAGCTGAGTGCATACATGAGACAAGGCTGTATGACATAAATGACACCAAGCTGTGTGACATATATGACATCTGTCATGGCCCAGAGGCACGAGGTAAATGGGATGGACACAAGTGCAAGATCCAAACCGGAAGCGAGACAGTGAGTGAACAAAAAGGTTCATTTCTAGCTGTCCACAGCCTCGATGTCCATACCTTGGATGTTCAGTGGTTGCAGTGGAGAATGCTTGTGCCTGTGGAAGTCTACCACCAGCTCCTTGGTTTTACTGGTGTTGATCTGGAGGTAGTTCAGCTGCACCAGTCCACAAAGTCCTGAGTCAGTCCTCTGTACTCCTTGTCGTCCCCATCAGTGATGAGGCCGACTATTGCAGAGTCATCAGAGAACTTCTGCAGGAAGCACTGGGTGGAGTTGTGGGAGAAGTCTGCAGTGTAGATGGTGAAGAGGAACGGAGCCAGAACCGTTCCCTGTGGGGCCCCCGTACTGCAGACGACCCTGTCCGACACACAGCCCTGAGTCCTCACATACTGTGGTCGGTCGGTGAGGTAGTCCAAAATCCAGGTAGTAATATGACATGAAGCTGAATGCATACATGACATCATACTGTATGCCTATATGACATCATACCACAAGGCTTATGTGACATCAAGCTGTATGCACATATGACATGTTTTCGTCATGATCCTGGTGTTTCCCAGTTTTTTGTGTTTGTGTTCTATTTCTGGATTATTGGTTGTTCATGGTTTTGTTCTTTTGATGTTATTTGTTGTTCTTGTTTCTAGTTTAAGTAGCCTGCCCACAGGCTTAGAGTCCACATGAATTCCTTGCCATGAATAATTTTCTCTGGATTTTAGGGACCAAATCAGCTGCTGTAAACTGGCAGGACTTTAATGCCACCACAGCAGATTGCGTCACAGTTTTGCAGCTGGGTGCGGTGATGGATTGGCTGGTACGTCACATCATCCCTGATGACAACAACACATCTGAGATGCACACTGACATTTCAGAGGGTAAGCTGAACGTTAATTCTTTAACCTGTCGCATTACAAAAACTTGAAGAAATCCCCCAAAGAAACCAAATTCCAAGAAATCCAAACATGGTAATGTTTGCACACACATGTGATTATGCGTAGAGGTCCACCCTACCAGCCAACCTCAGGACTCTATGCATGCACACATTAATGCACATACATCGGCACACATTCTGGCATTGATATTTGAAATCTCAGAAGAAAGACGAGTCCTGTATTGATATTTGATGTCAAATATCAATCCCAGTCAGTCAAGCCAGAGCTGAAATCACCAGAAAGTGCCGATGAGAGTGGCTTGATGACAAACTGTGTGACCTATATGACATCAAACTGTATGAATTCATGACATCAAGCTGAATGCCTTATATGCAGTGATGGGAATTACGGCACTACAAGTAACGGCGTTACTAACGGTGTTGCTTTTCAAGTAACGAGTAATCTAACTAATTACTATTTCTATTGTTACAACGCCGTTTCCATTACTAGCAAGAACTTCTTCCTGCTCTTGCTCTTGACGAAGGCGGTCGCACTTTTCTCCTCCTCCTCTCCCTTAGCTTCCTTGCTTAGCCTCTTGTGTCCTTGTCTAGTCTCATGTTTTTTGTATTAATTTTCCCTGGAACACTCTCTCACAGTCTGTTCTCTAAAACCTAAAAGAGGAATTCTGGATTCAATTCAATTCAATTTCAATTCAATTTTATTTATATAGCGCCAAATCACAACAAAGGCGCTTCATAGATACAGAGAAAAACCCAACAATCATATGACCCCCTATGAGCAGCACTTTGGCGACACTGGGAAGGAAAAACTCCCTTTTAACAGGAAGAAACCTCCGACAGAACCAGGCTCAGGGAGGGGCGGGGCCATCTGCTGTGATTGGTTGGGGTGAGAGAAGGAAGACAGGATAAAGACATGCTGTGGAAGAGAGACAGAGGTTAATAACAGATATGATTCAACACAGAGAGGTCTGTTAACACATAGTGAGTGAGAAAGGTGACTGGAAAGGAAAAACTCAATGCATCATGGGTATCCCCCGGCAGCCTACATCTATTGCAGCATAACTAAGGGAGGATTCAGGGTCACCTGGTCCAGCCCTAACTATATGCTTTAGCAAAAAGGAAAGTTTGAAGCCTAATCTTGAAAGTAGAGATAGTGTCTGTCTCCTGAATCCAAACTGGAAGCTGGTTCCACAGAAGAGGGGCCTGAAAACTGAAGGCTCTGCCTCCCATTCTACTTTTAAATACTCTAGGAACAACAAGTAGGCCTGCAGAGCGAGAGCGAAGTGCTCTAATAGGGTGATATGGTACTACAAGGTCATTAAGATAAGATGGGGCCTGATTATTTAAGACCTTGTATGTGAGGAGCAGGATGTTGAATTCTGGATTTAACAGGAAGCCAATGAAGGGAAGCCAAAACAGGAGAAATATGCTCTCTCTTTCTAGTCCCTGTCAGTACTCTTGCTGCAGCATTTTGGATTAACTGAAGGCTTTTCAGTGAGTTTTTTGGACATCCTGATAATAATGAATTGCAGTAGTCCAGCCTGGAAATAATAAATGCATGAACTAGTTTTTCAGCGTCACTCTGAGACAGGATATTTCTAATTTTAGAGATGTTGCACAAATGGAAGAACGCAGTCTTACATATTTGTTTAATATGTGCGTTGAAGGACATATCCTGGTCAAAAATGACTCCAAGGTTCCTCACAGTGTTACTGGAGGCCAAGGTAATGCCATCCAGAGTAAGAATCTGGTTAGATACCATATTTCTAAGCTTTTAAGCGCTGAGTACAATAACCTCAGTTTTATCTGAATTAAGAAGCAGAAAGTTAGTGGCCATCCAAGTCTTTATGTCTTTAATGTCATTGACTTAAATGTGGGTGGGACTGCAAGAGGAGTCTTGAGTTCATATAAAAGGAGACTCATGTTCAAGTGTCCCTCATGGATTTGGAAACACAGACAACACAGGATATTCCAAAAGAGCTTCGGGACTCACTGGTAAGGAAGAGCGTTCATTACAAGTCTGTATTATTGGTTCAGCTCATGCAAGAACTTGTCTCTTGAATTCAGTAAGTTTATCTGCTTGGACCAGTTGTACACAACAACTGCTACAAATTCTACCTGACCCTTCAAGTTATGTCTATCAAACTGAGTTCTATGTTTCATATCAAGATCACTTTGAATGGAGACACTGATGGTGGTTGTATTCCTAAGTGCACCCACTCAAAGTGACCTTGCATATGAGTTTACAGCAATTAGACACTTTGAAGCAAACTTTAGTTAACACGGTTCACTTACAGAACATCTCAAGTAGAGACCCATCAAATGGAAACACTTGTGGTTTTCCTCTTTACTTAGTGCTCCTATTTGGGGAATTCTTTATTTTAAATAGTTCAGGGAATCATTAATTTATGTGTTAATAACTGTGATTAAAAAAAGCACAAATTCTTCAACAGCTACTGGAGACAAAAGAGGAAACCAAAATACAAATGGACGCTACTACAGTCGTTAGCCAACCATTGGTTTCATGACTGAATGTCATTGACTTAAATGTGGGTGGGACTGCAAGAGGAGTCTTGAGTTCATATAAAAGGAGACTCATGTTCAAGCATCTCTCATGGATTTGGAAACACAGACAACACAGGATATTCCAAAAGATCTTCAGGACTCACTGGTAAGGAAGAGCATTCATTACAAGTCTGTATTATTGGTTCAACTCATGCAAGAACAGTATGATGTCATATAGGCATTCAGTATGATGTCATATGGGCATACAGTATGATGTCATAAAGGCATACAGTATTGTAGCCGAGTGGTAAATTAATAATAATAATTTCCATTTCAGTTAACCAAATGTCCATTTAAGGTTCAAAAAGGGGTCTTAAACTGTTGTTTCTTTGTTTCCATGTATGGTAAGACAAGAATGTTATTGGGTAATTTAATGTTATTGCTTGTGCTATTTCTCTGGCTATCTGCATGTTGCGTGCACTTGAAGCTGTTAATTTTATAGGTTTGTGTAGTTGCATATTGTGGTCACTGGGGGGGGGGGGGGGGGGGGGGGGCAGTGCTTAAGGGTTAACTGCAGTTTTCCAAAAAACGACTTAACAAGAACTGCATCTCGGGACTTTTCTTCTTGTTGTGGATGTGGAATGGGAATGTTGTGAAGGAGTTAAATTGTTGGTAAGGAATTGTTAAATATGCACATAACTCATTGAAACATATTGGTATAATTGTAGTGCAGTGGCAAAACGTCAGTATTTTAACAAGATGATGTATTTCTGAAATGTATGATGCAAAGGACCTGTATGTGCAGCGTGGAGCGGCCATTTTCTCCATGCAAGGGATGAGTTGCGAGATCGTCTGTGTGCTCCAGTATCCGAGTGAGCTGAGATTTCTGTGGAATGTAAGTGTTTATAAAAATGTATGTAACACTTCCACAGTTTTTAAAGGAGCCTTGTGTGATTTAGCTCTTTGTATTTTGTTCTGCACACAGAGGTCACTGCCGTATTTTTGTGTTTTGTATTTCATTTCCTTTATTCCTCGTATTGTATTGGCGCATCTTTGTTTAGTCGGTTATTCTGTTACTTTGCCACGTTACCTCTCGTGCTGTCGATGTTCAGTACAAGTCCATATGGCCGCTGTTTGACAAAAGTAAAGGTCAAAGGAAATTATTTTGTTTATTCAGTCGGCATTGACAATAAAACTGCACATTAAGAACCCAGTAATTGTGTCCTGTGTGGCTAACCGTTTCCCAGGCTACAGTATGATGTCATATAAGGCATACAGCTTCATGTCATATAGGCATACAGTATGATGTCATATATGCATACATGTGTGACCTCTGTGTAGTGTCTTCTCTGGTCTGCATTCACAACAAAAAGGCAATGGTTAGAATGCTCTCTTTTTAATGTCGTGGGCAATCAGCACAAAATCTCGCAGGAATCCTCCATTATTCTGAGGATTACATTTCCACTTGCAGTGTGATCGTATAGTGGTAAATTTATACAACCAAAATAGAAAAACTTCAACACCATTAACATTGCATGTTAAATTTCGCAAATGAAAGGAATATAGAAATATATTTTAAAGCTGTACATGAAACAATGTGAATTCGCTAAACAGTGTGGCACAGTCTCATACCTGCATTCACAACAAAAAGGCAATGGTTAGAATGCTCTCTTTTTAATGTCGTGGGCAATCAGCACAAAATCTAAACGGGAAAGCAACAACAGAGTTAGCTAACTATGCTCCCATTTTGTTTCCTGTCTTCCCAATAAAGAAATCTCACATAAACGTGCACTCAGTTCAACATAAAGACTGGAGAAATGACCCGCAACAAATGATGTATAAACAACAAAAATAATCGGGTCAGACTGTATTACTTTAACAGCCTGCGATATGATTTTTCCTCCCCACGACATTTGCGCATTCCTTACCTCGCAGGAATCCTCCATTATTCTGAGGATTACCCAGAATCCCTTGCCCTTTGTGAATATTGCAGGGTGACTTTTTCAACAGTAGGTGGCGCCAATGTCCCATTTAGCGGGATTTAACTTCAACTCTATTTAACTATGTTACACACACCCCCCTTAAATCCTGCTAAATTGGGGCGTGACAGCAGAAAAACAGAAACTTCCAATGCATAAAACATAACAGTGTGACCATGGGAGCACAATATAGTTCAAGTCAGTTAAAAAAACTTTCCATATGGAATAAGGCGAGCAAGAGAGTGGCCAATTCCCCTGCCAACCCAGATATGAAAGATGCCGTATACACCTCCCATGATGTGAACATTGCTCCAAGCAGGTAGTACCCAAAACGTTCTGAGTAACAGCACATTTGCAAAACGGCTAGTAATCTATCCTGAAAACATATTTCGCACAAATGAAAAAAAGGAGTCAACTGTCGACACTGAATCATCAACCTGTTGTTCATTGATCTCACAAATGAGACGTGTTGGAGGTTTCACAGGTCTACCCGATCTAGTACAAAGAGGTGGCGGCTGTGTACGCACTACATGGGCCTCTGTACTCAGGTGTGTGTCAGTCACAAGATCAGGGGAAATGACATGTTGAGCATCTCCCGCCAGAAGCTGAGAGGAGGCACTCCGGGACACAACAGATTCAATAAAGGGGGCAGGGGAGGGCAACCGGGAAACCAACGGGTCACACACAGCAGGCGGAGCCACAGTCGATTCTGCCTCAGAGGTTGGGACGCTCAAATCCGCACCAAGAGAACAACCAGGTTGACCAACCGCAGAGTCCCTGTCACTTGCTTGGTCCATCTGCATGAGCCAGCGAACCGTCTTCATCTCACCATCTCACCATCCTGCACATCACCTGGAAGTTCTGGTTCACCTTGTCCACTATCTGCAACCGAGGGGCAGGTTGACACTGGTATGCACTCGTTTCTTGCAGGAATGAAACTCACAGGAAGTAGTAGGTTTCGGTGAACAACTTTTTCCCTGAGTGTCACAGGGTCTCTGATGTGGTACACATTGATGTCAGGTTTCACAGACGCCACCTCAAAAACTGTGGATTCCCATTTGTCAGCAATCTTTCTCTTTCAAAGGAGCTTGCAAAGAAAAGCGTCTGGACTTCTTTAAGTTACTTGAAGACGTTTCACCTCTCATCCGAGAGGCTTCTTCAGTTCTAAGGTCAAATGGTGGAGAGTCCCAGATATAAACCTGGTGGGAGTGTACCCCCACAGAGGGAGCCACCTCCACAGGACAAGATTCAGCTGTCCATCTGCATCTTAAGGATAAAGGACACTCTTTCGAGGATGCCAATGTTCACATTTTGGACAGAGAGGACAGATGGTTTGAAAGAGGAGTGAAAGAAGCCATCTATGTCCACTGTGAGCGACCATCTTTGAACAGAGGCGGTGGTTTACGACACCAACTCTCTGCCATCTATAATCCAGTTTTGAGATCCCTTCCCAGACGCCTTAACGCCCACTCACACCCTGGGCCATCTGACCTCAGGAATTCGCATGATAAGGTGGGGCCAGGTTTCACAATGAACTCACCCGAAACTCTGGCTGATTGGGACCCACACCCAGTTCCACACCTTGGCTCAAGCGATTAGAGGATCATCAGGGGGTCCTTTTGTCCCTCTGTGGGGGGACACTCCCACTAGGTTTATATCTGGGACTCTCCACCATTTGACCTTAGAACTGAAGAAGCTTCTCGGATGAGAGGTGAAACGTCTTCAAGTAACTTAAAGAAGTCCAGACGCTTTTCTTTGCAAGCTCCTTTGACTACGATGACCTGGATGACTGAGAACCTTCACAGACACCTTCACAGACAGATCTTTCTCTTTCCTCTCTCACCACGATTAGCGAGCAAGACTCTGTCGCCGACTGAGAGGGGCGCACCTTTAGCCTTGCGGTCATAATTCTTCGCCTGGCGAGCCTGGGCAATACGGCTGTTCTGCCTGGCAATGCGGGCAGCCTCAGAAAGGTCACGCTTCAAATGGGCGACAAATTCACCGTGGTCAACAACAGCACCATCAGGGAGAACATGCTGGAAAACAACATCAAAAGGCAAACGAGGAATTCTCCCAAATATGAGAAAAAAACGTGCGAAACCTGTTGTTTCATGTTCAGTGCAATTGTAGCAGAACGTCAACATCTGAAGCATTTGCGGCCACCTGGCTTTGGATTGAGGGGGCAAAGCCCGTATCATGTTCCCCAAGGTCCTGTTGTATCGCTCGACAATACCATTCCCCATTGGGTGGTAAGGAGTGGTGTGTGATTTCTGGATGCCAGCCATGTCCAGGAGCTCCTTAATGAGTTGACTCTCAAAGTTGGCTCCTTGATCAGAGTGTATACGTCTGGGAAAGCCGTACACACAGAAAAAGTCATTCCACAAGCGGCGAGCATCCTGCTTGGCAGACTGATTCTTACAAGGGAATGCATGCGCTAATTTGGAAAAATGGTCTGTGACAACCAAAACATCAACGCACTTCTTGTCAGTCTGTTCAGCAGTCCAGAAGTCGATGCAGACTAGCTCCATCGGTTCAGTGGTACAAATGCTCTCCAGTGTGGCACGGTCATTTGGCTCCGGGGTTTTCCCAACCACACAACGAAAACAGCTTTTCACATGAATGATGATGTCACCCTCCATCCCTGTCCAAAAGAATCTCTGCCTTGCAAGAGACAGGGTGCGGACTTGGCCCTGATGACCTGCCGTATCATGGATGCCTTGGAGAACTTCAGTGTCTGGGACAACAAACTGGTAAATCGTCACGTTCATGTTCCTGTCTTTCTTCACCTTATACAACATACCATCTTTAATCAAGAGTCTGGACCAATGTCTGAGTAATTTCATTACACCACAGGACTCGCCAGCACGTTCATGCCTGGTGGGCCTCTTGTGACGCCGGACATAAAAGGAAACTCTGCCCAAAACCTCATCTTGTTCCTGCAGGTTACCGAGTTCACTTCTCGGTGTACAGGGAGGACGGGCAATAGTTGGGACCTGAGGGATATCAGATCCCACACCTCTCACATGGCTGATACCAGCAGTGTCATGTGCAGCCAACACAGCAGAAACATCCTGTGACGAGAGACAACCCTGAGGGTTAGCTAGGATAGTGGTAGCTTCCTCCTCAGACTGATCCACGACCAACTGGCAGTTTGCAGCACACCGAAACATATCTTGCACAGTCCCATCCACCAGACCATGCATTTGGTTCAATAGGGCAGCATAAGGTTCAGTGACTAGCCTGTGGCCTATGCACGACTGGACAAATGGCTCTCTACTCAATGCATCCGCGACAACATTTTTGGTGCCAGGGACATACTTCAGTTCAAAACTGTATGCTGCAAGCTTTGAAACCCATCGTTGCTCACATGCATCTAACCTAGGCTTGGTTAAGATGTATGTCAGCGGGTTATTGTCCGTCCACACTGTGAAGTGGCTCCCTTTCAGCCAATGGCTAAACTTGTCACAGACTGCCCACTTCAGAGCAAGAAACTCCAAACTCTCAGCTAAATGGATAGTTTAGCTGAGAGTGTGACAGGGTCTTACTGGTGAATGCCACTGGTCTGGTGATCCTACCATCAGGGGGCAACTGTGAGAGGACGGCTCCAAGGCCGTCAAAGGAAGCATCAACTGCAAGGAGAAAGGGCGCAGTAAAATCTGGATGGGCTAATGTGACACTATGCACATGATCATGTTTTAGGGCCTTGAATGCTTCCCTGCACTCATCAGTCCAGTCAGCTGGAGACAGCTTCACGTGGCCCCTTTTAAATTTAGGCTTATGGCCTCTACCTCTCTTGCGTAGCGCAGCTGGTTCAGCCACAAGATCAAACAGTGGTTTAGCTTTTGCAGAGCACCGCTCGATAAAATGGTGGTAGTAGAGAACCATCCCCAGGAAGGATCTGATTTTCCTTGCACATGGTGTCACCCCGTCAGACTCCCATCAGGTCTGCTTCCTGCACATTGTCTATAGCCTGCACTTTACTTGGGTCTGTTTTCACACCCTCACCACATATGATGTGTCCCAGGAACTTCACAGACCGCTGAAGAAAGTGGCATTTCTTAGGTGAGAGCTTCAGGTTGTTGGCAGAAAGTCGTGAGAAAACCATCTGCAGACGTTCAAGAGCCACCTGTTCGGATGGGGCATAGACCATAAGGTCATCCAGATAACACAACAAACTGGAAAAACAAAACAAAAATGGACATCATCATTCGCATAAAAGTAGCAGGACTATTTGTCAGGCCTTGAGGCATCCTGTTATATTCATGAAGGCCAAATGGGGAGGAGAATGCCGTGTATTTTTTGTCGTCCTCGTGGAGTCTGACATTGTAAAACCCCGATGTGAGATCCATTGTAGAAAAAAAAAAAATTCCCCCCAAGTGCTGCGAGGGTGTCTGACTGATGAGGCAATGGGTGTGCATCTTTAACTGTTCTTGCATTTAACCATCTAAAGTCATTGCATATGCGCAGGTCACCATTTGGCTTAACAACTAAGACAAGGGGGGATGAGAATTCACTCTGGGACTTACGGATTATCCCTGACTCCTCCATCTCATCTAGAGCAGTGCGAAGCTTCTTGTAATGGCATGGTGGGACCCGTCTGTATGGCAGTCTGAAGGGCTTGTCATCCACCAGGCGGATTCTGTGGACAAAGTCAGCAGCCTCACCACAGTCCATTTTGTGCCTTGAAAAGATGGACTCATACTGCTCAATGAGTTGCAGCAGCCTATCTCTCCATTCTGGGGAAACTTCACAGGACGTGAGGTCCAGGTCCTGCAGGCCCAAATCACACAAGCGCTGTGACATCTCCGCTTCTGATCTCTGTGCGGGCGACGAGTTCTGTGTGTATTGTGCACTAGATTGAATTTGAACAGGTTCAGGTAAGTCCTGCACAGAAAGACAGGGACACATCAGCAACCTTAGCATTTCTCCTGAGAGTGAGGGGCTTGTCGGAGGGATTCACCACTTTAACAGGGACCCAGCCATCCCCAAACAAGGAAGTGACAACTCGCCCCACTAGGATCTGTGCAGATCTGGATCGAGATTGAGTGGGTTCAATAATGACAGCACTTCCCACCACCGAGGCATCAGGAGCAGGCAGCTTAGCCCACACTAAATGTTCAGACAAGGGCTGCAATGTGATGCGTCTCTTAAGTTTTGCAGTGCCAAAACTTGAAGGCATTGCTCTGCCACCACAACATTTACCTCGTGCCGCTGGGCCGTGACAGATGTCATATAGGCATACAGTATGATGTCATATAGGCATACAGTATGATGTCATAAAGGCATACAGTATGATGTCATATAGGCATACAGTATGATGTCATATAGGCATACAGTATGATGTCATATAAGCCTTACAGTATGATGTCATCCTGTGTCCTCTGACGACCTGCTGCCACTGAAAGGCAGTGTTAGAGGGACACTTGGGCATTTATCGCAGCATATAATGTGTTTTCTGGACACACTGCTGCTTTTTCAGCGCCCAGAGATTGATGGCTCCGTGTCAGAGCTGGCTATGAATTTCAGAAGGATCAGGCCTTAACTTAACAAAAAAGTTATCAGTAGTTCTTTCCACCTTTTTACCCACAGCTACATCCACTTCTGTCGGGCCTAGGCTGCTCACTACGGCTGGTATCATCACTGATTTCTGTAATCCATTCGATTCACGAGGTCCTGATTCCATTCAATTTGATTTTGCCTCAGACAGTCAGAAATATTATAATTCTGATGATTTATCAGCGCTGACACATGTGAGACTTCATCAGAGGTGTGAGCATCACAGCAGAGGCCTTTGTGTCAAAGTAACTGAGGATAAAACAGAAACACATGAAGGAGATTTTCCTGCTCTGTTTTCTGTAGCAGATACACTTTATTGCATCGTTTTAAAAAGTTTACATTTCTTCAGTATTGAACAGCAGAAATTAGGCTTTCTTGTCCGAGCGGCCGACAGCGCTGTAAACAACGGTAGACTGGTGGGTGATAAGTGAATGAATGATGCAGGAAACAGAGATTTGAGACAGGAAACTGTTCTTGAAGTACAGAGAGAGAGAGAGCTGTGCAGGAAGTGTGATTTTATCTGCTGGTAGCAAAACAGCAAAAGTCAGAGGGCATTAATGACGACATTGATCAAATGTGGAGCGTAGTTTGGATCTTCTGCTGCTGCTTCAGTGAATTTTGGTTAGAGAGATAAAACCTGCAGCTCAGAATCGAGCGCAAAAAAGACGGAAACACAAAGCGCCGACGCATCAGAGTCAGCGAGTTGTCGGCTTTCAGCCCCGACGGCGTGTCCGTGTGAGAAAGCTGATTGTGATGCGTCGGGTCTGTGTTTACGTTTTTGAACAGCTGGTCACACCGGTGCGACCAAAGATCTTCTTTAGTCGCATCATTGAAAAATATGGTCGCACTCTAGAGCCCTGAATACCATTATATTACAACGTTGTGACTCATTGGGATTTGGCTTTTACACTGATGTTATTTTGACAAACAACACCTAAACATCAGCTGAGCCAAAGAAAGTAAAGGCAGTCGTACCTCTCTCAGAGCTTCAGCGTAGGAACTCATGTCAGTGAGGATGACCAGCACATGTTTCTCACACTGGTAGGCCAGGTACTCTGCTGTAGTCAGCGCCAGGCGGGGAGTGATGATACGGGAGTGATACGGAGACTTTCAGATCGCAGAGACTTTGTTTTAATGTACTGAACGGCTGGTCGCTGGTGCGATCTAGGATTTTATTAGTCGCACCAGTGAGAAATTTGGCTGCAAATGTGACCAAATTGGTCAGACTCTAGAGCCCAGAGATCAGCTGCTGTCTGAACTGCACACTTACACTTGGGTTTTGTATTTTTTGGCTTTTTCTCTGCTCTTTTTTGAATTATAAATTCAAGAGGATTTGGATTTCTGTCGATTTCCTGCAGGATTACAACTTCTGAGAGTTTCCATTTTATTTTATTTTGTTTTATTTTGAATTATAACTTTGAGAGGATTTGGATTTCAACTGAATCCCTGGAGTGTTGAAGTTGCAGGGATGCAAAACAGAGATAAGGGCCTCTTCAGGCATGGATGTGCCCGTTCTCTCCTCAATCTCTCTCCTCAAAAGATCAACATTAGCTAAGAGTGGGTTAATTAGATGAGTATTAAGTGATTTCATTATGTGATCATAGTATGTGAGCTGGCTTTTCCCCCTCCTGCTAAATTGCTTTAATAAAATATCCTGCATTCAAAAGGTTTAAATAGTGGATTCATTTTTTAACTCTTTCTAAAACAGCAACAAGGCATAAAGCTGTGGATAAGTTTACACCTATATAAATATCACTTACACATTTAATTTACAGTTACAAGTTACAAAGTCACTTTCATCTACGCAGGACTGTAAGCTGTCGTCTGTGAGGCGTCAGCTGTGTTTGTTTGTAACACAGTTCATGGTGGAGAACAGCTGCTCACATACGTATGTGGATCTGAAGATCGTCAGGACTCCAAATGCATATTTCTTCATGTTTATGTGTCGGGATGGCATTCCATGTTTCAAACAAGGTTCTCAGTATCACCTGAAAATCCAGTCACATTTAACAGGGATGGATCGATGGTCAGGGCAGTGATGGGGAAGGATAATGTGGGTTTTTCCTCTCTGAACTCGTGGAATTATTTCCCAAATAACTGTGGTGATTGCAGACTGCAAATGCTCTGAATTTATTAACTGTCAGTTTGCACTCAAACGCTAACACCTCCTCCAGCATGTGTAACGCTGTGCCTCCTCTCCCCTGAAGACTTGTATTCAGCTTCTTCTGGTTCGCTGTAATGTCCACAAAGTGCAGCTTTTTCAGCCACTCTGGCTGTTCCAGCGCAGAAAAGGCGAGCCCTTTGCTGCTCATGAAAACTTTCACCTCTCCCAGACATTTTCCAATTTCATTGTACTACTGTACTATGTATGACTGTGCAATGACAATAAAGAGTTATCTTATCTTACATGCAGCAAAGCGTTTCAGCACCTCTCCTCTGGACAGCAGGACTCTGTCATACAGCAGGAGATCAGGGTAAATGCTCTCCACCTCATCCAGTAATGAGGTGGAGAGCATTTAAACCTTTTGCCATTATTTTATTGATGATCTGAATGACAACATTTATGACCTCTGTGCATTCTAGAGGAAATGTTTGCGCACACAATGCCTCTTTGTGCAGGATGCAGTGAAACGTCAGCAGCTTTCTATCCAGTGACTTCTGCAGCCAGGCCACAAAGCCCCTGTGCAGTCATACTTACCATACTTTTATTTTTATATTTCAATATCACAATAATCTTCTAATTTAGAACTACAAGTTAAAAAAGAACTAACATCAGTTGCTGATTTGGTCCCTAAAATCCAGAGAGTAATTATTCATGGTAAGGAATTCATGTGGACTCTAAGCCTGTGGGCAGGCAAGGACATTTAAACAGTGAGGCTGACGACCTACCATTTCTTCGTGTGACTGCTTCTGGTCTAAAAGGGACTCCAATACCAAAATCGATGAATTTGACACATAGAAATGCTGGATGATCAGGCGATGTGTCAAACACAATGTTGTCTGGCTTAATGTCTCGATGGTAGACACCCTTGGATTGCATCTCAGTGGCTGCATGTACCAGCTGTCTCATTATGACCAGACAGGCAAATGAAAAATACGTTCAAATAATCAGATTTACATTATCCATTAAAGTTTGCCATATATGTTATCTTGCCACTCGCTGACCTTAACCTCCCTCTCGTGCACAAAGGTTCTTCTGTTTGCCAGGTAGGCTTCCAAGTCTATGTTTTTTTGGCCTTTCAAAGACCATAATGAGTTCGTCTTCCAAGTCATACCAGTCGTTTTAAGCGGGCGTCACATTGCTGCTCGTAGCCTCTGGTCCTGCCCCCACTTTTATTAGCAATGCCACCTCCTTGGGAATCTCGGTCATTTTACCATTAAGAAGCTTGAGAAACAGAACATCGAGGTCAGTGTTCAAACATTAGGCTGTTTGAGGTACACGTTGGGGGAAAACAACAGAAAAAGACAAACATTTCTTACCACTGGTAGGTAGCTGACTAAAAACTGAGCAACATGCTTAATCACCACCTGCATTACAGAGAAAATGTGTTTTAGAAAAAGAGAACAGGAGGAACTAGAAGAATTGTAAAGTGCACACATAAGAAGCCATACTGGGAAATTGTCTTCTCTGCGTTTTCCAAAGAAGACAGTCCCAAAGCCTCCTTCACCCAGCTTATCCTGCTCTTCGTATTTTTCTTCAAAGTCCTCTACAGAGAGACAAAACAAATTGAATTTAACAGGTAAAGGAGACTTTACTCACCTAGATATTTACGCACACCCACAGCACGTGGTGTGGTAAAGGTCGGCCAAGATTTTGACCACATGTCAGAAAGTGGATCAAAATTGGACTAAACTCACTTGAACTCTGACTTTGTCTGCACTTAGAACTATCACAAGACATTAAAACAAAACATCGGGCATTGATGACATCACAGGAATCTAACATTCTAATCTATGCAAACTGTCTCCAAGGCTACATAATATCAAATTAAATCATAGCAAAGGAGTAAAAAGCAGGATCAGTCTTAGGGTGTATGTTACATGTTTGCCAGTTTGGATGAGTGAGTGCAATACTTCATCGGCCTGTGTTGTAGCAACCTGTTGAACCTGCTGAGAAACTTTTCTTTGTCCACTCTGCCCCAAACTTCACATGCTCCATAAAAGTCGAGGCCTAGAGACCTCTGCATAGTTATTAGCATTAGGTTATCAGTATCATCTGATATATATGACATTTACAGTACAGTACTCACACATGACATAGGAGGAATAAATATGAACTTTTTGACATAAATTTGATCATATGAAATTGGATTTTTTTAAAAATATGAAACTTTTTCCTTCCGTCATACTTCAGAAATATAATATATTAAGTTTTGAACATTTTAAAACATTTAAGTTTGCTCGTTGTATTTATAAGATCCTACATGGACGTGCTCCACAATCATTGGTCAGTCATGTTAAAATCCATTATCAGTGGAAAACAAACCTGATCCTCTACTAGAGGCGATTGTGCAATACCTTTTAGACATAACACTCAGCAAACAGTTATTATTAGTTAAAGTCAGTGAGATTTGGAGTGATACATGACACATGACGGAATAAGACACGCAGACTTAGCATGACGAACCGACGAGGAACACGTACACTGTAAATACATACAGAGGGAAAAGAGGACTAGAGATGAGACATGGACATAACTAAGCACAAACAGAACATGATGGCTGGGGGGAAAACACACGTGACAGAAGGAATGGGTCACAAGGGCAAAACATGTAAACGAGAGGAGGAGACAGGAGAAAAAGACATTACTGAAATACATGAAGGGCCAGGGCTGGGGCAGCCAACCAGTCACAGACAAACAGCCACATTTTTTACTGTGTCACCGCAAAGAGCCACATCATACACCTGGGCACACATGAACATCACCCATCCCTTCCTCTGTCCTGCGTTCAGTTTGGGGTATCAAGCTCAGGACCCTAACCCCATCAGGCCGGGGTCTTTGTGTGGAGTCTGCATGTTCTCTCCAGCTTCCTCCCACAGTCTAAAGACATGCAGTCAGTGGGGGTCTTCTCGCCCCGTTCACATTCACACAGAGATACATTGAAGATCACCTTGTGGTTAGTGCCTTCTATTCGATGTACAGACTGAATAATAACACCTTCTAATTAGTTCTGTCTCCTATTGGTGCTCTTCTACGAGTAATCAGTGCTTGATGGCTTACTAAGCTTAACTTTTTTCACAACATTGATAACAAACACACACAAAACAACAACAACATATATTATCTAAAAAAAACTTGATTGGACCACATTTTGATCTTCATCCTACATGTTTATTGGGATTGTCTAATGTCAACTAACACAGCCAATCCCTCAACATGTTATTCACATTGTCTTCATATTAAATAATTGTTTGCTTGTGCTACAACAGTCGTTAGCCATCCATTAGTTTCATGATTGAATCCCGTTAATTTAAAAGTGGGTGGGACTGCAAGAGGAGTATTCAGTTCATATAAAAGGAGACTCATGTTCAAGCATCTCTCATGGATTTGGAAACACAGACAACACAGGATATTCCAAAAGAGCTTCGGGATTCACTGGTAAGGAAGAGTGTTCATTACAAGTCTGTATTATTGGTCCAACTCATGGAAGAACTTGTCTCTTGAATTCAGTAAGTGCATCTGCTTGGACCAGTTGTACACAACAACTGCTACAAATTCTACCTGACCCTTCAAGTTATGTATATCAAATTGAGTTCTGTGTTTCACATCAAGATCACTTTGAATGGAGACACTGATGGTGGTTGTATTCCTAAGTGCACCCACTCAAAGTGACCTTGCATACGAGTTTACAGCAATTAGACACTTTGAAGCAAACTTTAGATTATATGTTTCACTTAAAGAACATCTCAAATAGACACGCTCATCGACTGCTACAATTACTAACTGACCCTCCATGTTATGTCTATCAAATTGAGTTCTATGTTTGTTGGAGCTATTTGTTCTTATTTTTTCTTATTTTGAAATTAAAGTTTGTTGTTAGTTTACTTATATTTTAGGGTTTATTTTTAAGTTATTTGTTGGTTAATATTTTGTTTCAAAGTTTGTTTGATGTTAATTTGTTAAATTAGTCAGGTAGAGCTGTAGGGCCATTTTGTTTTCTATAAATAAAGCGACTGGTATAGGACCAGCATGCACTGGGGTGGGCCTATGGTTTTTTACCAGAGCAGGAGAAGCAGCAGGAGGTAACAAAAAAATTGGATCTTGTTATTGCCAAACTGGAAGTTTTGGACAATGGACTTCTTTTTCCTGCGTACAAAATAGTCTCTCAGTGCAGCAGTGGCTTGTGGACTTTTGATTGTGGGATGTTTGATTTGTCAAACAAAGGAATTGCCACTACAATGTTTCATATCAAGATCACTTTGAATGGAGACACTGATGGTGGTTGTATTCCTAAGTGCACCCACTCAAAGTGACCTTACATGTGAGTTTTCAACAATAAGACACTTTGTTAGCAGAGACGGGTCTTCCAGCAGACTCTGCATGAATATTGAGGATACTTATTATTTAGTCGGAGGAATAATCACACGTGGGGCATCGGCTTTCACCGGAACATCACACCAAAAGGTGACATTGTTTATTGAACTCTCGCGTGCACTCCGCAGCATAACAGGAAGCATCCTTTCAAAATAAAATCACAACAGATGACAATGAGGGCATACCTATTAACTAGCTCAACACCCCCACTTGCACTCACTTTGTCAGCTTTACATGCATTCCAAAAGAAACAGTTTTTCTTTACTATTTGTTTACACTCCAAACATATATTTCTCAAACTTCAATAACTTCCCCTTTGTTGCTGGCTTTGTCATAACATCGGCCACCATCAGACCTGTCGAACAATATTCCAACATCAAATTTTCAGCATTAACTGTTGATCTTACAAAATGATACTTGATATCGATATGCTTACACCTTTGTCTGTTAACAGGATTCTTTGCCAATGCGATAATTCCTTGATTGTCCTCAAAAATCTTTGGTGGTCTCTTTTGATGCTCATACATGCTTTGCAACAGTTGTGTCAAGTACAAACATTCTTGTGTTGTTGCTGCCAAAGCTATGTACTCTGCTTCACAAGTTGACAAGGCAACAGTTGGCTGCTTCTTTGTTCGCCATGACACTAAAGTACCTTCTTCATTCAGGCTTATGCAGTAACCTGTAGTACTCCTGTCAGTCACATCTGCAGCCCAGTCTGAGTCACTGTGACCTTGTACTCTCAAATCTTTGTCACTTTTCCTGTAGCACAATGTCTTGTCTTTTGATTGTTTCAAATACCCTAAAACATGTTTCACAGTAGTCCAATGTTCCACAGTTGGTTCTTTAAAGTGCTGTGACAGCTTACTTACAACAAAACACAAATCTGGTCGTGTGCAAGAGGTCAAGTAAATAAGGCTACCTACTGCCTCTCTGTACATTCTGACATTGTCCATTTTCTCAGCATCATCATTGTAGTTCAACTTTTGTTCACAAGGAGTTGATCTTGGTTTACAGTCTTGCATTTGAAATCTTTCCAGTATGTTTTCTACATATCTCTCTTGTGACATTTTTACACAATCTTTGGTTTGCTCAAATCAATACCAAGAAAATGTTTGAGTTTCCCCATATCTTTCATTTTGAACCTTGCAGTTAGCATTCCCTTCACAATTTTCAAAAACCTTTCATCACTGGCTGCAATAATAATATCATCAACCCATATGATCATGATCACTTTGTCTTTTTCCTTGTGTAAACACAATTATCTACAGGACTCTGCATGAAACCGTTCTCTATCAAATAGTCATGTAATGTCCTGTTCCAGTTTCGGCCTGACTGTTTAAGCCCATAAAGTGATTTTTCCAGCTTATAGACCAGTTTCTCATCTGTTTTTCCTTTTACTTCATAGCCTTCTGGCTGCTCAACATAAACTTCAAAATCTATTGGTGCATGCAAGTATGCAGTTTTTACATCCATCTGATGCAAAATCAGGTTTTCTTGTATTGCACACTGCATCAATGCTCTTATGCTTGTCAGGTTAGCAGTCGGAGAAAAAGTTTCATCATAGTCTATCCCAAAACACTGGTTGTAACCTTTAGCTACGTACCGTGCTTTATATTTTTCTGATCCATCACCACTGTTTTTCTTCACATATACCCATCTACCCCCCACTGCTTTCTTTCCCTCAGGTAAGCTTGTTAGGGTAAAGGTGTTGTTCTCTTTTAAGGATTGCATTTCCTCATCCATAGCTGCTTTCCACTCTTTAGAGTTGGGTGACTTTACAGCTTCACTGAATGTCACAGGTGAGTTACTTATCAGTCTGTAACAGTAGTCTATGTTAGTCAGCACTTGATCATCAATGTCTTCTCCTGACTCATATTCATTTAGATAATCTGGTTTCTTTCTTGTTCTAGAAGGATACCTTCTGGAGTTTTCAGTCTCATCACTAAGTGGCATCTGACTGTTCACTTCTGGTTGGTTGTCAGTACCTGGTTCCTGTGAACTGGTACTGGGGCTTTCCCAGTTCATGTTTGGTCTCTCCATCACCTGTATGTCCTCATCCTCAGATGTCATGTCAGTTTGTGTTTGCTTTTCCTCATTGTGTTTGGTTACAAACTTAACCAGCCTAAACTTTTGCACTTTAGCGCTGTCTGGGAAATAAACCTTGTATGCTGGACTGTTTTTGTCGTAGCCTACAAAAATCCCTTTTGTACACCTAGAATCCAGCTTACCCTTGTCTTGCTTGTAAGCATAACACTCACACCCAAACTTTCGCATTCTGGATAAATTGGGCTTCCGCCCAGTCAGCAAAAAGTAAGGTGTCTGTCCTGTCCGGTTGTTAAAGCACCTGTTTCTCACAATAGCCGCTGTTTGAACTGCATACGTCCATAATTCCTTTGGTACGGCACTCTCAATAAGCATGCACCTTCCCATATCAAAAAGTGTTCTCCAGCCACGTTCTGCTGTACCATTCTGGTGAGGGGAATATGGGGCTGAAGTTTCATGTCTTATTCCATGTTTGTTTAACAATGCCTGGTAACTCTTTGCCATGAACTCTGTGCCGTTGTCTGACCTGATACACTTTACCTTCCCGTGTGGGGCTGTATCGGCCAAAAAGATTTCAGTTGCTTGCATTGTTTCACTTTTGGTTTTGAGAAAATATACAAATACTGCCCCGGAAAAGTCATCGGTAAACAATAATGCATATCTGTGTCCATCCCGTGATTCTGGATCTATCGGCCCTGCTAGATCCGTATGTACCAGCTCGAGAGGTTTCTCGGCTCTTCTGTCAGGGTTTCTATTCCTAGTCTGGACAAATTTTCCCTGGATACACACCTCACAGTTCAAACTTTGGTTGTCTGTTTTCCCCTTGATTTTCATACCTTCAACAACATTTTGTAACTTCAGAATGTCACTATGATTGCAATGTCCCAAAATTTCGTGCCATGTCTGTACATCAAAACAATTATTACACTTATTCAATTCAATTTTCAATTCAATTTTATTTATATAGCGCCAAATCACAACAAATGTCGCCTCAAGGCGCTTCATAGATACAGAGAAAAGCCCAACAATCATATGACCCCCTATGAGCAAGCACTTTGGCGACAGTGGGAAGGAAAAACTCCCTTTTAACAGGAAGAAACCTCCGGCAGAACCAGGCTCAGGGAGGGGCGGCCATCTGCTGCGACCGGTTGGGGTGAGAGAAGGAAGACAGGATAAAGACATGCTGTGGAAGAGAGACAGAGATTAATAACAGATACGATTCAATACAGAGAGGTCTGTTAATACATAGTGAGTGAGAAAGGTGACTGGAAAGGAAAAACTCAATGCATCATGGGAATCCCCCGGCAGCCTACATCTATTGCAGCATAACTAAGGGAGGATTCAGGGTCACCTGGTCCAGCCCTAACTATATGCTTTAGCAAAAAGGAAGGTTTTAAGCCTAATCTTAAAAGTAGAGATAGTGTCTGTCTCCTGAATCCAAACTGGAAGCTGGTTCCACAGAAGAGGGGCCTGAAAACTGAAGGCTCTCCCTCCCATTCTACTTTTAAATACTCTAGGAACAACAAGTAGGCCTGCAGAGCGAGAGCGAAGTGCTCTAATAGGGTGATATGGTACTACAAGGTCATTAAGATAAGATGGGGCCTGATTATTTAAGACCTTGTATGTGAGGAGCAGGATTTTGAATTCAATTCTGGATTTAACAGGAAGCCAATGAAGGGAAGCCAAAACAGGAGAAATATGCTCTCTCTTTCTAGTCCCTGTCAGTACTCTTGCTGCAGCATTTTGGATTAACTGAAGGCTTTTCAGTGAGTTTTTTGGACATCCTGATAATAATGAATTGCAGTAGTCTAGCCTGGAAGTAATAAATGCATGAACTAGTTTTTCAGCGTCACTCTGAGACAGGATATTTCTAATTTTAGAGATGTTGCGCAAATGGAAGAACGCAGTCTTACATATTTGTTTAATATGTGCGTTGAAGGACATATCCTGGTCAAAAATGACTCCAAGGTTCCTCACAGTGTTACTGGAGGCCAAGGTAATGCCATCCAGAGTAAGAATCTGGTTAGATACCATATTTCTAAGCTTTTCAGCGCCGAGTACAATGACCTCAGTTTTATCTGAGTTAAGAAGCAGAAAGTTAGTGGCCATCCAAGTCTTTATGTCTTTAAGACATTCCTGCAGTTTAACTAATTGGTGTGTGTTATCTGGCTTCATGGACAGATAGAGCTGGGTGTCATCTGCATAGCAGTGAAAATGTATGCTATGTCTTCTAATGATGCTGCCTAGGGGAAGCATGTATAATGTAAACAGAATTGGTCCTAGCACCGAACCCTGTGGAACTCCATAATTAACCTCAGTGTGTGAAGAGGACTCTCCATTTACATGCACAAATTGGAGTCTATTAGATAGATATGATACAAACCACTGCAGTGCAATACCTGTAATACCTACAGCATGTTCTAATCGCTCTAATAGAATATTATGGTCAACAGTATCGAATGCTGCACTAAGGTCAAGAAGGACAAGCACAGAGATGAGTCCACTGTCAGAGGCCATAAGAAGATCATTTGTAACCTTCAATAAAGCTGTTTCTGTGCTGTGATGAACTCTGAAACCTGACTGAAACTCTTCAAATAAACCATTCCTCTGCAGATGATCTGTTAGCTGTTTGACAACTGCTCTTTCAAGGATTTTTGATATGAAAGGAAGGTTGGAGATTGGCCTATAATTAGCTAAGACTGCTGGGTCTAGAGATGGCTTTTTGAGTAAAGGTTTAACTGCAGCCACCTTGAAGGCCTGTGGTACATAGCTGATTATTAGAGATAGGTTGATCATATATAAGATCGAAGAATTAATCAATGGCAGGACTTCTTTGAGCAGTTTTGTAGGAATGGGGTCTAAAAGACACGTTGATGGTTTGGAGGAAGTAATTATTGAAGTTAACTCAGAAAGATCGATTGGAAAAAAAGAGTCTAACTTAACATCAATGGAACTAAGAGTAGCTGTAGATAATATTACATCTGTGGGATGATTATTGGTAATTTTTTCTCTAATGATAAAAATTTTATTTGTGAAGAAGTTCATGAAGTCATCACTAGTTAACGTTAAAGGGATGGTTGGCTCAACAGAGCTCTGACTTTTTGTCAGCCTGGCTACAGTGCTGAAGAGAAACCTGGGGTTGTTCTTATTTTCTTCAATCAGTGATGAGTAGTAAGCTGTTCTGGCTTTGCGGAGGGCTTTCTTATAAAGCAACAAACTATTTCTCCAAGCTAAATGATGATCCTCTAAATTTGTGACACGCCATTTCCTCTCCAGATTACGAGTCATCTGCTTTAGGGTACGTGTTTGAGAATTATACCACGGGGTCAGGTACTTCTGATTAGAGACCTTAGTTTTCACTGGAGCTACAGTATCCAGAGTCGTACGTAGTGAGGAGGTGAAATTATTAACAAGATAATCGACCTCTGTTGGGGTAGCGTTCAGATAGCTGCTCTGCTCTGTGTTGGTACAGGGCATTGACGATGATAACAGTGGCTGGATTATATTCTTAAACTTAGTTACAGCGCTTTCAGAAAGACATCTACTTTGATAAAGTCCACTCTCCACTGCTGCGTAATCAATTATTGTAAATGTAAATGTTATCAGGAAATGATCAGACAGGAGAGGGTTTTCAGGAAACACTGTTAAATGTTCAGTTTCTATGCCATATGTTAAAACAAGATCTAGAGTGTGATTAAAGTGGTGGGTGGGTTCTTTTACATTTTGAGAGAAACCAATTGAGTCTAACAACAGATTAAATGCCATGTTGAGGCTGTCATTTTTAGCATCTACATGGATGTTAAAATCACCCACAATAATTATTTTATCTGAGCTCAGAACTAAATTAGATATAAAGTCTGAGAAATCAGACAGAAACTCTGTGTAAGGCCCAGGTGGACGATAGATGATAACAAGTAAGACTGGTTTCTGAGTTTCACAGCTGGGGTGGACAATGTTAAGCATCAGGCTTTCAAATGAATTAAAAGTCTGTCTTGGTCTTTCATTAATTAATAGACTGGTGTGAAAAATTGCTGCCACACCGCCCCCTCGACCTGTGCTTCGAGATTTCTGGTAGTTAGAATGACTCGGGGGTGTTGATTCATTTAAACTAACATAATCATCCTGCTGCAACCAGGTTTCTGTAAGGCAGAGTAAATCAATTTGTTGATCAATTATTAAGTCATGTACTAACAGAGACTTGGAGGAGAGAGACCTAATATTTAATAATCCACATTTCACTGTTTTACTCTTTGGTTCAGATGTGGATACTGTATTGTTCTTTCTTTGTAAATGTTTAAGTTGTTTGTTGCTGGTTTTTAGTTTGTTTTTTGTCTTTTTGGAAGCAGACACAGTCTCTATGGAGATGGGTTTTTGGGGGGGTAGCAGGAGGAGAGAAGCTGCAGAGAGGCGTGTAAGACTGCAACTCTGCTTCCTGGTCCCAACTCTGGATAGTCATGTTTTGAGGGGTTTAATAAATTTGTCCATATTTCTAGAAATGAGAGCTGCTCCATCCAAAGTGGGATGGATGCCGTCTCTCCTAACAAGACCAGGTTTCCTCCAGAAGGTTTGCCAATTATCTATGAAGCCCACATCGTTTCTGGGACACCACTCAGACAGCCAGCAATTTAAGGAGAACATGCGGCTAAACATGTCACTCCTGGTCTGATTGGGGAGGGGACCAGAGAAAACTACAGAGTCCGACATTGTTTTGGCAAAGTTGCACACCGATTCAATATTGATGTCAGATGTCAATGCCAGACTCGCTTCTCTGTTGTGATGTCAAATGTCAATGCCAGACTCGCTTCTCTGTTGTGATGTCAAATATCAATGCCAGACTCGCTTCTCTGTTGTGATGTCAGATGTCAATGCCAAACTCGCTTCTCTATTGTGATGTCAAATATCAATGCCAGACTCGCTTCTCTGCTGTGATGTCAAATATCAATGCCAAAGTCGCTTCTCTGTTGTGATGCCAAATGTCAATGCCAAAGTCGCTTCTCTGCTGTGATGTCAAATATCAACGCCCAAACCCAACGACCGACAAATAACAGAGAACACGCAGCCAGTGATGCACCAAACACACACCACGTTTAGTGACCAATAAATCAAGCGCCACAGGTGGTGTAAATGACAGCTCAGGGATGTGTAATGATGTTGATTTTTTCTGTTCTTGTTCCTTTTTACCAAGCCGGGTTTGTTGGTCCTTGTTTCCCTCTCCTGCTGAGTTCCTCCTGACGGAGTTCATAAGCCAGTCAAAGATCTGCACGTCACAATGGACTGAGATGTCGACTTCCTCCCACCAAAAGAAAGAAAAAAGTAAAGTCGTCATGCAGCAGGAGAACAAAAAGTCATACTACAGCTACTGCACCCCTCTAATTTATTAGATTCTTTCAATCATGTGTTTCATAGGGGCCTCGGAGCACTTCTGCACACTAAATGAGCTGTGCTGGAACTTACACCATCACGTAACCCATAAAGGAAATCTCTTATTCATAAAAAGAAACAAATGTTTGCTTTGATTCCTCCTTGAGAAACTGAATGTCACGGTCCTGGGTCGCTGGCTCAGTGTTTTCTGTTTTGTTTTATTAATCTTTGATTTCTTGATGTGTGATGTTAGTTCTTAGGTTTTGGTTCTGTGTCCCCGCTGTTCTGTGTTGGTACTGTGCCTCTACATAAACAGCATCATAATTTCATATTTTGTCAGCACTTCCTAGCAGTATGTAACTACACAATAAATGTCAGGGTTTGCGTGTTGAGATATGAATGGAGGACCCAAGATGCAGGCACTGCTGATGTGAGTGAGCTTTATTTATGGAGAGTGACATACAAACAAAGGCGAGGGAGGCGAGAAACAAAACTAGGAAAACCTAAACTGGGAAAGCTGAGAACCAGATAAGAAACCTGGACACGAGGGAATGGAGTTAAAACACGATGACAAGCAGGAAAAACAGCGTGGAGGAACACAGACGGACCAGTAACGCACACAAGAGCACGAATGCTATAAATTAGTGATGGCCCGCTTGAAGCTGACGCTCCGGCGCGTGTGTCGAAAACACCAACACACCGCTTCAGAAGCACTCTGTCGATGCTCGATTCGTTTGGCCACAGTCACGTGATCAGTGACGTCCAATTGTGAATTCCACTCTGCAGAGTGGGCAATCATAATGAAGCAGTTCAGTTTTTCTGTAGATTCAAGCTGCTCTTCATATTTTTGACCAGCAGATGTCACCACAGAGGACTGTGTTAAAAAGCTTCCAGTAATGAATCGTTTTTCAACACAAGCTTCAGAAAGCTTTGTTTGGCCATCACTACTATAAATACACACAGAGGGAAACGAGGAAACACAGGAGGGGGACACAGCTGAGCCTAATGAATCTGACGAGACGGGTCCTTCATGTACTGTACATGATGCGGGTAGATGCTGTACGTTTATGGGCTGCAGGAGAGACACAGATTTGTGCAGCTGAGGTTGTTTGGGGTGCCTGCGTGTTCGCCTGCTGGGCCTGAGCGAGCCTCTCCACATCTGTGGCCCGGCGGTCTCTTCTCTTGCTGAGGATCTTAACGTAGTTTGCTGGGACGAGCCGGTGGTCTCACCGTCCACGCTGGCCAGGAGCCAGCCACGCACACGGGGCTGTAGCTCTAAACACGAGGGAGATAGTTGTAAACATGGGGCACGCTCACACAAAAGAAGAGCCCTCATCTGTTATTTCTAAGATAAGGAAAACAAAAACAGAAGGTTTTGGGTCAAAGCACTCAGAATCAAATGTCCTGCAGCCAGTAAAAAGCTCATCACCTTTAGGAGCGAGGTTGAGCATCTCTCCAGCTTGCATAGAAAGCTCCTCCTGAGAAGCAGCTGTAAAGTCATATTCTCCTCTGGCCACCACGTGGTCGTCCTCCTCGCTCGCCCAGTTAGTGTCTAAACCAAGCAAGGAAACTGAATGAAAGACATTCATCATTTTAACTGGTCTTAACCAAAAACAAGTCCTTCTGCTTTTCCTTACACTTGTAAAGTAACTAATGGCATATGGAGCTATGGTACCCAATTTATTTGCCACTGAGTTACACAAAGGCACATATGATGTCATACAAGCAGACTCATCTTTACACGTGTACTGCAGCCCTGAACATTACCAGCTTCAGATTCTATTATCAAACTTTGCAACAGCAGCCTTAATTACTTTGAACTCAAAACAATCAGCACCTGCAGCCACTGTCCTGTGTTGAGTACACCTCTCAAAACAACTAAATGTACTCATATGAATATGTGAGTGCTTGCTGTTCCATCTCTTCAGCCTGCTGCACAAACCTGCTGGGGGGACGTCCTCAAGGTGAGGTGTGTGTCTGTATCCTCCCAGGCTGTAGCCGCCACCGTAGCTGTAGCTGTAAGGCCTGTAGCCACCACAGATGGAGCTCCCATAGGGGCTGTAAGAGGGGAGAAGGAGCTGTTGGATGGACAGTAGGACTGCTGGACCTTATGAGGGGGCACCAGGGGCGCCATCCTGGGCAGGACAGAAGGGCTAGCAGGGGTAGAGGAGCCTGTAGCTAATCCTAAATCTGTAGATGTGTTTGGTGACAACATAAAGATAGAATATCAGTAAAATCCACCCATAATTCATTGCAACATTAATTGAGCAAAGCATTAGTTCAGAAACGTCATGGAGTCGAGCTAAACCACAAACTGAATGAACAGCTCATAGAGTGGCTCTCTTCCACAGCGTGTCCTTTGTCCTTTCTCCCTCCCCTCAACCCCAACCAGTCCTCAGAGGCTGCCCCTCCCTATACCTGCTTCTACTGGAAGTTTCTTCCAGTTAAAATGGTGTTTTTCCTTCCCACAGTCACCAAGTGCTCGCTCAAAAGGGCTTGTTTTGATCATTTCGTTTCCTCTGTATTACAATAGGGCCTCCACCTTGCAGTATAAAGTGTCTTGAGGTGACTGTTGTTGTGATTAACGCTATATAAATAAAGTGAAATTGAATTGAGTCAACTCTTCCTCCTGCCTCATCTCCAGCTCTGCTACTCTTCATCTGTACAGACGGTGGAAACACACAATAAATTCACCATCAACCAGCAGCTAGCGGCAACTTTTAGCATGGGATGTTTTCTCACATGAGCTGACGTTATGAACCAGTCAACACACCTTAAATATCCTTAAATATCATTATCACAGCTCTGATTGTTCAGCTTCTCCAATCTGATGACCATATTCTCTTAACCTTAAAAAGATATGTTGATATGTCCAAAAAAGATAAAGATGTGTCAGATTTAATTCCATTTCCTCACTTAAAGTGGAAAAAAGTGTCAGGGTGGGGGGACTGATTGAACTGTGATTGTGGAATTTGCCTCACACAGGTGCGTTCACTGTTGCTTGTTTGAGAATACTGCTGTATATATACAAATGCTGACTGCATAAACAAACTGTTGTACAGATATTTTTAGAATGATCTGAATATATTAAGAAAAAGACAATAAAAACAATGACTTGCAGCATCAAGCGGAGGACTTTAATCTTCTCTTGTTTACGAGTTTGGGGACAGGTGAGCAGAGGACTGACAGATGAAAAACACGAGCTTTCTCTAAGGGTGTTGCCTCTCCCTTAAAGACAGGCTGAGGAGTTCAGTTACTCAAAAGGGGCTCAGAGTAGAGCTGCTATTCCTACACGTTGAAGAGAGGCTGATGAGAAAAGGAGAAAGAGGCCCAGGGCAGACCTAGGACACTCTGGAGAGGCTATATCTCTCAGCTGGCCTGAGGATGTCTTGGTGTTATCCCAGAAGAAGTGGAGGAGGTGGCTGGGGAGAGGGAGATGTGGGCTTCTCTGCTTAGGCTGCTGCCCGGGTAAACCAGTCCTTGATAAGCAGAAGAAAATGGATGGATAACAATAATAAGCAGAAGAAGCTAAAAGACACTAATTTAAAATTATTAGTTATGAATTGAAAGATATAATTATTCAGCTATATAATAACTCAGCTTATAAATATATATGTAGGAATTTTTTTTGAAGGAAATTATCGGGCAAAGGAACTGAGTTTGTTGGCAAACAGCAGCTACATTTTCTTCTGAACTGACAGTTAGCAAGTACAGAACAAACAGAAATGCAATGAAAATATTTCTGCGGCTTTTATTAATTTCACTTATTAACCAGAACTGCACAAAACAAACAAAAAGGCTCAATTAACAGAAGAGAGAGAAATCTAGCGAGACACACTGACTAGGACACGGCCTCAGAGGACCAAACTAGCAGTCAGCCACTTGTACGGCTGTGCAGATAAATAATTAGTTGCTTTTTTATTCCTGGGACTTCTGATCCTCTCCAAATACACAGGGAAGTACCTGATGCAGCTAGTTTTGGGTACTACCATCACCAAGCATTTAAAAAATCTATTAGAGGATAATAAAGTGTTTTCACCAACCAGAAGAAAAACATATTTTAGCGTATAAAATAGCAGTCTCTTCCAAACAAGTCCTTTAGCATGCTGATGTTAAAAAAGATCATGTAGAGTAAGACAGGCATAGAGAACAGCACTGACTGGGAGAGGCTTTGAACAGATGACATACTCAGATCAATTCAACATATAAGACTTTAACAATGCACAAGCATCTATCAAAAACCTATTTAATCTATCATCTGTGATATTATTATATACAATTATAATGTATTGTTCATCCCCCTTAAATAAACAGGCAGCCTTAAGGTATGAAATATTCATTTGTCTACTGTTTCAGTGGCTGATAGTGCCCCACAGGCCTCAATGTGAGTTTGAAGCCATTATAATTTTCAAGTTGTTTAACGATAAACAGATTTTGAATGAAAGCCACGGAACTTCGGTAGCACAAAAAAGTCGATATTCTTTGTGTCCATATGGATCAGTCATATTACCATTATTTCCCCCTAAGGTTGCCAAAAGCACCAAGTTAATACTTGAAAAAACTGCAGCAATACACCAAAATAGAATCAATATTCTGTTTACTTGGTGACAACGCTGCTTTTAGCCTTCAATCAGAAAGCTTGAGTTGGCTAGTTTAGCATCGGGCTAACGTTTAAAGCTTTCACTTTGGGGAAGTAACTCGCATTACTGCTACTGCTGTGTAATCTTGGTTAAATTCACAGCATATTCCAGAAATGACCCTGCAATAACTAACTGTTAGAATAGCGGCACCGTATTGCATCACACTGAGTGCATTTCAATCATTTATCCCGCGAGTTTGCTAGCTAGCAAAATAATAAAAACGATTTTAAAAATTAGCATGTGTAACGTCCACACTGGAGAAAATGATTTACTAGGACTTACGCAAACTCCTCCACAGTGAAAACGTACAAATCCTTCTTGCAGACTCCTTCTTGTATTTTTCGTTTTCCAGCAAACACTCATTAAAACGGCCTCCAGCACGTTAGTGCGCTCACCCCCGACTTTTCGGGGAGGGGGGGTCACACATTGAAACAGACTGACGTGCAGAGGTACAAGGCAGCCCAGGCAGAGAAATGTTGCTTTTAGACTTTGCCATTTTATTTCTCTATCTGATAAGAAAACTATTCAATCAGATAGTTATTTGTGGTGAATGAAATACAGTTTCAAGACGTTTTAAGCACCAAGTCCGAAATAGAAGCACTACAATATATCCAAGATTTTTCAAGGATTTCAAGCACCCGTACGAAACCTGCATATGCAGTTGATGATTGTTAAAATAAAATAGAACATTTTCATCAATTTCTTGTTTGCTCCGAAATCTACGACATGGCTATATACAGAAAAGCTCGACATGTTATGCAAAAGAAAAAAATACACGAACAAAAATTCTCGTAATTGTCAGTTTCGTAATTTCAAAATTCTCCAAAACTAACATTTTCTTTGATTGACTCATATTAAATTGACTACGGTCAAATTTAGTGTGAACAATATTACACAAACAAACATGTGTGTGCGCCTGCGCATACATCAGAATCACTTTGATCCCTTGTGACGCGGTAGCTTTGCTTCGATCCTTCATGACGTGGTAGCTTTGCTTTGATCCCAAAACCCATAATACGAGCGCTCACCCATTATACTTGATGGCATAACGGACGTTGACCTGACACCAACCCAAACCCTTTCCAGATGTTTTCAGAGCATTTTACAAAAGAAACCAAAACAAGTTCAGTTTTGTTTCTAACCAATTCACAGAGCAAACAGACAGATCGTGGCTATTAAAGTCAACAAGAGCGACCCTGAAATTCTGCAACAGGTAAAACTGACCAAAGAACAATTTCAATACGAGACAGATTATCAACCCAAGGAAACTGGATATATAAAACCTAAGCGTTTCAATGACCTCGAACAACTACTGAAGGTTAGGCGAGCAGCTGAAAATGGTCAACCATTATTTGTTAGTCTAATCAAACAGATGTTGGCCATGTTTCTGAGGTCGTTTTCTCCTTTTTTATGTTGTTCTTTCAGTTTTTCTCCTGAGATGAGGTATGAAGTGTCTGTGGTGCAGCTGATCTGGTCTGTCTCGAGACAGTCCAGGCTGCACTCACCTGCAACAGGTGGAGACTCACCAGAACATTCAGACCTCACAAATTGTGTCTTTCTCAACTCTTCTATAAAGGGTTTCTCTCAGGAGGGGAAGGCAGTGAGGCCTGGAGGAGGTCCACCCCATCACGAGGGTGATGTACTCACCTGTTACAGGTCTCCACCTGTAACAGGTGGAGACTCACCAGTACATTATGAACTCTGAATGTGTGTGCAGTGTGCGCAAAAGTTTCCATGTTCGGATTTCTTTGGGGGAGTTTATCTCTGGATGTGTGCAGATGTATGTCCATTAATGTGTGCCTGCATGGAGATCTGAGGTTGGCTGCTAGGATGGACCTCTGTGCATAATCACATGTGTGTGAAAGCATTTCCATGTTTGGATTTCTTTGGGGCGGTCCATTAATGTAAAGAGCGGTGAGGCGGCCCACTCCCGGTTTTTCCTGCTTTCTTTCCCGCACCTGGAGGGCGTCGCAACCTCCTCATGAGGGCTGGCTAGTTTTTGGGAGTTTGTGTATGTGTCTGTACAACTGTGCTTATTGTTTTGTGTATTCCAAACTAACAGGATTATGACATCACACATATTTAGAATCTTACCACCAATTTGATCCTTTGATCCTTGAATCCATAAATAGGGGTGAGAAGCGATGACTTTTAGTCCATTAATCACAGCATTTATGTTCGCAGAATTGAAACGTTCACCAGAGAAATATTTTGAAACATCTGGATCCTTTTCGGAGTAACTGTTTACAGATTCCAACATGTCTCAGAGAAAACAACCCTACAGATATTTAAGGTAAGTTTTCTTTCTTTTTTCTGTTTTTCTGTTGTTCACTAAAAGAAAAAGGACTCACACAGGCTCACCTCTACACGGCTGCCGTCTCCTCTAACCCTGCATGTTTCTAAGGCAATTTTTCTCCTAGTTTATGTTGTTCTTTTAGTTTTTGTCCTGAGATGAGGTTTGAAGTGTCTGTGGTGCACCTGGCCTGGGCTGTCTTGAGACAGTGCAGGCAGCACCCACCTGTAACAGGTGGAGACTCACCAGGACATTCAGATCACACAAGTTTTGTGTTTCTCAACTCTTCTGTTGAGGGTTTCTCTTTCTGCTCAGTGCGTGTGAGAGTATGACAACTGCTAAGTGCGTGTCAGAGTATGACAACTGCTCAGCACATGTCAGAGTATGACAACTGCTAAGTGCGTGTCAGAGTATGACAACTGCTAAGTGCGTGTCAGAGTATGACAACTGCTAAGTGCGTGTCAGAGTATGACAACTGCTCAGTGCGTGTCAGAGTATGACAACTGCTCAGTGCGTGTCAGAGTATGACAACTGCTAAGTGCGTGTCAGAGTATGACAACTGCTCAGCACATGTCAGAGTATGACAACTGCTAAGTGCGTGTCAGAGTATGACAACTGCTAAGTGCGTGTCAGAGTATGACAACTGCTCAGCACATGTCAGAGTATGACAACTGCTAAGTGCGTGTCAGAGTATGACAACTGCTAAGTGCGTGTCAGAGTATGACAACTGCTCAGCACATGTCAGAGTATGACAACTGCTAAGTGCGTGTCAGAGTATGACAACTGCTCAGCACATGTCAGAGTATGACAACTGCTAAGTGCGTGTCAGAGTATGACAACTGCTAAGTGCGTGTCAGAGTATGACAACTGCTAAGTGCGTGTCAGAGTATGACAACTGCTAAGTGCGTGTCAGAGTATGACAACTGCTAAGTGCGTGTCAGAGTATGACAACTGCTAAGTGCGTGTCACAGTATGACAACTGCTCAGTGTGTGTCAGAGTATGACAACTGCTAAGTGCTTGTCAGAGTATGACAACTGCTCAGTGCGTGTCAGAGTATGACAACTGCTAAGTGCTTGTCAGAGTATGACAACTGCTAAGTGCGTGTCAGAGTATGACAACTGCTAAGTGCGTGTCAGAGTATGACAACTGCTCAGTGCGTGTCAGAGTATGACAACTGCTCAGTGCGTGTCAGAGTATGACAACTGCTCAGTGCGTGTCAGAGTATGACAACTGCTAAGTGCGTGTCAGAGTATGACAACTGCTCAGTGCGTGTCAGAGTATGACAACTGCTAAGTGCGTGTCAGAGTATGACAACTGCTCAGTGCGTGTCAGAGTATGACAACTGCTAAGTGCGTGTCAGAGTATGACAACTGCTCAGTGCGTGTCAGAGTATGACAACTGCTCAGTGCGTGTCAGAGTATGACAACTGCTCAGCACATGTCAGAGTATGACAACTGCTAAGTGCTTGTCAGAGTATGACAACTGCTAAGTGCGTGTCAGAGTATGACAACTGCTCAGTGCGTGTCAGAGTATGACAACTGCTCAGTGCGTGTGAGAGTATGACAACTGCTCAGTGCGTGTCAGAGTATGACAACTGCTCAGTGTGTGTTAGAGTATGATAACTGCTCAGTGTTTGTGAGAGTATGAAAACCACACGAAACCTTCAACAGCGACTGGAGACAAAAGGTGCTACGACAGTCGTTAGCCATCCATTAGTTTCATGATTGAATCGCGTTAATTTCAATGTGGGTAGGACTGCAAGAGGAGTTTGGATTTCATATAACAGGAGATTAATGTCTAAGTATCCCTCATGGATTTCGAAACACAGACAACACAGGATATTCCAAAAGATCTTCCGGACTCACTGGTAAGGAAGAGCATTCATTACAAGTCTGTATTATTGGTCCAACTCATGCAAGAACTTGTCTCTTGAATTCAGTAAGTGCATCTGCTTGGACCAGTTGTACACAACAACTGCTACAAATTCTACCTGACCCTCCATGTTAGGTCTATCAAATTGAGTTGTATGTTTCATATCAAGATCACTTTGAATGGAGACACTGATGGTGGTTTTATTCCTAAGTGCACCCACTCAAAGTGACCTTGCATACGAGTTTACAACAATTAGACACTTTGAAGCAAACTTTAGATAACACGGTTCACTTACAGAACATCTCAAATAGAGACCCCTCAAATGGAAAAACTTGTGGTTTTCCTCTTTACTTAGTGCTCCTATTTGGGGAATTCTTTCTTTTGAATAGTTCAGGGAATCATTAATTTATGTGTTAATAAGATGCCTCTGATTAAAACCTTACGAAACCTTCAACAGCTACTGGAGACAAAAGATGACAACAAAATACAATGGGGTGCTACGACAGTCGTTAGCCATCCATTAGTTTCATGATTGAATCTCGTTAATTTAAATGTGGGTGGGACTGCAAGAGGAGTTTTGAGTTCATATAAAAGGAGACTCAAGTCTAGGTAACCCTCATGGATTTCGAAACACAGACAACACAGGATATTCTAAAAGATCTTCCGGACTCACTGGTAAGGAAGAGCATTTATTACAAGTCTGTATTATTGGTCCAACTCATGCAAGAACTTGACTCTTGAATTCAGTAAGTGCATCTGCTTGGACCAGTTGTACACAACTGTCATGGTCCCCGCACCTCGCCAGCTGACAGCAGTCAGGCGCTATGTTTTGTTTTGTTTATTCTCCTCTCTTGCCTCTGCTCTCTTTCTCTCTCTCGTCCTCTCCCTCTCTCTTTCTCCTGCTGGGGCGGAGCTCAGTATGGGCTCCCGCCCCTGGCCCACGCACCTGGGGATGATCAGCACACCTGCCGCTGATTACGAGAATTAGAGTACTACTTAAGATGGCGAGTCTGCTCTACTCGTCGCTGGATCGTTGAGCCATCAGCGTCAGTCGTCCTGCACTCTGCAAAGTTTTGGTCGTGAGTACGTCTGAACCTGGAGACTAACTGTTTCTCTGTCTGTGTATAGATTCCCCCCGGACCCGTTTCCCTGTGCACTGTGACTGAGCGTGAGCAAGAGTGGTAGAGGAAAGAAGAGGAGCTGTGTGTGTTTGCGAGAGCTGTATGGGAATCTCCCCTCCCTGGACTCCTGCCCCTTTCACTCCCGGACCCTGGAACCCCGGCCCCTTTTCCCCAGACACCGTTGTGTGTATATATATGTCACTGTGGAGAACACTGTAAATAAATTCACTTTTGATTTGAAGGAACTTGTGGTCTGTGCCTGAGTCCGCTCCGCTAACCGTGACAGAACGATCCAGCCACAACATGGACTCAGCAGACCAGAATACCGTCGGACAGGCACTGGCTGCCCAAGAAGCGGCGCTGACCCGCCACGAACAAATGTTACACCAGCTGCGAGGTGAGATCGCCACACTAACCCAAGCTGTTTCCCGTTTGACTACACCAGGGGGCGTACAGCCGGGGAATCCCCAGCCAGCTCACCCTGCCCCGCAGGAAACACTCGCGGCGGCCACAGCAAGCCCCTCATCGGCAGCCACTCCATCTTCTGACGGTCCTCTGCCTTCGCCTGAACCCTTTACGAGTGAGTCGGAAAAGTGCTCTGGTTTTCTGGCCCAGTGCGCATTGATTTTCCGCGAACAGCGGCGCTTCCATAACAATGACGGGGCGAAGATTGCTTTCTTTGTACAGATGCTAAGGGATCGTGCTTTGAAATGGGCCCAAGTGGTATTAAACTCCGACCCTGGGATTTCTTTTGAGGTGTTTATGGCTAAATTTAAGACTGTGTTTAACAGAGGCTCTGGAGCTGAGGCTGCGGCGCTCCGCCTCCTTAACTTCAAGCAAGGTAAGCGGAGTATGGCAGACTATTCAATCGACTTTTGGATTTTGGCAGAAGAAACCGGCTGGGGACCGGATGCGCTCAGGAGCACACTGTTAAATAACCTTCGAGAGGATCTGAAGGATGAATTGATTATGCGGGACCTTCCCACTGCTTTTGATGAACTGATGTCTTTGTGCATTAAGGTCGATGAGCGGCTACGGGCTCGTCGACAAGCACGGAACTCCAGTTCCCAGGAGGCCGCGGGGCAACGAGGGGCGGAGGCCTCGGCTGATTACCGGTCCTCCCGGACACCAGAGGGCGCCGACGGAGAGGTACAACCCATGCAAATTGGCAGCGCATTGGCGGCGCATCACGGCCGGTGAGTGCCTGTATTGTGGTAACAACGGACACATGATCGCCTCCTTCCCGTCGCGAGCAAAAGGCCGCGCCCGCCAGTGATGGTAGGAGTACTGGTGGGCGGTTTGAATCAGGATAAATCTCCTCCACGTTTAGCCCTGCCAGCTAAGCTTCTGGTCCACTCAGAGTGTCATTCTCTTTCTGTGCTCATTGATTCAGGAGCAGAACAAAATTTCATTGACTCTGAACTAGCAAAACAACTCTGTGTAACTGTGGAGTCACTGCCTCACGCCTTACGTGTCACGGCTTTGTCAGGGCAGCGCCTCCCCGACATCATGCACATCACTGAACCGCTCACCCTCACACTGTCTGGCAATCATTCGGAGGAGATTAGCTTTTTTGTTTTTCACTCCACCCAGACGCCGTTAGTTCTCGGGCATCCCTGGCTCCAGCAACACAACCCCACTATTAATTGGCGGAAAGGAGGCATCACTGGCTGGGGAGAGGAGTGTCATATGACCTGCCTTAAGGCTGCCTTACCTCCTAACACATCGGTCACCGGCCCAGAGCCACCACGGTCTTCCGACTTAGCGAATGTGCCGTCTGTTTACCACGATCTCGCTGAGGTGTTTCGGAAGGACCGAGCCCAATCGCTGCCACCCCATCGGCCCTACGACTGTGCCATAGACCTGCTGCCGGGAGCTCCCTTACCGACCAGCCGCCTTTATAGCCTCTCGCTGCCAGAACGGGAGGCTATGGAGAAATATATAACGGAATCCCTCGCTGCCGGCATCATCCGTGCCTCTTCCTCACCCGTCGCAGCGAGTTTCTTCTTTGTGGAAAAGAAGGATAAGACCCTCCGACCCTGTATTGACTATCGGGGACTCAATAACATTACGGTCAGGAATAAATATCCACTGCCTCTGCTCACCTCTGCTTTCGAACTTCTCCAGGGCACCACCATATTCAGCAAGCTGGACTTAAGAAACGCTTACCACCTGGTTCGGATTTGAGACGGCGATGAATGGAAGACAGCGTTCAATACCCACCTTGGACATTTCGAGTATCTGGTCATGCCGTTCGGCCTCACTAACGCACCTGCAGTATTCCAGGCTCTGGTCAACGATGTTCTAAGGGACTTTATTAACAGATTTGTGTTTGTCTACCTAGACGACATTCTGATCTTCTCCTCCTCCCAGGCTGAACACGAGACCCAGGTCCGGCTGGTACTGCAACGCCTTCTGGAGAACCGGCTGTTCGTCAAAAGCGAGAAATGTGAGTTTCATGTGCCCACTGTTGCCTTCCTAGGGTACATAATCGAGCGTGGAGATCTCCGACCCGACCCTGTGAAAGTCAAGGCTGTTGTGAACTGGCCCGAGCCAAACAACCGTCGCCAGTTGCAACGCTTTCTTGGCTTCACTAACTTCTACAGGAGATTCATACGGGACTTCAGCAGGATAGCCTTACCATTAACCCAGTTAACCTCTCCCAAGCTTGCTTTTCAGTGGAGTGACGCCGCCCAATCAGCCTTTCAGGAGCTCAAGAAACGGTTTGCCTCAGCGCCCATCCTGGTCCAGCCTGACACCACTCTTCAGTTCGTGGTAGAGGTCGACGCATCCGACTCAGGAGTGGGGGCCGTCCTTTCCCAACAGAAGGAGGGTAAGCTGCACCCCTGTGCCTTTTTTTTCCCGTCGTCTCACCCCTGCAGAACGTAACTACGATGTGGGCGACCGGGAGCTGCTGGCGATTAAGCTCGCCCTGGAAGAATGGCGGAATTGGCTGGAGGGCACCACTCAACCCTTTGTGGTCTGGACCGATCACAAAAATCTGGCCTACCTTCAAACGGCGAAACGTCTCAACGCTCGACAGGCCAGATGGGCCCTGTTTTTCACCCGTTTCCACTTCTCAATCACCTACAGACCCGGTTCCCGGAACGTCAAACCGGACACTCTCTCCCGTCAGTTCTCCGCGGCTGAAGAAAAGGCGGCTCTAGATTCCATCCTGCCGGCAACCTGTACTATCGGGGCAATCACCTGGGAGATCGAGGCGGCCATCCAGGCGGCTCAGGAAGCCGAACCGGACCCAGGTGGGGGACCCACCCACAGACTCTATGTTCCGCGCTCTGTCAGATCCCAGGTCCTGCAATGGGCTCACACAGCCCGGTTCTCATGCCATCCAGGGATACATCGCACCATCAAGTTTCTCCAGCGGTACTTCTGGTGGCCCTCACTCACCCAAGATACTCAAGAATACATCACCGCTTGTACGGTCTGTGCCCGAAACAAACCATCGAACCAATCCCCGGCGGGTCAGCTCCATCCATTATCCACTCCTTCCAGGCCATGGTCTCACATAGCACTGGACTTCATCACCGGGCTACCTCCTTCAGCAGGTAACACCGTCGTTCTCACCATAATCGATCGTTTCTCTAAAGCGGCTCATTTCATTGCTCTGCCTAAGCTTCCCACAGCTCTAGAGACTGCACGCCTACTCGCCACGCACGTCTTCCGCCTGCATGGGATCCCGGAAGACATAGTGTCCGACAGAGGGCCTCAATTCACTGCAACTCTCTGGGAGCAAAGGTCAGTCTATCCTCGAGGCTATCACCCTCAGAGCAACGGCCAGTCCGAGCGGGCCAACCAGGAACTGGAGACCGCCCTGCTGCTGCGTCGCCTCCACCAATCAAACCATCTGGAGTGAGGAGTTGCCGTGGATCGAGTACGCCCATAACAGCTTGACTGCCTCTGCCAGCGGCCGGTCTCCATTTGAAGCTTTCTTGGGATATCAGCCTCCTCTTTTTCCTGCTGTGGAAGGTGAGCACTCTGTACCCTCCGTCCAGGCTCATCTGCGCAGGTGCCGACGAGTTTGGCGGGCAACTCAGGCGGCCCTACTACGCACGAAGGAGAACAACAAACGCATCAGCAGACCGGCACCGAACCCCAGCACCCGAATACTCTGTCGGCCAGAAGGTATGGCTCTCTACCCGCTTTGTTCCTGTCAGGACCGAATCCAAAAAACTTACACCCAACTTCATCGGCCCTTTTGAAATCTGTCCTTGTGACTAAGACAAGGACACAAGAGGCTAAGCAGGGAAGATAAGGGAGAGGAGGAGGAGAGGAGAAAAGTGCGATCCGCCTTCGTCAAGAGCAAGAGAGAAGATCAACACCGAAAACAACACCGAATTTTCAAGCCTTGTAATGTGAATGTGTTAAAGAATTAACATTCAGCTTACCCTCTGAAATGTCAGTGTGCATCTCAGATGTGTTGTTGTCATCAGGGATGATGTGACGTACCAGCCAATCCACCACCGCACCCAGCTGCAAAACTGTGACGCAATCTGCTGTGGTGGCATTAAAGTCCTGCCAGTTTACAGCGGCTGATTTGGTCCCTAAAATCCAGAGAATAATTATTCATGGTAAGGAATTCATGTGGACTCTAAGCCTGTGGGCAGGCTACTTAAACTAGAAACAAGAACAACAAATAACATCAAAAGAACAAAACCATGAACAACCAATAATCCAGAAATAGAACACAAACACAAAAAACTGGGAAACACCAGGATCATGACGAAAACATGTCATATGTGCATACAGCTTGATGTCATATAACCCTTGTGGTATGATGTCATATAGGCATACAGTATGATGTCATGTATGCATTCAGCTTCATGTCATATTACTACCTGGATTCTGGACTACCTCACCGACCGACCACAGTATGTGAGGACTCAGGGCTGTGTGTCGGACAGGGTCGTCTGCAGTACGGGGGCCCCACAGGGAACGGTTCTGGCTCCGTTCCTCTTCACCATCTACACTGCAGACTTCTCCCACAACTCCACCCAGTGCTTCCTGCAGAAGTTCTCTGATGACTCTGCAATAGTCGGCCTCATCACTGATGGGGACGACAAGGAGTACAGAGGACTGACTCAGGACTTTGTGGACTGGTGCAGCTGAACTACCTCCAGATCAACACCAGTAAAACCAAGGAGCTGGTGGTAGACTTCCACAGGCACAAGCATTCTCCACTGCAACCACTGAACATCCAAGGTATGGACATCGAGGCTGTGGACAGCTAGAAATGAACCTTTTTGTTCACTCACTGTCTCGCTTCCGGTTTGGATCTTGCACTTGTGTCCATCCCATTTACCTCGTGCCTCTGGGCCGTGACAGATGTCATATATGTCATACAGCTTGGTGTCATTTATGTCATACAGCCTTGTCTCATGTATGCACTCAGCTTGAAGTCCTGGAACGAGACAGCTTGATATCGTATAGGCATTCAGATTGATGTCATATAGGCATTCAGTATGATGTCATATAGGCATACAGTATGATGTCATATAGGCATACAGTATGATGTCATATAGGCATACAGTATGATGTCATATAGGCATACAGTATTTTAGCCGAGTGGTAAATTAATAATAATATTTTCCATTTCAGTTAACCAAATGTCCATTTAAGGTTCAAAAATGGGTCTTAAAATGTTGTTTCTTTGTTTCCATGTATGGTAAGACAAGAATGTTATTGGGTAATTTAATGTTATTGCTTGTGCTATTTCTTTGGCTATCTGCATGTTGCGTGCACTTGAAGCTGTTAATTTTATAGGTTTGTGTAGTTGTATATTGTGGTCACGGGGGGGGGGGGGGGGGGGGGCAGTGCTTAAGGGTTAAGGTTACACGGACGGACCAGTAGCAAGCAGGAGAAAACACAGGGCTTCTATAAACACAGGAGCAATCAGGGAATGAGAAACAGGAGGAAGACACAGCTGGGATAATTATACATAACAAGATGAGGGGAAGCAAAACTAGACTCTGCACGTAGGACTGGGACAATTCACAAACACGTGCACTTGACACTGAGAGACAAACTGAAAAAATATGACACATGGAACACAACGAAGACAGAGACTTAAACTAGAAACAAGAACAACAAATAACATCAAAAGAACAAAACCATGAACAACCAATAATCTGGAAATAGAACACAAACACAAAAAACTGGGAAACACCAGGATCATGACAAAAACATGTCATATGTGCATACAGCTTAATTACATTTATGGCACACAGCTTTATATCATTTATGACATAAAGCTTGATGTCATGGAATACATAAAACTTAATGGTAAATTGCCTGTATTTATATAGCGCTTTACTAGTCCCTAAGGACCCCAAAGCGCTTTATACATCCAGTCACACACTCATTCACACACTGGTGATGGCAGCTACATTGTAGCCACAGCTGCCCTGGGGCGCACTGACAGGGTTTTGTATTTTTTGGCTTTTTCTCTGCTCTTTTTTGAATTATAAATTCAAGAGGATTTGGATTTCTGTCGATTTCCTGCAGGATTACAACTTCCGAGATTTTCCATTTTATTTTATTTTGTTTTATTTTGAATTATAACTTTGAGAGGATTTGGATTTCAACTGAATCCCTGGAGTGTTGAAGTTGCAGGGATGCAAAACAGAGATAAGGGCCTCTTCAGGCATGGATGTGCCCGTTCTCTCCTCAATCTCTCTCCTCAAAAGATCAACATTAGCTAAGAGTGGGTTAATTAGATGAGTATTAAGTGATTTCATTATGTGATCATAGCATGTGAGCTGGCTTTCCCCCCTCCTGCTAAATTGCTTTAATAAAATATCCTGCATTCAAAAGGTTTAAATAGTGGATTCATTTTTTAACTCTTTCTAAAACAGCAACAAGGCATAAAGCTGTGGATAAGTTTACACCTATATAAATATCACTTACACATTTAATTTACAGTTACAAGTTACAAAGTCACTTTCATCTACGCAGGACTGTAAGCTGTCGTCTGTGAGGCGTCAGCTGTGTTTGTTTGTAACACAGTTCATGGTGGAGAACAGCTGCTCACATACGTATGTGGATCTGAAGATCGTCAGGACTCCAAATGCATATTTCTTCATGTTTATGTGTCGGGATGGCATTCCATGTTTCAAACAAGGTTCTCAGTATCACCTGAAAATCCAGTCACATTTAACAGGGATGGATCGATGGTCAGGGCAGTGATGGGGAAGGATAATGTGGGTTTTTCCTCTCTGAACTCGTGGAATTATTTCCCAAATAACTGTGGTGATTGCAGACTGCAAATGCTCTGAATTTATTAACTGTCAGTTTGCACTCAAACGCTAACACCTCCTCCAGCATGTGTAACGCTGTGCCTCCTCTCCCCTGAAGACTTGTATTCAGCTTCTTCTGGTTCGCTGTAATGTCCACAAAGTGCAGCTTTTTCAGCCACTCTGGCTGTTCCAGCGCAGAAAAGGCGAGCCCTTTGCTGCTCATGAAAACTTTCACCTCTCCCAGACATTTTCCAATTTCATTGTACTACTGTACTATGTATGACTGTGCAATGACAATAAAGAGTTCTCTTATCTTACATGCAGCAAAGCGTTTCAGCACCTCTCCTCTGGACAGCAGGACTCTGTCATACAGCAGGAGATCAGGGTAAATGCTCTCCACCTCATCCAGTAATGAGGTGGAGAGCATTTAAACCTTTTGCCATTATTTTATTGATGATCTGAATGACAACATTTATGACCTCTGTGCATTCTAGAGGAAAGGTTTGCGCACACAATGCCTCTTGGTGCAGGATGCAGTGAAACGTCAGCAGCTTTCTATCCAGTGACTTCTGCAGCCAGGCCACAAAGCCCCTGTGCAGTCATACTTACCATACTTTTATTTTTATATTTCAATATCACAATAATCTTCTAATTTAGAACTACAAGTTAAAAAAGAACTAACATAAATAAAATACACTTCAGCTAAATCCCAAACCACGTGGAGCCGCACTATAAGTCTAAAGAGCTGCATGTTATCTTGCCACTCGCTGACCTTAACCTCCCTCTCGTGCACAAAGGTTCTTCTGTTTGCCAGGTAGGCTTCCAAGTCTATGTTTTTTTGGCCTTTCAAAGACCATAATGAGTTCGTCTTCCAAGTCATACCAGTCGTTTTAAGCGGGCGTCACATTGCTGCTCGTAGCCTCTGGTCCTGCCCCCACTTTTATTAGCAATGCCACCTCCTTGGGAATCTCGGTCATTTTACCATTAAGAAGCTTGAGAAACAGAACATCAAGGTCAGTGTTCAAACATTAGGCTGTTTGAGGTACACGTTGGGGGAAAACAACAGAAAAAGACAAACATTTCTTACCACTGGTAGGTAGCTGACTAAAAACTGAGCAACATGCTTAATCACCACCTGCATTACAGAGAAAATGTGTTTTAGAAAAAGAGAACAGGAGGAACTAGAAGAATTGTAAAGTGCACACATAAGAAGCCATACTGGGAAATTGTCTTCTCTGCGTTTTCCAAAGAAGACAGTCCCAAAGCCTCCTTCACCCAGCTTATCCTGCTCCTCGAATTTTTCTTCAAAGTCCTCTACAGAGAGAAGAAACAAATTGAATTTAACAGGTAAAGGAGACTTTACTCACCTAGATATTTACGCACACCCACAGCACGTGGTGTGGTAAAGGTCGGCCAAGATTTTGACCACATGTCAGAAAGTGGATCAAAATTGGACTAAACTCACTTGAACTCTGACTTTGTCTGCACTTAGAACTATCACAAGACATTAAAACAAAACATCGGGCATTGATGACATCACAGGAATCTAACATTCTAATCTATGCAAACTGTCTCCATGGCTACATAATATCAAATTAAATCATAGCAAAGGAGTAAAAAGCAGGATCAGTCTTAGGGTGTATGTTACATGTTTGCCAGTTTGGATGAGTGAGTGCAATACTTCATCGGCCTGTGTTGTAGCAACCTGTTGAACCTGCTGAGAAACTTTTCTTTGTCCACTCTGCCCCAAACTTCACATGCTCCATAAAAGTCGAGGCCTAGAGACCTTTGCATAGTTATTAGCATTAGGTTATCAGTATCATCTGATATATATGACATTTACAGTACAGTACTCACACATGACATAGGAGGAATAAATATGAACTTTTTGACATAAATTTGATCATATGAAATTGGATATTTTTAAAAATATGAAACTTTTTCCTTCCGTCATACTTCAGAAATATAATATATTAAGTTTTGAACATTTTAAAACATTTAAGTTTGCTCGTTGTATTTATAAGATCCTACATGGACGTGCTCCACAATCATTGGTCAGTCATGTTAAAATCCATTATCAGTGGAAAACAAACCTGATCCTCTACTAGAGGCGATTGTGCAATACCTTTTAGACATAACACTCAGCAAACAGTTATTATTAGTTAAAGTCAGTGAGATTTGGAGTGATACATGACACATGACGGAATAAGACACGCAGACTTAGCATGACGAACCGACGAGGAACACGTACACTGTAAATACATACAGAGGGAAAAGAGGACTAGAGATGAGACATGGACATAACTAAGCACAAACAGAACATGATGGCTGGGGGGAAAACACACGTGACAGAAGGAATGGGTCACAAGGGCAAAACATGTAAACGAGAGGAGGAGACGGGAGAAAAAGACATTACTGAAATACATGAAGGGCCAGGGCTGGGGCAGCCAACCAGTCACAGACAAACAGCCACATTTTTTACTGTGTCACTGCAAAGAGCCACATCATACACCTGGGCACACATGAACATCACCCATCCCTTCCTCTGTCCTGCGTTCAGTTTGGGGTATCAAACTCAGGACCCTAACCCCATCAGGCCGGGGTCTTTGTGTGGAGTCTGCATGTTCTCTCCAGCTTCCTCCCACAGTCTAAAGACATGCAGTCAGTGGGGGTCTTCTCGCCCCGTTCACATTCACACAGAGATGCATTGAAGATCACCTTGTGGTTAGTGCCTTCTATTCGATGTACAGACTGAATAATAACACCTTCTAATTAGTTCTGTCTCCTATTGGTGCTCTTCTACGAGTAATCAGTGCTTGATGGCTTACTAAGCTTAACTTTTTTCACAACATTGATAACAAACACACACAAAACAACAACAACATATATTATCTAAAAAAAACTTGATTGGACCACATTTTGATGTTCATCCTACATGTTTATTGAGATTGTCTAATGTCTGCGACGGTATCTTCTCCCACGTCTGCGGACACCCGAGGCCTTGTGGGCTCTCCTGCGTCTGCGAACGGGGCGAGAAGCACGTTTGCGTCTATACCTGCGTTGTGGCATCGTCCAAAACGGCGGTACCTGCTCCACGTCACGGGTTCTATTTATGGACTCACCTGGCAACTTTAGTGAGGTCACTGCTGATGTTGTCACTGTTGGTGTGACCTCATGACTAATTCATCCCATCTGAACTGTGGTGTAATTATGAGGTCACAGGGGGACGTGAATTTATTCACAAAGTTGAAAGAGAGTTTGGGTCATAACTCAAAGACACAATGATGCAGTCAAATCATTGGAATTAAATATCTGTAAATTACACGATTTAGAGGGGTCTGACATCACATCCAGTCTCTCTGTTGTGATGTAAAATATCAATGCCAAACTCGCTTCTCTGTTGTGATGTCAAATATCAATGCCAAACTCGCTTCTCTGTTGTGATGTCAAATATCAATGCCAGATTCGTCTCTCTGTTGTGATGTCAAATATCAATGCCAAACTCGCTTTCTGTTGTGATGTCAAATATCAATGCCAGACTCGCTTCTCTCTGTTGTGATGTCAAATATCAATGCGAAACTCGCTTCTCTGTTGTGATGTAAAATATCAATGCCAAACTCGCTTCTCTGTTGTGATGTCAAATATCAATGCCAGACTCGCTTCTCTCTGTTGTGATGTCAAATATCAATGCCAGACTCGCTTCTCTGTTGTGATGTCAAATATCAATGCCAAACTCGCTTCTCTGTTGTGATGTCAAATATCAATGGCAGACTCGCTTCTCTGTTGTGATGTCAAATATCAATGACAGACTCGCTTCTCTGTTGTGATGTCAAATATCAATGCCAGACTCGCTTCTCTGTTGTGATGTCAAATATCAATGCGAAACTCGCTTCTCTGTTGTGATGTCAAATATCAATGCCAAATTCGCTTCTCTGTTGTGATGTCAAATATCAATGACAGACTCGCTTCTCTGTTGTGATGTCAAATATCAATGCCAAATTCGCTTCTCTGTTGTGATGTCAAATATCAATGCGAAACTCGCTTCTCTGTTGTGATGTCAAATATCAATCCCAAATTCGCTTCTCTGTTGTGATGTCAAATATCAATGCGAAACTCGCTTCTCTGTTGTGATGTCAAATATCAATCCCAGATTCGCTTCTCTGTTGTGATGTCAAATATCAATGACAGACTCGCTTCTCTGTTGTGATGTCAAATATCAATGACAGACTCGCTTCTCTGTTGTGATGTCAAATATCAATGACAGACTCGCTTCTCTGTTGTGATGTCAAATATCAATGCGAAACTCGCTTCTCTGTTGTGATGTCAAATATCAATGCCAAACTCGCTTCTCTGTTGTGATGTCAAATATCAATGCGAAACTCGCTTCTCTGTTGTGATGTCAAATATCAATGCCAGACTCGCTTCTCTGTTGTGATGTCAAATATCAATGACAGACTCGCTTCTCTGTTGTGATGTCAAATATCAATGCGAAACTCGCTTCTCTGTTGTGATGTCAAATATCAATGCCAAACTCGCTTCTCTGTTGTGATGTCAAATATCAATGACAAACTCGCTTCTCTGTTGTGATGTCAAATATCAATGCCAGACTTCGCTTCTCTGTTGTGATGTCAAATATCAATGCGAAACTCGCTTCTCTGCTGTGATGTCAAATATCAATCCCAGATTCGCTTTTCTGTTGTGATGTCAAATATCAATGCCAAACTCGCTTCTCTGTTGTGATGTCAAATATCAATGACAGACTCGCTTCTCTGTTGTGATGTCAAATATCAATCCCAAATTCGCTTCTCTGTTGTGATGTCAAATATCTATCCCAGATTCGCTTTTCTGTTGTGATGTCAAATATCAATGCGAAACTCGCTTCTCTGCTGTGATGTCAAATGTCAATGCCAGATTTATCTCTTTTGGGATGTCAAATATCTGTAACGTGAGGGTTCACTAGATGGTCTGGAATCTCTCTGAATAATTAGAAACAGCAAGATGGAGACGGATAACTTTTTAGCAGCCTCTTTACTCTCAGCACACGGCAACAACAACCCACACTTCCTGTGTGCCGCCCTCATGAATACTTCACTGGCCTCTCAGAAACCAGGAAATCTTATACTCAGATCTAAACAGGAAAACAACCAGGTAGATATAACACATACTTATTACTGGTTTGAACATGCATGTCTAAACATTCAAACGTGTAAACATGTAAATATCAAAACTTAAAACGGATTTAAATTTACTTCTACACTTTACATTTTCCTCCCCCCCTCACATAAGAAACGTCCCCGTTTCCCTACAGAAAAGGAAAAAAAATGAAACAACATACTGCGAGCAAAGGGGACAACGATAAAACAACAGCAAAACCAAAAACAAGTTCAGTTCAAAACATAGTCCTTGAGGTATCTGGGAGGCACAACTTGACATCTCCCACATCGCCGTGAAACACCAGATACTCGATGAGGAGTTGAAGGGACAATGTCTGATTGGTGTATCACCACATGGCCAGAGGGGGGAGTTGTTACAGTCTCAGACCGAGGAGGAGGGGACAAAGGAGAGTGGGAATGGGGTCGTGACTGGTTTAGAAGTGGTGGCTGACAAACCTGAGGGTCTGATGAGGTTGCAGGTCTGCGGCCCTGAACATTCCAGCTCCCTTTAGCTGCAGATTTTGAAGCTGTGAAGGGCAAAGCACCTGATAATGCAGTCAATTGTGGAATCTGGGGCTGTGCAGGTATGTCACCAGCAGGCGAGTTGGTTCCACCTTTAGGGACAGGTGCTTTGTAAGGCCTGAGACGATTGTAGTGAACAATTTGAGTCTTATCTGATTGGTCCAGGAGGTAGCGAATCCTGTACGTGACACCAGGGTTTTCTCCATCTGTTCCAAGGCACTCCAATATCTCAAAGGGGCCCTTCCAATGTGGAGCAAGTTTCTGCTTTGCTGTAGTGGGGTCATTTAACCACACCAAGTCACCCGGACCATAAGGAGTGTGTTTGATGCCCCTATCATACAGTTGTTTCTGCTGGGTGTGGGCACAATCTCTGTTCCATGCAGCAGTGCTGAAGGCAGACTGAAGTCTCTGAGTCAACTGGGTGACGTAGTCAGCAGGAGAAGCAGAGGTAGATGATGCTGGCATGTTGGTAGGCAACAGCATATTAGCAGGCATCCGTGCCTCATGTCCATGTGTGAGAAAAAATGGCGTAAACCCCGTGGTAGAGTGAGGACTGGTGTTGTAAGCCAAAGCAACTTGATTGAGGCAGTCATCCCATTCGCCAGGCTGCTGAAGGAGTAACTTAGCTAACTGGTCAATAAGTGTTCGGTTGAACCTCTCAACCATACCGTCGCATTGAGGGTGATATGGGCTGGTCCGTGTCTTCTGGATGCCTAGCAGCTGACACAGATGTTTCACCAGGTCAGATTCAAATTGACGTCCTTGGTCTGTGTGTAGCATTTCAGGGACGCCGTGCTGACAGATGAAGTTGTCAAACAGGCATTTTGCAACTGTTGTGGCACGTTGGTCTGGGATAGCATAGAGATTGACATATTTCGAGAAATAGTCTTGAACAACGAGCACATATCTGTTGCCACGACTCGTAATGGGGAGTTCAAGTATGTCAGCTGCCACCTTTTGAAATGGCTCCGTAGCAACAATTGTTTTCATTGGAGCTCTGTGATGAGGTGTGGGATTCCGTCTGGCATCACATGGAGTGCATTGTGTGCACCATATTCTGATGTCACGTGACATGAATGGCCAGTAATATAGCTGCTGAGCACGTTTCAGGACCTTATCTGCTGATAGATGACCGGACACTGGGTTGCCATGCAGCAGCTGTAGAAGAGTGTCTTTTAAAGATTCAGGAACAACCAACTGATGCAACACTGACTTTTGGGACGGGTTGAAAGCTTTACGACAGAGTAAGCCATTGTGGAAGGTAAGTCTAGAGTACTCATGCCATAGCACTTTTTCCTGAGGTGGGCATTTTTTCATACGCCAGTAGGGTGGTTTCCGACCCTTAGCTTTCCAGCCAATGACTTCTGACAGTACAGGATCTTTTTGTTGTTTGCTTTTGAGATCATCTTCAGGCAGCTCAAGCACAAATGTGGATGAAACAGATAGCGCTGCACACTGCAGTCGTGGATCAGAAAAGTCATTGCATGGAATGTGTTTTTGGTCAGTACTGCAGGGACTATGGTTGGGCGGGCCTGCAGGACCTACGCACCTCTCTTCAGGTCTCAAGGTAGCAGAAGCAGTGCAGACTGTGTCCTGCTCTACGGTGTCACCAGTGACAGGGCGACGTGAGAGTGCGTCCGCATTGAGGTGGCGGTGGCCATCTTTATGAATCACAGTCCATTCAAAAGGATCGAGTTCAAGAGCCCAGCGAGCACGGCGACCAGTTCTATCACTGTCAATGGGTATTTTCCGAAGACCCAGGAGGGGCTTGTGATCCGTGACAATAACAAATGGCTGCTTGTAGAGATAGTGACGAAAATGTCTAACTGCCCAAACAATGGCCCAGAGTTCTCGATCATAAGTCGACCACTTTCTTTCTGCCTTTGTAAGCGCATGGCTAGCATAGGCAATGACTTTCTCTTGCTGTCCCTGTTTTTGAGCTAGTACACTGCCAATCGCTGTGCTTGAAGCATCAGTATACAGAGAAAATGGCAATGTGAAGTCAGGGAATGAAACCACTGGAGGGTTTGAGAGGGCATGTTTCAGATACATGAATGCATCCTGGCACTGAGAAGTCCATTGAAAAGTTGCATGCTTTTCAGTGAGAGCATGTAGGGGGACACTCTGGTGCGCAAAGTTTTGAATGAACTTGCAATAATATGAACAAAGTCCAAGGAATGACCTCACTTCTGTCGCTGTTCGTGGAATAGGCCAGGCTTGCACACTGTTCACATTTCTGGGGTCAGGCTGAATGCCATTTTTTGATACAATGTGGCCCAGAAATTGTACCTGATCTTTGGCAAAACAGCATTTTGAGGGGTTTAGCTTCAAACCACTTGCCTGGAATCTGCCGAAGATTTCTTCCAGGTGCTGGAGATGTTCTGCGAAAGAGCGGCTGTAAATGAGGACATCATCCAAATACACTAAGCAGGTTTTCCAGGGAAGGCCACGAAGTACCATCTCCATTAACCGCTGACATGTGGCTGGAGCGTTTGTGAGTCCCATGGGCATAACAGTGAAGTGGTAAAGTCCACTGCCAGTTGTGAAAGCAGTTTTCTCACGATCCTTCTCTTCCAGTTCAACCTGCCAATAGCCATGTTGAAGGTCCATTGTGGAGAACCAGGCAGAACCTGACAGAGCATCCAGTGCATCATCAACCCTTGGAAGAGGATAAGAGTCTTTGATTGTCACTGCATTGAGTTTCCTATAGTCGAGACAGAAACGCCACGTACCATTTTTCTTTCGCACCAAAACAACTGGGGCGGCCCATGGGCTGTAGCTTTCTTCGATGACACCTGCCTTTAAAAGGTTGTCAACTTGAGTCTGTATTTCAGCTCTCTGTTCGGGTGTCACTCTATAGGCTCTTTGTTTAATCGGTGTAGCATCACCTGTGTGAATATAAGGCTTAATTATGCCTGTGTGACCTCTGTCCTCTGAGTGCTTACTGAAGATTCCTGAATACTTCTGGAGAAGTGATTTCAGGGACTGAACCTGGGAGTGTGACAAGTTTGTTTCATCAATTTCTACCTGCAGAGTCGAATCATACACAGGTGAAGTAGCACAACATGTCTGCTCCAGAGGGATGATATCAACAGATGAGCCTGAATGAAACTCACCAAGATGCTGTCCAGGGTACAGTTCGATTTCATCGCTGGAGGGATTAAGCATTCGAACCACTGTAGTACCATTCTGAACTTCACTGAGAGTGTGAGCCACAACTATGTCACATGTTGGATTAGGGATCAAGACACCATAGTAGTCTGTTGGAACAGGAGAAGCCGGTGTGGCTGCTGACACACAGGCTGTGATCAGAGTTTCGCTCATAGCTGGGATTTTGGTTGGCGCTAACACAGAAACATTACAGCAGGCAGCCACCTCATGTCCTTTGGGCAACAGGGGAATTTTCATGTCCCACAGTTGCAGTACTTTGTTTTTGAGGTCGAGAAGAGCATGGTGCCTCTGCAGAAAATCCCAACCTAGAATGACTGGCTGGTAAGCACCCCTGAGGACTTCAAATTCCTGCTGCCATACCTGAGTCCCAAGCCTAATACCAACAGTTAACTTGCCTAAGATTTCCAGACGTTCTCCATTGACCGAACGAGCTGGCACAGAGGATGCTACCATAGGCCGTTTTTTTAAAGCTGGATGAGAGTTTCGAAAATCTTCACTCACAAGGGAGACAAAGGAACCAGAGTCAATTAGAGCACACACTTCAATGCCCTCGACAATAGCCAAAACGTTAGAGGAGACTGATCCATCAGATTCTGAGGGGAACTGGGGGATGTGGTTTTGGGGCTCTGATACTGTAGCTGATGTTTGCCCCTCAACAGCAGCTAATGAAAGTTTCCCTGTGGGCCGGAGGTTAAATGTGCAGGCCTTTCCGGGGACTGGAAACGAACACTGGTCCTACTGTAGGACCCGGCATCTCTAACTCTACGTGGAGCAGGACTGGGACTGCGTCGGTATCTGTTATTGTCAGGGTAATTGTACCTGGAATACTGGGAGGGCTGTTGGGAATGGTATGTGCGTTGATCATGTTTCTCACATTTGTCCCACTCATTGAACCTCTGGGGAACAGGGGAAGAAGGACGTTCACGGTGAGACTCTGGATCACGATGATAACGCCTCTCAGGTGAGCAATAGTCTCTGGGATGTTGTCTGGCATGATAAGGCGACGGGGATGCACTGCGGGTGCTGTACTGAACATTGGAAGAGGAGGATCTATCACGACTGGAGTCCAAACGCTGGGCAAGGTAACTCTGTTTCTCCCGTAACTGCTGTACTTCATGTTTCAGGCTGGTTACAGTAAGCGTGAGCTCCTCAACTGCTTGAAGAAGTTTAGCATCAGTAGGCTGAGGACGTATCATAGCAACCTGTTCCGAAGACGGAATATGAGAGGATCCTGCAGCTGTAAGTTGCAATGCTGCCCGTGCTCTCTCACAACGGCTGGCAATGCGCAGGGCTCCGTTGAGATCCTCTGCACCCATCTCATGAATCTTAGATTGCAAGGTGGGGTCTAACCCAGCAACAAAACGGCGAAACTTTTTCACCTTCCAAGGCATTGTAGTCATAGTTAGGGAAAGCTTCAAGCACAAGACGGGTAATATCTGCGCTGTATACATCTAAACTTTCACCTGGTTTCCGGGGGCGAGCGTTCACATGTGTCTGGAAGAATGGCAGAGAATATTTTGGACCGAAAACCTCTTTCAGCTTATCCTTCACTAGATCATAGTCTTTCTGGGTTGATGAAGGCAAACTGTCCCAGTACAAAAATGCAGCATCTGCTAGACGAGTAGGCAGAACAGAGGACATCACAGTTGCCAAATCTACCTCAGGTGGAGTCATAGCTTGCACTGCCACTTCAAAGCGACGAGACCAACTAGTAAAAGATTCAGTCCCATCTCCTTTAAAAACAGGTGGAAGATCTATTGTCAGGGCACTGGAGACGGTATGGTGGGCGGGAGCAGCAACAGTCCGTATTGCATCCACTGACTTCGAATGTGGCACAGGAGAAGAGCGCAGCTCGTGCACAGATTCACTCTCGTCAGCTGACATGTTCCCAACAAATATCCAGCTCAAAAAAATCACAAAAATCACAAAAACAGAGAGAAAAGCTGCAACAATCCTTACTATCTCCAAAAACTATTACTGTTATTATTTTCAGTTCATCAGCTGTTCACAGAGAGGGATAAATCCGAGCGGGAAAAAAAAATGATCCTATCCGCAGCTTGGGAGTAGAACTCACCAAATACACAGAGCCATCAAGAAAATAAATCCCACCGCTGCCACCAGATGTAACATGAGGGTTCACTAGATGGTCTGGAATCTCTCTGAATAATTAGAAACAGCAAGATGGAGACGGATAACTTTTTAGCAGCCTCTTTACTTGTGCCGCCCTCATGAATACTTCACTGGCCTCTCAGAAACCAGGAAATCTTATACTCAGATCTAAACAGGAAAACAACCAGGTAGATATAACACATACTTATTACTGGTTTGAACATGCATGTCTAAACATTCAAACGTGTAAACATGTAAATATCAAAACTTAAAATGTATTTAAATTTACTTCTACACTTTACATATCAATGCCAGACTCGCTTCTCTGTTGTTATGTCAAATATCAATGCCAGACTCGCTTATCTGCTGTGATTCAAACTTTTTCAGAAACTTTTCTTTGTCCTGCTCTGCCACCTGACCTACAGCCACCCACTGTAGTGGGTTAGAAGAATTGTAAAGTGCACACATAAGAAGCCATACTGGGAAATTGTCTTCTCTGCGTTTTCCAAAGAAGACAGTCCCAAAGCCTCCTTCACCCAGCTTATCCTGCTCCTCGAATTTTTCTTCAAAGTCCTCTACAGAGAGACAAAACAAATTGAATTTAACAGGTAAAGGAGACTTTACTCACCTAGATATTTACGCACACCCACAGCACGTGGTGTGGTAAAGGTCGGCCAAGATTTTGACCACATGTCAGAAACTGGATCAAAATTGGACTAAACTCACTTGAACTCTGACTTTGTCTGCACTTAGAACTATCACAAGACATTAAAACAAAACATCGGGCATTGATGACATCACAGGAATCTAACATTCTAATCTATGCAAACTGTCTCCAAGGCTACATAATATCAAATTAAATCATAGCAAAGGAGTAAAAAGCAGGATCAGTCTTAGGGTGTATGTTACATGTTTGCCAGTTTGGATGAGTGAGTGCAATACTTCATCGGCCTGTGTTGTAGCAACCTGTTGAACCTGCTGAGAAACTTTTCTTTGTCCACTCTGCCCCAAACTTCACATGCTCCATAAAAGTCGAGGCCTAGAGACCTCTGCATAGTTATTAGCATTAGGTTATCAGTATCATCTGATATATATGACATTTACAGTACAGTACTCACACATGACATAGGAGGAATAAATATGAACTTTTTGACATAAATTTGATCATATGAAATTGGATTTTTTTAAAATATGAAACTTTTTCCTTCCGTCATACTTCAGAAATATAATATATTAAGTTTTGAACATTTTAAAACATTTAAGTTTGCTCGTTGTATTTATAAGATCCTACATGGACGTGCTCCACAATCATTGGTCAGTCATGTTAAAATCCATTATCAGTGGAAAACAAACCTGATCCTCTACTAGAGGCGATTGTGCAATACCTTTTAGACATAACACTCAGCAAACAGTTATTATTAGTTAAAGTCAGTGAGATTTGGAGTGATACATGACACATGACGGAATAAGACACGCAGACTTAGCATGACGAACCGACGAGGAACACGTACACTGTAAATACATACAGAGGGAAAAGAGGACTAGAGATGAGACATGGACATAACTAAGCACAAACAGAACATGATGGCTGGGGGGAAAACACACGTGACAGAAGGAATGGGTCACAAGGGAAAAACATGTAAACGAGAGGAGGAGACGGGAGAAAAAGACATTACTGAAATACATGAAGGGCCAGGGCTGGGGCAGCCAACCAGTCACAGACAAACAGCCACATTTTTTACTGTGTCACCGCAAAGAGCCACATCATACACCTGGGCACACATGAACATCACCCATCGCTTCCTCTGTCCTGCGTTCAGTTTGGGGTATCAAACTCAGGACCCTAACCCCATCAGGCCGGGGTCTCTGTGTGGAGTCTGCATGTTCTCTCCAGCTTCCTCCCACAGTCTAAAGACATGCAGTCAGTGGGGGTCTTCTCGCCCCGTTCACATTCACACAGAGATGCATTGAAGATCACCTTGTGGTTAGTGCCTTCTATTCGATGTACAGACTGAATAATAACACCTTCTAATTAGTTCTGTCTCCTATTGGTGCTCTTCTACGAGTAATCAGTGCTTGATGGCTTGCTAAGCTTAACGTTTTTCACAACATTGATAACAAACACACACAAAACAACAACAACATATATTATCTAAAAAAAACTTGATTGGACCACATTTTGATGTTCATCCTACATGTTTATTGAGATTGTCTAATGTCTGCGACGGTATCTTCTCCCACGTCTGCGGACACCCGAGGCCTTGTGGGCTCTCCTGCGTCTGCGAACAGGGCGAGAAGCACGTTTGCGTCTATACCTGCGTTGTGGCATCGTCCAAAACAGCGGTACCTGCTCCACGTCACGGGTTCTATTTATGGACTCACCTGGCAACTTTAGTGATGTCACTGCTAATGTTGTCACTGTTGGTGTGACCTCATGACTCATTCATCCCATCTGAACTGTGGTGTAATTATGAGGTCACAGGGGGACGTGAATTTATTCACAAAGTTGAAAGAGAGTTTGGGTCAAAACTCAAAGACACAATGATGCAGTCAAATCATTGGAATTAAATATCTGTAAATTACACGATTTAGAGGGTTCTGACATCACATCCAGTCTCTCTGTTGTGATGTAAAATATCAATGCCAGACTCACTTCTCTGTTGTGATGTCAAATATCAATGCCAGACTCACTTCTCTGTTGTGATGTCAAATATCAATGCCAGACTCACTTCTCTGTTGTGATGTCAAATATCAATGCCAGACTCGCTTCTCTGTTGTGATGTCAAATATCAATGACAGACTCGCTTCTCTGTTGTGATGTCAAATATCAATGCCAGACTCGCTTCTCTGTTGTGATGTCAAATATCAATGCGAAACTCGCTTCTCTGTTGTGATGTCAAATATCAATGCCAAACTCGCTTCTCTGTTGTGATGTCAAATATCAATCCCAAATTCGCTTCTCTGTTGTGATGTCAAATATCAATGCGAAACTCGCTTCTCTGTTGTGATGTCAAATATCAATGCCAAACTCGCTTCTCTGTTGTGATGTCAAATATCAATCCCAGATTCGCTTCTCTGTTGTGATGTCAAATATCAATGACAGACTCGCTTCTCTCTTGTGATGTCAAATATCAATGACAAACTCGCTTCTCTGTTGTGATGTCAAATATCAATGCCAAACTCGCTTCTCTGTTGTGATGTCAAATATCAATGCCAGATTCGTCTCTCTGTTGTGATGTCAAATATCAATGACAGACTCGCTTCTCTGTTGTGATGTCAAATATCAATGCGAAACTCGCTTCTCTGTTGTGATGTCAAATATCAATCCCAAATTCGCTTCTCTGTTGTGATGTCAAATATCAATGCGAAACTCGCTTCTCTGTTGTGATGTCAAATATCAATCCCAGATTCGCTTCTCTGTTGTGATGTCAAATATCAATGCCAAACTCGCTTCTCTGCTGTGATGTCAAATGTCAATGCCAGATTTATCTCTTTTGGGATGTCAAATATCTGTAACGTGAGGGTTCACTAGATGGTCTGGAATCTCTCTGAATAATTAGAAACAGCAAGATGGAGACGGATAACTTTTTAGCAGCCTCTTTACTCTCAGCACACGGCAACAACAACCCACACTTCCTGTGTGCCGCCCTCATGAATACTTCACTGGCCTCTCAGAAACCAGGAAATCTTATACTCAGATCTAAACAGGAAAACAACCAGGTAGATATAACACATACTTATTACTGGTTTGAACATGCATGTCTAAACATTCAAACGTGTAAACATGTAAATATCAAAACTTAAAACGGATTTAAATTTACTTCTACACTTTAAATTTTCCTCCCCCCCTCACATAAGAAACGTCCCCGTTTCCCTACAGAAAAGGAAAAAAAATGAAACAACATACTGCGAGCAAAGGGGACAACGATAAAACAACAGCAAAACCAAAAACAAGTTCAGTTCAAAACATAGTCCTTGAGGTATCTGGGAGGCACAACTTGACGTCTCCCACATCGCCGTGAAACACCAGATACTCGATGAGGAGTTGAAGGGACAATGTCTGATTGGTGTATCACCACATGGCCAGAGGGGGGAGTTGTTACAGTCTCAGACCGAGGAGGAGGGGACAAAGGAGAGTGGGAATGGGGTCGTGACTGGTTTAGAAGTGGTGGCTGACAAACCTGAGGGTCTGATGAGGTTGCAGGTCTGCGGCCCTGAACATTCCAGCTCCCTTTAGCTGCAGATTTTGAAGCTGTGAAGGGCAAAGCACCTGATAATGCAGTCAATTGTGGAATCTGGGGCTGTGCAGGTATGTCACCAGCAGGCGAGTTGGTTCCACCTTTAGGGACAGGTGCTTTGTAAGGCCTGAGACGATTGTAGTGAACAATTTGAGTCTTATCTGATTGGTCCAGGAGGTAGCGAATCCTGTACGTGACACCAGGGTTTTCTCCATCTGTTCCAAGGCACTCCAATATCTCAAAGGGGCCCTTCCAATGTGGAGCAAGTTTCTGCTTTGCTGTAGTGGGGTCATTTAACCACACCAAGTCACCCGGACCATAAGGAGTGTGTTTGATGCCCCTATCATACAGTTGTTTCTGCTGGGTGTGGGCACAATCTCTGTTCCATGCAGCAGTGCTGAAGGCAGACTGAAGTCTCTGAGTCAACTGGGTGACGTAGTCAGCAGGAGAAGCTGAGGTAGATGATGCTGGCATGTTGGTAGGCAACAGCATATTAGCAGGCATCCGTGCCTCATGTCCATGTGTGAGAAAAAATGGCGTAAACCCCGTGGTAGAGTGAGGACTGCTGTTGTAAGCCAAAGCAACTTGATTGAGGCAGTCATCCCATTCGCCAGGCTGCTGAAGGAGTAACTTAGCTAACTGGTCAATAAGTGTTCGGTTGAACCTCTCAACCATACCGTCGCATTGAGGGTGATATGGGCTGGTCCGTGTCTTCTGGATGCCTAGCAGCTGACACAGATGTTTCACCAGGTCAGATTCAAATTGACGTCCTTGGTCTGTGTGTAGCATTTCAGGGACGCCGTGCTGACAGATGAAGTTGTCAAACAGGCATTTTGCAACTGTTGTGGCACGTTGGTCTGGGATAGCATAGAGATTGACATATTTCGAGAAATAGTCTTGAACAACGAGCACATATCTGTTGCCACGACTCGTAATGGGGAGTTCAAGTATGTCAGCTGCCACCTTTTGAAATGGCTCCGTAGCAACAATTGTTTTCATTGGAGCTCTGTGATGAGGTGTGGGATTCCGTCTGGCATCACACGGAGTGCATTGTGTGCACCATATTCTGATGTCACGTGACATGAATGGCCAGTAATATAGCTGCTGAGCACGTTTCAGGACCTTATCTGCTGATAGATGACCGGACACTGGGTTGCCATGCAGCAGCTGTAGAAGAGTGTCTTTTAAAGATTCAGGAACAACCAACTGATGCAACACTGACTTTTGGGACGGGTTGAAAGCTTTACGACAGAGTAAGCCATTGTGGAAGGTAAGTCTAGAGTACTCATGCCATAGCACTTTTTCCTGAGGTGGGCATTTTTTCATACGCCAGTAGGGTGGTTTCCGACCCTTAGCTTTCCAGCCAATGACTTCTGACAGTACAGGATCTTTTTGTTGTTTTCTTTTGAGATCATCTTCAGGCAGCTCAAGCACAAATGTGGATGAAACAGATAGCGCTGCACACTGCAGTCGTGGATCAGAAAAGTCATTGCATGGAATGTGTTTTTGGTCAGTACTGCAGGGACTATGGTTGGGCGGGCCTGCAGGACCTACACACCTCTCTTCAGGTCTCAAGGTAGCAGAAGCAGTGCAGACTGTGTCCTGCTCTACGGTGTCACCAGTGACAGGGCGACGTGAGAGTGCGTCCGCATTGAGGTGGCGGTGGCCATCTTTATGAATCACAGTCCATTCAAAAGGATCGAGTTCAAGAGCCCAGCGAGCACGGCGACCAGTTCTATCACTGTCAATGGGTATTTTCCGAAGACCCAGGAGGGGCTTGTGATCCGTGACAATAACAAATGGCTGCTTGTAGAGATAGTGACGAAAATGTCTAACTGCCCAAACAATGGCCCAGAGTTCTCGATCATAAGTCGACCACTTTCGTTCTGCCTTTGTAAGCGCATGGCTAGCATAGGCAATGACTTTCTCTTGCTGTCCCTGTTTTTGAGCTAGTACACTGCCAATTGCTGTGCTTGAAGCATCAGTATACAGAGAAAATGGCAATGTGAAGTCAGGGAATGAAACCACTGGAGGGTTTGAGAGGGCATGTTTCAGATACATGAATGCATCCTGGCACTGAGAAGTCCATTGAAAAGTTGCATGCTTTTCAGTGAGAGCATGTAGGGGGACACTCTGGTGCGCAAAGTTTTGAATGAACTTGCGATAGAAGTGACGGAAGTGACGGGTAAGGTAAGCGACCCATGTTGTAGGTGACGTCAGACGCCGGAGATTTGGCGGAAAAAAAAAAAAAGCGAATGGTAGCGTAGAGTTTAACAAAGTTTCCTTAAGCTTCAGTACTGCCAAATAAACTAACCAACTGTCATATAACTAACAACATCTGTCTTATCATCTCTAACACCCTGGAGGACAACGGGGAGAGTTTAGACGCTCTCCAAGAATACATCGACCGCTGCTTCCAAGATTTAGTAATGAAGAAGGCCCAGAGTGCATCTTCCCCGGCCAAAACCGAGACGCCGTCATCGAAGAGATGTCGCCCGGCAGACTCCCCCGGCACAACATCGCCTGCCGGCAAAGACATCGCAGATATCCTGGAGTCAATCGACAAGCGATTGTCCAGTTTCGATGCGAGGCTGTCCCTGGTGGAGATTTTACACCGGGAATTTAAATCTCTGAGAGAATCCCTGGAATTCAGCCAGCAGCAGGTGGAAACGCTTGCCGCTGAAAATGCCACGCTACGGGAGTCGGTCAAATCTCTCGCCGATAACGTGACCCAGCTAAACACTGAAAATAAAAAAATAAAAGAGTCCGTTATCGATCTACAAGCCCGTAGCATGAGAGACAATCTTGTTTTTTCTGGTATTCCAGAATCTACCGGAGAGGACGCGGAGGCAACGGTGAAAAGCTTCATTAAAATCCACCTGAAGCTGCCGGAGGACACCGTAAAGAACATCGCTTTCGATAGAGTGCATCGCTTGGGGGGCGTGAGGTCGCGGACCGGGAGACCACGTCCTACTGTGGCCAAATTTGGTCAATTCAAACAAAAGGAACAGGTGAAGAGTCGCGGCAGGGAACTGAAAGGAACGGACTTCAGCGTGAACGACCAGTTCCCCAAAGAGATCCTGGAACGACGCAAGGTCCTGTTCCCAGTCCGACGTAGCTTCATGCAGAAAGGCTCCCGCGCTGTCATCGCCGTGGACCGGCTCTACGTGGACGGACAGCTCTACCGCGACCCCGGCACCACACCGTGGTTATATTGACTGCACTCCAGATAAGAACCCGCTACACTCTTTTCTTATTCATTCACACTTTCTCCTTTAACATGGGTTGAACCTAGTAATATCAGTATGATGTCATAGCAGATATAACACCGTCACCCTCCGTCATTACTTTAATTGGAATGTTTCCGTTTCTTTTCTTTTTTTTTGTTGTCGCTCACACTTTATGTGGTTTCTTTCTTTCTCTTGTCTTTCACTGCTGTGATCACCTACTTCCCCACTCACCTACAAACAACACCTTCTATTTCTCCATATTTTCACACCACGATCACGCAAACACATGCGCTCAACGGCAGCACATTTATAACAGCCTCACAGCAAGCACAGACTTACAGGACACATACGCAAGCCACGCTTGTTCATATTAGTGAATAGTCACACACATAGTCAGACTTATGGAGCCTATCACCACACTTTTTTCTCTTTCTATTTACAAACAAGTGATGTTTCCACATTTTCTCCACCCGTCTAAACGAAACACCCAGCTTACATCATTAGACATACACACACAATTATGGGCATGCTGAGGTTTGTCACATGGAATGTAAATGGGGCTGGCACCAGAGGAAAGAGGTTAAAGATATTTAACCAGCTTAAAAAACTACAGGCAGATGTTGTTTTATTACAAGAAACTCACAGACCTGTTACAGGTTTAAACGAACTTAAAACACCTGAGTTTCCTAATGTGTTTGCAGCTTGTTATAATTCTAGACAAAGAGGAGTAGCAATTTTAATACATAAAAATGTTAATTTTACAGTACTCAATACAGTTATAGATCCAGAGGGTAGATTTCTAATTATTAAACTATCAATATTGAACAAAAAACTATGTATTGTAAGTATATATGGTCCAAATGTTGATGAACCCTCATTCTTCCACGGATTTTTTAGTGCACTCTCTGAACACCTTGATTGCACACTCATTCTTGGAGGCGACCTCAACCTTGGACTAAATGAAGAAATGGATAGGCTCAACACAACAGGAACTCAGCGCAATTGGCAATCCACAAATATAATCAAACAGTATATGAGCGACTATGGCCTTTGCGATGCATGGCGCTCCCTTCACCCCAACAGTAAGGAATATACTTTCTTCTCACATGTTTATCACTCCTACTCTCGTCTGGATTATTTTTTGGTCAGCAGCTCACTGCTGAGTGACATTTCAGACACTGAGATTCACCCTATAGCTGTCAGCGATCATGCTCCTGTATCTTTAACACTAATACACAAGAATAATACTACGCCAAGTAAAAACTGGAGATTTAACACATCACTACTTAAAGATGAAGACTTTATTAAATATTTTAAAAAGGAATGGACTTCATATTTAGACTTTAATGACACTCCCGGAACATCTGCTTCTGTTCTATGGGAAGCAGGAAAAGCTGTGATGAGAGGTAAAATAATTTCTTTCTCATCACACAAAAAGAAAGAAGAAAATAAAAATATTCAGGAATTAGAAAAAACCATCAAATCCTTAGAAGAAGCCTACGCGTTCCACCAAGATCAAGAAATAATGAACAAAATATGCAAAACAAAACTAGAATTAATTGAAATTATTAATAGAAAAACACAATTCCTTGTACAAAGACTTCGCTTGCAGAATTTTGAACACAGTAACAAACCAGGTCGATTTCTAGCAAACCAGTTAAAAATAAATAAAGAAAAAACAACTATATGTGCTACTAAAGATTTATCAGGGAACACAATATATGACCCTGGAAGAATAAACAAGATTTTTAGGGATTTCTATGAAACTTTATATTCACCACAAATAAACCCGTCTAAAAATGAAATTGATTTGTTTCTTGACAACGTAACTCTTCCAAAATTACTAGACAGTCAAGCAATGGCACTGGATTCGCCACTGATGCCAGGTGAACTCCAGGAAGCCCTGATAAGTATGCCCATTAATAAAGCTCCAGGTCCAGACGGCTTTCCTGCAGAATTCTACAAAGAATTCTGGACAATTTTGGCACCAGTATTCCATGGAATGTTGCAGGAAATCAAGAAAAATGGCAGACTACCACCAAATATGAATTCTGCTAACATTAGTCTCCTGCTAAAACCAGGAAAAGACCCTTTATTTCCCTCAAGTTATCGTCCAATATCCCTTATAAACGTAGACCTTAAAATAATCTGCAAAGCTCTCTCAAAGAGATTAGAGAAAATAACCCCCCTCTTAATTCATCCTGACCAAACTGGTTTCATAAAAGGTTGGCACTCCTCAACAAACACTCGTAGATTACTTAATTTAATAGACTACTCATACAATAAAAACATTGAAACCATAATATTATCTCTAGATGCAGAAAAAGCATTTGACAGAGTTAACTGGAAATTTTTATTTGCAACTTTACACAAATTTGGTTTTGGAAACTCTTTCATAAATTGGATAAGAATATTATACAATTCCCCAACAGCTCGTATCAGAACAAATGACCAGACATCCTCCAGCTTTTGTCTCCTGAGAGGCACCAGACAGGGATGCCCACTCTCCCCTTCACTTTTTGCAATTTTTATCGAACCTCTAGCAGCAGCACTTAGACAGACTACAACAATTAAGGGCATAAAATGTAATAACGTAGAACATAAAATCAGTCTCTATGCGGATGATGTGTTGCTTTTTCTGCAAAACTCACAATTCAACCTCTCTGAGGTAATTACTCTAATAAACTGGTTTTCAAGAGTTTCAGATTATTCAATTAACTGGCCAAAATCTACAGTTCTTCCCATTAACTGCTCCTTCCATAATTCATCTTCTGCCCCACTACAATCTGGAAATATTAAATATTTAGGTATTAATGTTTCTCCTAAGCTTTCAGACTTAACTAAATTAAACCACATCCCACTTCTAAAGAAAGTAGAAGGCGATCTGACTAGATGGAAATCTCTACCCATATCACTCATGGGAAGGGTCGCCACTATAAAAATGATGATCTTGCCAAAAATAAATTACTTATTTTTAATGATCCCTAACAAACCATCACAAGATTGGTTCAGATCTCTGGATTCACATATTTCTAAATTCCTTTGGAAAGATAAACCCCCGCGCATCAGCTTAAAAACGCTACAAAGAACCAAGGATAGAGGAGGATTAGATCTGCCTAATTTTCACCAATACTTCTTAGCCAACAGGCTTCAGTTCATCTCAGAATGGTTAAAATGTACCCTCTTAGATGAGCCCTGGCTAGATGTTGAACAGGCATTATGCAATGATCTAGAGATTTCAGACCTACCATTTATTAGCTCAAACATCAAAAGACATGAATGCTTTAAAAGCATCAACATCAGCTTTTCTCTGACAGCATGGTGGGAGTTTCTAAAAATAACGGAGTCTTCATTAATCCCATGCAAACGTACACCTATCTGGAATAACCCTGACATATTACAAAACAAAAATATGATTAATTTCCCAGAATGGAGTTGTAAAGGAATTAAATACTTAGAACATATATTAGAGGGAACAGAATTTATTCCATTTGACAGACTAGTTACACAATATGGGATCAACAAGAAAAGATTTTTAGAATATCAACAAATTAAATCCATAGTAAAAAAGAAATTTAACCTCAGTCAAGTTGAATTACAAACACCACCAAGTGTGGTTCAATTTCTTACTCTTAAATCCCCCAAACTATTATCTAAAATATACAGAACACTTTCTAAAATAGATGAATCAATATCCCTTCCTATTGCAAAGTGGGAAGCAGATTTATCAGTCAGCTTAGACCAAAACGTCTGGTCTCAGATTTGCTTAAAAACCTTTAAATTGATTAAAAATCCCAATCTGTAATTAATACAATACAAAATACTGCATAGAGTGCACTATACAGGTCATCGAATGTTTAAGATGGGCTTTACATCCACCAACAACTGCTCACACTGTCAAGGCAATACACCAGACAGTTACATCCACGCTCTTTGGTTCTGTCCACCAGTGCAGAAGTTTTGGCACGAGATATGTGAGGACTTATCAAAGTGTCTGAAATGTAAAATTCCAACCTCCCCTTTAGTATGCTTGTTGGGAAATTTGGATGATGTCACTACAGAAATTAATACAGTCCACATGGTTTTTATTGCCCTATGCATCGCCAAGAAAACGGTCCTCATGAACTGGAAAAATAAAAATAATCTTAATTCTAGCCAATATAGAAACTATTTAATAGATCACATTAGTCCCGATATAGCCTCTGCCACCACATTAGATCAATCCCTCTGGGCTCCTTTGATCGGCTCCATCACCTAGCGGGGGTAGGGGGTCGTGGTTTGGTCCCGCCTTGGCTATTGTGGTTGATGTGGAGGTTGGGATGGGTTTAGGGCACCTGGAGGACCCCTAGAGACGTTATCCCTGGAGGGCTTAACCCGGGGTTTGTATTCATAACCTGGTTAGTGGCTCTGGTCGCTCTCAGAGGTTGTTCTCCTCGTGGCCGCGTGCAGCGGGGCTGGAGGATGGTCTGTGCTGGCGGACGTAGGTTACTGGCCTGGTGGCCTGGCTGCCCCTGAGTGGATCCGGGGTGGGCGTGGGGGTTTGGGGTTCGGGGGTGCTTCGCCTCCGTGCTGGGGCTCTGGCTGGGCCTTGGGGGCTTCGGTCCTCATCGGTGTGTCGCCGAGGTTGTGGGCGGGTGGGTGCACGGGGGCTCAGCCCTGGCGCAGGGGGCCTCTTGTGCATCGGCCTAACCGGGGGGCTCTTGAACCGGCAGGGAGGTTGTTCCATCTTTGCAGGAGTCCACTCTGCAGGTGGGGGAGAGACATAGGAGAGGTGGAGAATAAACTTAACCTGGGTGTCTGTGTCTTGTGTAGTCTGGGAGATGATTGAATGTTGGGGTGGGTACAGTTTCCTCTGTGGTGGGGTGGGGTGGGCTGCCCCGGGTCCTGTGGGGCTTGGCGGTGCTGCTGCCGTAGGCCCCGGTCTGGATGGGCCTGGGCTCCCTTGCCTTGGTGGATACCGGAGGACGGGGGTGCATATTGGGGTCAGCGGGGGAGCTGGCCCTAGGGAGGGACACCCTCCCCTCCCTTCTTTTCCTCCCCATCCCCGGCTGCCTCCCTCTTCCCGCTCCACCACACCCACCCACACAGGTAGGGCTTTGGGGTGCAGGTGTGTCACCAGGGTGCAGGGGAGACATCCCCCCCCCCCCTCTGTCCTCTTCTGGCCACCTGTGCCTCAATTTTATCTCACAACTTAGACATCCACATTACTTACACTCTCATAACACACACACATATATATATATATAGGGCCTTGAGGGTGGGTACGTTAACGGCGTCCAGTAGACGGTCTGTGTATTCAAACCTACCTCTGGCGCCGGTGCCCACCTCTCAATTTTAAATCCATGTAGACATTGAGGGTTCTCGGGAGGGGCCGTGCTAACACCTGCTGCTCTCTGGCAGCAGCACCATGCTCTCCCTTGTTTTAAATACACTTTAGAGCAACACGCAGCAACACTACACTTGAGCGGGAGGAGGGAGGTATGGGGTCTTAACACACCCCCGTTCTCTGCTAGCCATCGGGGCGGGGGGGCTGGGAAGAGATGCTGGCTGTCCGATTGGCCTCCCTGCTGCTGCGGAGCCTGGGGCGGTCTGCTTGCCTCCACCCCGGAGGGAAGGGTAATATCTCTTGGGTCTGGGTGCCGTTTCCATCTCTGGGGGTGAGGATACCTGGACCCGGGGTATAGAGTATGTTTGGGGAGTGTGATTGTGTGTACATGTCCATTTACGTTTATTCCTACGTTGGGCGAGTGCTGAGTGTTTGTATATGTGTGCATGAGGGTGGGAATGCATGTCTGTGTCTGTGTGTGCCTGTTTGTCTGTGTCTATATGTCAGGTCGGGTCTTAGACTCCACCTCTCTGGGAACTCCAAGGCCCTCCAAAGTGTGGAGGCCTATCTCCCCTCACCACACTCCCTGCCGGTGACTGATGCCCTCAGGGGTCGGTGCATTGTTGGTTCTTGGTGTCCGGGGCTGGGCGCTCGGGTATGTACCGGCTCACTCCCGGTGGCTACTTGGCGGGGCCTGGCGCCTGCTGCTCGGTCAGGCCTCTTCCGGGGCGCGGGGGGCCCTCGGGCCTCCGGCCTCTGTGCCTGCGGCTCGGTTCACTCTGGCACAGCTGGCTGCCGGCGGAGCCGGCGGGCATGCCGGTGCAGCCCCCTCTAGCTCCTGCCCGGTGGCTACTGGGTGACCCCTCGTCTGGGGATCCTCAGCCCTTCCCATGAAGGTGGCACGGATGCCCCTCCGGTGGTCCTCCTTGGGCTCTTGCACTCTGGGGCCTCTGGATGTCTGGGGCCTGGATCTCCTCCATGCCTGCTTCATGCCCTGGGGGACGGGGCTATGGCTCTCTACATCCTCTAGCAGACCATTACATGGGGAAACCATTTGAATACAAGCGCGCCGATCCACACAGGTGTGCACATGGGTGTTCACTGTTCGTAGACTTAAATCACACCTTTCTTGGCTGCTACTTCAAAGCACATTGTGCGCTGTCTGTCCTGCGTGCTGCACAACAACATTCAATATTTAGTATTTACTGCTGTTTACACTTAGCTAGATTAATGCGATGGTGTTGTATATAGTATGTTGCTTTGTTTTGTTTTTTTTGCTTGTTTTCTATTCTTTTTCTCTCAACAGGTGATCCCGGAGATATTTTTTCTTCCCCCCTTTCTCACTGTCCCTCTCCCCTTCTGTTTTTCTTTTTCCTTCCTCTTTCTTTCTCCCTTTCCTATCCCTCACTCATGTCTGTCCCGTCTGTAACAGCTGAAAATAAAATAAATAATAAAAACAAAGGTCGATCAAATGGACCAATACGGCAATGCCATGATGATCCATTTGGCAAAATAAATCCATTGGGTATCCTTGTTGGTCTTCAGACAACAATTCTGATGGCTAAAGAACCAAATGGGACAGGCGAAAAGAAAAAAAAAAAAAGAAAAAAAAAAAAAAAGAATGAACTTGCGATAATATGAACAAAGTCCAAGGAATGACCTCACTTCTGTCGCTGTTCGTGGAATAGGCCAGGCTTGCACACTGTTCACATTTCTGGGGTCAGGCTGAATGCCATTTTTTGATACAATGTGGCCCAGAAATTGTACCTGATCTTTGGCAAAACAGCATTTTGAGGGGTTTAGCTTCAAACCACTTGCCTGGAATCTGCCGAAGATTTCTTCCAGGTGCTGGAGATGTTCTGCGAAAGAGCGGCTGTAAATGAGGACATCATCCAAATACACTAAGCAGGTTTTCCAGGGAAGGCCACGAAGTACCATCTCCATTAACCGCTGACATGTGGCTGGAGCGTTTGTGAGTCCCATGGGCATAACAGTGAAGTGGTAAAGTCCACTGCCAGTTGTGAAAGCAGTTTTCTCACGATCCTTCTCTTCCAGTTCAACCTGCCAATAGCCATGTTGAAGGTCCATTGTGGAGAACCAGGCAGAACCTGACAGAGCATCCAGTGCATCATCAACCCTTGGAAGAGGATAAGAGTCTTTGATTGTCACTGCATTGAGTTTCCTATAGTCGAGACAGAAACGCCACGTACCATTTTTCTTTCGCACCAAAACAACTGGGGCGGCCCATGGGCTGTAGCTTTCTTCGATGACACCTGCCTTTAAAAGGTTGTCAACTTGAGTCTGTATTTCAGCTCTCTGTTCGGGTGTCACTCTATAGGCTCTTTGTTTAATCGGTGTTGCATCACCTGTGTGAATATGATGCTTAATTATGCCTGTGTGACCTCTGTCCTCTGAGTACTTACTGAAGATCCCTGAATACTTCTGGAGAAGTGATTTCAGGGACTGAACCTGGGAGTGTGACAAGTTTGTTTCATCAATTTCTACCTGCAGAGTCGAATCATACACAGGTGAAGTAGCACAACATGTCTGCTCCAGAGGGATGATATCAACAGATGAGCCTGAATGAAACTCACCAAGATGCTGTCCAGGGTACAGTTCGATTTCATTGCTGGAGGGATTAAGCATTCGAACCACTGTAGTACCATTCTGAACTTCACTGAGAGTGTGAGCCACAACGATGTCACATGTTGGATTAGGGATCAAGACACCATAGTAGTCTGTTGGAACAGGAGAAGCCGGTGTGGCTGCTGACACACAGGCTGTGATCAGAGTTTCGCTCATAGCTGGGATTTTGGTTGGCGCTAACACAGAAACATTACAGCAGGCAGCCACCTCATGTCCTTTGGGCAACAGGGGAATTTTCATGTCCCACAGTTGCAGTACTTTGTTTTTGAGGTCGAGAAGAGCATGGTGCCTCTGCAGAAAATCCCAACCTAGAATGACTGGCTGGTAAGCACCCCTGAGGACTTCAAATTCCTGCTGCCATACCTGAGTCCCAAGCCTAATACCAACAGTTAACTTGCCTAAGATTTCCAGACGTTCTCCATTGACCGAACGAGCTGGCACAGAGGATGCTACCATAGGACGTTTTTTTAAAGCTGGATGAGAGTTTCGAAAATCTTCACTCACAAGGGAGACAAAGGAACCAGAGTCAATTAGAGCACACACTTCAATGCCCTCGACAATAGCCAAAACGTTAGAGGAGACTGATCCATCAGATTCTGAGGGGAACTGGGGGATGTGGTTTTGGGGCTCTGATACTGTAGCTGATGTTTGCCCCTCAACAGCAGCTAATGAAAGTTTCCCTGTGGGCCGGAGGTTAAATGTGCAGGCCTTTCCGGGGACTGGAAACGAACACTGGTCCTACTGTAGGACCCGGCATCTCTAACTCTACGTGGAGCAGGACTGGGACTGCGTCGGTATCTGTTATTGTCAGGGTAATTGTACCTGGAATACTGGGAGGGCTGTTGGGAATGGTATGTGCGTTGATCATGTTTCTCACATTTGTCCCACTCATTGAACCTCTGGGGAACAGGGGAAGAAGGACGTTCACGGTGAGACTCTGGATCACGATGATAACGCCTCTCAGGTGAGCAATAGTCTCTGGGATGTTGTCTGGCATGATAAGGCGACGGGGATGCACTGCGGGTGCTGTACTGAACATTGGAAGAGGAGGATCTATCACGACTGGAGTCCAAACGTTGGGCAAGGTAACTCTGTTTCTCCCGTAACTGCTGTACTTCATGTTTCAGGCTGGTTACAGTAAGCGTGAGCTCCTCAACTGCTTGAAGAAGTTTAGCATCAGTAGGCTGAGGACGTATCATAGCAACCTGTTCCGAAGACGGAATATGAGAGGATCCTGCAGCTGTAAGTTGCAATGCTGCCCGTGCTCTCTCACAACGGCTGGCAATGCGCAGGGCTCCGTTGAGATCCTCTGCACCCATCTCATGAATCTTAGATTGCAAGGTGGGGTCTAACCCAGCAACAAAACGGCGAAATTTTTCACCTTCCAAGGCATTGTAGTCATAGTTAGGGAAAGCTTCAAGCACAAGACGGGTAATATCTGCGCTGTATACATCTAAACTTTCACCTGGTTTCTACCTGCAGAGTCGAATCATACACAGGTGAAGTAGCACAACATGTCTGCTCCAGAGGGATGATATCAACAGATGAGCCTGAATGAAACTCACCAAGATGCTGTCCAGGGTACAGTTCGATTTCATCGCTGGAGGGATTAAGCATTCGAACCACTGTAGTACCATTCTGAACTTCACTGAGAGTGTGAGCCACATCGATGTCACATGTTGGATTAGGGATCAAGACACCATAGTAGTCTGTTGGAACAGGAGAAGCCGGTGTGGCTGCTGACACACAGGCTGTGATCAGAGTTTCGCTCATAGCTGGGATTTTGGTTGGCGCTAACACAGAAACATTACAGCAGGCAGCCACCTCATGTCCTTTGGGCAACAGGGGAATTTTCATGTCCCACAGTTGCAGTACTTTGTTTTTGAGGTCGAGAAGAGCATGGTGCCTCTGCAGAAAATCCCAACCTAGAATGACTGGCTGGTAAGCACCCCTGAGGACTTCAAATTCCTGCTGCCATACCTGAGTCCCAAGCCTAATACCAACAGTTAACTTGCCTAAGATTTCCAGACGTTCTCCATTGACCGAACGAGCTGGCACAGAGGATGCTACCATAGGACGTTTTTTTAAAGCTGGATGAGAGTTTCGAAAATCTTCACTCACAAGGGAGACAAAGGAACCAGAGTCAATTAGAGCACACACTTCAATGCCCTCGACAATAGCCAAAACGTTAGAGGAGACTGATCCATCAGATTCTGAGGGGAACTGGGGGATGTGGTTTTGGGGCTCTGATACTGTAGCTGATGTTTGCCCCTCAACAGCAGCTAATGAAAGTTTCCCTGTGGGCCGGAGGTTAAATGTGCAGGCCTTTCCGGGGACTGGAAACGAACACTGGTCCTACTGTAGGACCCGGCATCTCTAACTCTACGTGGAGCAGGACTGGGACTGCGTCGGTATCTGTTATTGTCAGGGTAATTGTACCTGGAATACTGGGAGGGCTGTTGGGAATGGTATGTGCGTTGATCATGTTTCTCACATTTGTCCCACTCATTGAACCTCTGGGGAACAGGGGAAGAAGGACGTTCACGGTGAGACTCTGGATCACGATGATAACGCCTCTCAGGTGAGCAATAGTCTCTGGGATGTTGTCTGGCATGATAAGGCGACGGGGATGCACTGCGGGTGCTGTACTGAACATTGGAAGAGGAGGATCTATCACGACTGGAGTCCAAACGCTGGGCAAGGTAACTCTGTTTCTCCCGTAACTGCTGTACTTCATGTTTCAGGCTGGTTACAGTAAGCGTGAGCTCCTCAACTGCTTGAAGAAGTTTAGCATCAGTAGGCTGAGGACGTATCATAGCAACCTGTTCCGAAGACGGAATATGAGAGGATCCTGCAGCTGTAAGTTGCAATGCTGCCCGTGCTCTCTCACAACGGCTGGCAATGCGCAGGGCTCCGTTGAGATCCTCTGCACCCATCTCATGAATCTTAGATTGCAAGGTGGGGTCTAACCCAGCAACAAAACGGCGAAATTTTTCACCTTCCAAGGCATTGTAGTCATAGTTAGGGAAAGCTTCAAGCACAAGACGGGTAATATCTGCGCTGTATACATCTAAACTTTCACCTGGTTTCCGGGGGCGAGCGTTCACATGTGTCTGGAAGAATGGCAGAGAATATTTTGGACCGAAAACCTCTTTCAGCTTATCCTTCACTAGATCATAGTCTTTCTGGGTTGATGAAGGCAAACTGTCCCAGTACAAAAATGCAGCATCTGCTAGACGAGTAGGCAGAACAGAGGACATCACAGTTGCCAAATCTACCTCAGGTGGAGTCATAGCTTGCACTGCCACTTCAAAGCGACGAGACCAACTAGTAAAAGATTCAGTCCCATCTCCTTTAAAAACAGGTGGAAGATCTATTGTCAGGGCACTGGAGACGGTATGGTGGGCGGGAGCAGCAACAGTCCGTATTGCATCCACTGACCTCGAATGTGGCACAGGAGAAGAGCGCAGCTCGTGCACAGATTCACTCTCGTCAGCTGACATGTTCCCAACAAATATCCAGCTCAAAAAAATCACAAAAATCACAAAAACAGAGAGAAAAGCTGCAACAATCCTTACTATCTCCAAAAACTATTTCTGTTATTATTTTCAGTTCATCAGCTGTTCACAGAGAGGGATAAATCCGAGCGGGAAAAAAAAAAGATCCTATCCGCAGCTTGGGAGTAGAACTCACCAAATACACAGAGCCATCAAGAAAATAAATCCCACCGCTGCCACCAGATGTAACGTGAGGGTTCACTAGATGGTCTGGAATCTCTCTGAATAATTAGAAACAGCAAGATGGAGACGGATAACTTTTTAGCAGCCTCTTTACTTGTGCCGCCCTCATGAATACTTCACTGGCCTCTCAGAAACCAGGAAATCTTATACTCAGATCTAAACAGGAAAACAACCAGGTAGATATAACACATACTTATTACTGGTTTGAACATGCATGTCTAAACATTCAAACGTGTAAACATGTAAATATCAAAACTTAAAATGTATTTAAATTTACTTCTACACTTTACATATCAATGCCAGACTCGCTTCTCTGTTGTTATGTCAAATATCAATGCCAGACTCGCTTATCTGCTGTGATTCAAACTTTTTCAGAAACTTTTCTTTGTCCTGCTCTGCCACCTGACCTACAGCCACCCACTGTAGTGGGTTAGAAGAATTGTAAAGTGCACACATAAGAAGCCATACTGGGAAATTGTCTTCTCTGCGTTTTCCAAAGAAGACAGTCCCAAAGCCTCCTTCACCCAGCTTATCCTGCTCCTCGAATTTTTCTTCAAAGTCCTCTACAGAGAGACAAAACAAATTGAATTTAACAGGTAAAGGAGACTTTACTCACCTAGATATTTACGCACACCCACAGCACGTGGTGTGGTAAAGGTCGGCCAAGATTTTGACCACATGTCAGAAAGTGGATCAAAATTGGACTAAACTCACTTGAACTCTGACTTTGTCTGCACTTAGAACTATCACAAGACATTAAAACAAAACATCGGGCATTGATGACATCACAGGAATCTAACATTCTAATCTATGCAAACTGTCTCCAAGACTACATAATATCAAATTAAATCATAGCAAAGGAGTAAAAAGCAGGATCAGTCTTAGGGTGTATGTTACATGTTTGCCAGTTTGGATGAGTGAGTGCAATACTTCATCGGCCTGTGTTGTAGCAACCTGTTGAACCTGCTGAGAAACTTTTCTTTGTCCACTCTGCCCCAAACTTCACATGCTCCATAAAAGTCGAGGCCTAGAGACCTCTGCATAGTTATTAGCATTAGGTTATCAGTATCATCTGATATATATGACATTTACAGTACAGTACTCACACATGACATAGGAGGAATAAATATGAACTTTTTGACATAAATTTGATCATATGAAATTGGATATTTTTAACAATATGAAACTTTTTCCTTCCGTCATACTTCAGAAATATAATATATTAAGTTTTGAACATTTTAAAACATTTAAGTTTGCTCGTTGTATTTATAAGATCCTACATGGACGTGCTCCACAATCATTGGTCAGTCATGTTAAAATCCATTATCAGTGGAAAACAAACCTGATCCTCTACTAGAGGCGATTGTGCAATACCTTTTAGACATAACACTCAGCAAACAGTTATTATTAGTTAAAGTCAGTGAGATTTGGAGTGATACATGACACATGACGGAATAAGACACGCAGACTTAGCATGACGAACCGACGAGGAACACGTACACTGTAAATACATACAGAGGGAAAAGAGGACTAGAGATGAGACATGGACATAACTAAGCACAAACAGAACATGATGGCGGGGGGGAAAACACACGTGACAGAAGGAATGGGTCACAAGGGCAAAGCATGTAAACGAGAGGAGGAGACGGGAGAAAAAGACATTACTGAAATACATGAAGGGCCAGGGCTGGGGCAGCCAACCAGTCACAGACAAACAGCCACATTTTTTACTGTGTCACCGCAAAGAGCCACATCATACACCTGGGCACACATGAACATCACCCATCCCTTCCTCTGTCCTGCGTTCAGTTTGGGGTATCAAACTCAGGACCCTAACCCCATCAGGCCGGGGTCTTTGTGTGGAGTCTGCATGTTCTCTCCAGCTTCCTCCCACAGTCTAAAGACATGCAGTCAGTGGGGGTCTTCTCGCCCCGTTCACATTCACACAGAGATGCATTGAAGATCACCTTGTGGTTAGTGCCTTCTATTCGATGTACAGACTGAATAATAACACCTTCTAATTAGTTCTGTCTCCTATTGGTGCTCTTCTACGAGTAATCAGTGCTTGATGGCTTACTAAGCTTAACTTTTTTCACAACATTGATAACAAACACACACAAAACAACAACAACATATATTATCTAAAAAAAACTTGATTGGACCACATTTTGATGTTCATCCTACATGTTTATTGAGATTGTCTAATGTCTGCGACGGTATCTTCTCCCACGTCTGCGGACACCCGAGGCCTTGTGGGCTCTCCTGCGTCTGCGAACGGGGCGAGAGGCACGCTTGCGTCTATACCTGCGTTGTGGCATCGTCCAAAACGGCGGTACCTGCTCCACGTCACGGGTTCTATTTATGGACTCACCTGGCAACTTTAGTGAGGTCACTGCTGATGTTGTCACTGTTGGTGTCACCTCATGACTCATTCATCCCATCTGAACTGTGGTGTAATTATGAGGTCACAGGGGGACGTGAATTTATTCACAAAGTTGAAAGAGAGTTTGGGTCATAACTCAAAGACACAATGATGCAGTCAAATCATTGGAATTAAATATCTGTAAATTACACGATTTAGAGGGGTCTGACATCACATCCAGTCTCTCTGCTGTGATGTCAAATATCAATGCCAGACTCGCTTCTCTGTTGTGATGTCAAATATCAATGCCAAACTCGCTTCTCTGTTGTGATGTCAAATATCAATGACAGACTCGCTTCTCTGTTGTGATGTCAAATATCAATGACAGACTCGCTTCTCTGTTGTGATGTCAAATATCAATGCCAGACTCGCTTCTCTGTTGTGATGTCAAATATCAATGCGAAACTCGCTTCTCTGTTGTGATGTCAAATATCAATGCCAAACTCGCTTCTCTGTTGTGATGTCAAATATCAATGCGAAACTCGCTTCTCTGTTGTGATGTCAAATATCAATCCCAAATTCGCTTCTCTGTTGTGATGTCAAATATCAATGCGAAACTCGCTTCTCTGTTGTGATGTCAAATATCAATGCGAAACTCGCTTCTTTGTTGTGATGTCAAATATCAATGCGAAACTCGCTTCTCTGTTGTGATGTCAAATATCAATCCCAGATTCGCTTCTCTGTTGTGATGTCAAATATCAATGACAGACTCGCTTCTCTGTTGTGATGTCAAATATCAATGACAGACTCGCTTCTCTGTTGTGATGTCAAATATCAATGACAGACTCGCTTCTCTGTTGTGATGTCAAATATCAATGCGAAACTCGCTTCTCTGTTGTGATGTCAAATATCAATGCCAAACTCGCTTCTCTGTTGTGATGTCAAATATCAATGACAGACTCGTTTCTCTGTTGTGATGTCAAATATCAATCCCAAATTCGCTTCTCTGTTGTGATGTCAAATATCAATGCGAAACTCGCTTCTCTGTTGTGATGTCAAATATCAATCCCAGATTCGCTTCTCTGTTGTGATGTCAAATATCAATGCGAAACTCGCTTCTCTGCTGTGATGTCAAATATCAATGCCAGATTTATCTCTTTTGGGATGTCAAATATCTGTAACGTGAGGGTTCACTAGATGGTCTGGAATCTCTCTGAATAATTAGAAACAGCAAGATGGAGACGGATAACTTTTTAGCAGCCTCTTTACTCTCAGCACACGGCAACAACAACCCACACTTCCTGTGTGCCGCCCTCATGAATACTTCACTGGCCTCTCAGAAACCAGGAAATCTTATACTCAGATCTAAACAGGAAAACAACCAGGTAGATATAACACATACTTATTACTGGTTTGAACATGCATGTCTAAACATTCAAATGTGTAAACATGTAAATATCAAAACTTAAAACGGATTTAAATTTACTTCTACACTTTACATTTTCCTCCCCCCCTCACATAAGAAACGTCCCCGTTTCCCTACAGAAAAGGAAAAAAAACGAAACAACATACTGCGAGCAAAGGGGACAACGATAAAACAACAGCAAAACCAAAAACAAGTTCAGTTCAAAACATAGTCCTTGAGGTATCTGGGAGGCACAACTTGACGTCTCCCACATCGCCGTGAAACACCAGATACTCGATGAGGAGTTGAAGGGACAATGTCTGATTGGTGTATCACCACATGGCCAGAGGGGGGAGTTGTTACAGTCTCAGACCGAGGAGGAGGGGACAAAGGAGAGTGGGAATGGGGTCGTGACTGGTTTAGAAGTGGTGGCTGACAAACCTGAGGGTCTGATGAGGTTGCAGGTCTGCGGCCCTGAACATTCCAGCTCCCTTTAGCTGCAGATTTTGAAGCTGTGAAGGGCAAAGCACCTGATAATGCAGTCAATTGTGGAATCTGGGGCTGTGCAGGTATGTCACCAGCAGGCGAGTTGGTTCCACCTTTAGGGACAGGTGCTTTGTAAGGCCTGAGACGATTGTAGTGAACAATTTGAGTCTTATCTGATTGGTCCAGGAGGTAGCGAATCCTGTACGTGACACCAGGGTTTTCTCCATCTGTTCCAAGGCACTCCAATATCTCAAAGGGGCCCTTCCAATGTGGAGCAAGTTTCTGCTTTGCTGTAGTGGGGTCATTTAACCACACCAAGTCACCCGGACCATAAGGAGTGTGTTTGATGCCCCTATCATACAGTTGTTTCTGCTGGGTGTGGGCACAATCTCTGTTCCATGCAGCAGTGCTGAAGGCAGACTGAAGTCTCTGAGTCAACTGGGTGACGTAGTCAGCAGGAGAAGCAGAGGTAGATGATGCTGGCATGTTGGTAGGCAACAGCATATTAGCAGGCATCCGTGCCTCATGTCCATGTGTGAGAAAAAATGGCGTAAACCCCGTGGTAGAGTGAGGACTGGTGTTGTAAGCCAAAGCAACTTGATTGAGGCAGTCATCCCAATCGCCAGGCTGCTGAAGGAGTAACTTAGCTAACTGGTCAATAAGTGTTCGGTTGAACCTCTCAACCATACCGTCGCATTGAGGGTGATATGGGCTGGTCCGTGTCTTCTGGATGCCTAGCAGCTGACACAGATGTTTCACCAGGTCAGATTCAAATTGACGTCCTTGGTCTGTGTGTAGCATTTCAGGGACGCCGTGCTGACAGATGAAGTTGTCAAACAGGCATTTTGCAACTGTTGTGGCACGTTGGTCTGGGATAGCATAGAGATTGACATATTTCGAGAAATAGTCTTGAACAACGAGCACATATCTGTTGCCACGACTCGTAATGGGGAGTTCAAGTATGTCAGCTGCCACCTTTTGAAATGGCTCCGTAGCAACAATTGTTTTCATTGGAGCTCTGTGATGAGGTGTGGGATTCCGTCTGGCATCACATGGAGTGCATTGTGTGCACCATATTCTGATGTCACGTGACATGAATGGCCAGTAATATAGCTGCTGAGCACGTTTCAGGACCTTATCTGCTGATAGATGACCGGACACTGGGTTGCCATGCAGCAGCTGTAGAAGAGTGTCTTTTAAAGATTCAGGAACAACCAACTGATGCAACACTGACTTTTGGGACGGGTTGAAAGCTTTACGACAGAGTAAGCCATTGTGGAAGGTAAGTCTAGAGTACTCATGCCATAGCACTTTTTCCTGAGGTGGGCATTTTTTCATACGCCAGTAGGGTGGTTTCCGACCCTTAGCTTTCCAGCCAATGACTTCTGACAGTACAGGATCTTTTTGTTGTTCGCTTTTGAGATCATCTTCAGGCAGCTCAAGCACAAATGTGGATGAAACAGATAGCGCTGCACACTGCAGTCGTGGATCAGAAAAGTCATTGCATGGAATGTGTTTTTGGTCAGTACTGCAGGGACTATGGTTGGGCGGGCCTGCAGGACCTACGCACCTCTCTTCAGGTCTCAAGGTAGCAGAAGCAGTGCAGACTGTGTCCTGCTCTACGGTGTCACCAGTGACAGGGCGACGTGAGAGTGCGTCCGCATTGAGGTGGCGGTGGCCATCTTTATGAATCACAGTCCATTCAAAAGGATCGAGTTCAAGAGCCCAGCGAGCACGGCGACCAGTTCTATCACTGTCAATGGGTATTTTCCGAAGACCCAGGAGGGGCTTGTGATCCGTGACAATAACAAATGGCTGCTTGTAGAGATAGTGACGAAAATGTCTAACTGCCCAAACAATGGCCCAGAGTTCTCGATCATAAGTCGACCACTTTCTTTCTGCCTTTGTAAGCGCATGGCTAGCATAGGCAATGACTTTCTCTTGCTGTCCCTGTTTTTGAGCTAGTACACTGCCAATCGCTGTGCTTGAAGCATCAGTATACAGAGAAAATGGCAATGTGAAGTCAGGGAATGAAACCACTGGAGGGTTTGAGAGGGCATGTTTCAGATACATGAATGCATCCTGGCACTGAGAAGTCCATTGAAAAGTTGCATGCTTTTCAGTGAGAGCATGTAGGGGGACACTCTGGTGCGCAAAGTTTTGAATGAACTTGCGATAATATGAACAAAGTCCAAGGAATGACCTCACTTCTGTCGCTGTTCGTGGAATAGGCCAGGCTTGCACACTGTTCACATTTCTGGGGTCAGGCTGAATGCCATTTTTTGATACAATGTGGCCCAGAAATTGTACCTGATCTTTGGCAAAACAGCATTTTGAGGGGTTTAGCTTCAAACCACTTGCCTGGAATCTGCCGAAGATTTCTTCCAGGTGCTGGAGATGTTCTGCGAAAGAGCGGCTGTAAATGAGGACATCATCCAAATACACTAAGCAGGTTTTCCAGGGAAGGCCACGAAGTACCATCTCCATTAACCGCTGACATGTGGCTGGAGCGTTTGTGAGTCCCATGGGCATAACAGTGAAGTGGTAAAGTCCACTGCCAGTTGTGAAAGCAGTTTTCTCACGATCCTTCTCTTCCAGTTCAACCTGCCAATAGCCATGTTGAAGGTCCATTGTGGAGAACCAGGCAGAACCTGACAGAGCATCCAGTGCATCATCAACCCTTGGAAGAGGATAAGAGTCTTTGATTGTCACTGCATTGAGTTTCCTATAGTCGAGACAGAAACGCCACGTACCATTTTTCTTTCGCACCAAAACAACTGGGGCGGCCCATGGGCTGTAGCTTTCTTCGATGACACCTGCCTTTAAAAGGTTGTCAACTTGAGTCTGTATTTCAGCTCTCTGTTCGGGTGTCAGTCTATAGGCTCTTTGTTTAATCGGTGTTGCATCACCTGTGTGAATATGATGCTTAATTATGCCTGTGTGACCTCTGTCCTCTGAGTGCTTACTGAAGATTCCTGAATACTTCTGGAGAAGTGATTTCAGGGACTGAACCTGGGAGTGTGACAAGTTTGTTTCATCAATTTCTACCTGCAGAGTCGAATCATACACAGGTGAAGTAGCACAACATGTCTGCTCCAGAGGGATGATATCAACAGATGAGCCTGAATGAAACTCACCAAGATGCTGTCCAGGGTACAGTTCGATTTCATCGCTGGAGGGATTAAGCATTCGAACCACTGTAGTACCATTCTGAACTTCACTGAGAGTGTGAGCCACATCGATGTCACATGTTGGATTAGGGATCAAGACACCATAGTAGTCTGTTGGAACAGGAGAAGCCGGTGTGGCTGCTGACACACAGGCTGTGATCAGAGTTTCGCTCATAGCTGGGATTTTGGTTGGCGCTAACACAGAAACATTACAGCAGGCAGCCACCTCATGTCCTTTGGGCAACAGGGGAATTTTCATGTCCCACAGTTGCAGTACTTTGTTTTTGAGGTCGAGAAGAGCATGGTGCCTCTGCAGAAAATCCCAACCTAGAATGACTGGCTGGTAAGCACCCCTGAGGACTTCAAATTCCTGCTGCCATACCTGAGTCCCAAGCCTAATACCAACAGTTAACTTGCCTAAGATTTCCAGACGTTCTCCATTGACCGAACGAGCTGGCACAGAGGATGCTACCATAGGCCGTTTTTTTAAAGCTGGATGAGAGTTTCGAAAATCTTCACTCACAAGGGAGACAAAGGAACCAGAGTCAATTAGAGCACACACTTCAATGCCCTCGACAATAGCCAAAACGTTAGAGGAGACTGATCCATCAGATTCTGAGGGGAACTGGGGGATGTGGTTTTGGGGCTCTGATACTGTAGCTGATGTTTGCCCCTCAACAGCAGCTAATGAAAGTTTCCCTGTGGGCCGGAGGTTAAATGTGCAGGCCTTTCCGGGAACTGGAAACGAACACTGGTCCTACTGTAGGACCCGGCATCTCTAACTCTACGTGGAGCAGGACTGGGACTGCGTCGGTATCTGTTATTGTCAGGGTAATTGTACCTGGAATACTGGGAGGGCTGTTGGGAATGGTATGTGCGTTGATCATGTTTCTCACATTTGTCCCACTCATTGAACCTCTGGGGAACAGGGGAAGAAGGACGTTCACGGTGAGACTCTGGATCACGATGATAACGCCTCTCAGGTGAGCAATAGTCTCTGGGATGTTGTCTGGCATGATAAGGCGACGGGGATGCACTGCGGGTGCTGTACTGAACATTGGAAGAGGAGGATCTATCACGACTGGAGTCCAAACGCTGGGCAAGGTAACTCTGTTTCTCCCGTAACTGCTGTACTTCATGTTTCAGGCTGGTTACAGTAAGCGTGAGCTCCTCAACTGCTTGAAGAAGTTTAGCATCAGTAGGCTGAGGACGTATCATAGCAACCTGTTCCGAAGACGGAATATGAGAGGATCCCGCAGCTGTAAGTTGCAATGCTGCCCGTGCTCTCTCACAACGGCTGGCAATGCGCAGGGCTCCGTTGAGATCCTCTGCACCCATCTCATGAATCTTAGATTGCAAGGTGGGGTCTAACCCAGCAACAAAACAGCGAAATTTTTCACCTTCCAAGGCATTGTAGTCATAGTTAGGGAAAGCTTCAAGCACAAGACGGGTAATATCTGCGCTGTATACATCTAAACTTTCACCTGGTTTCCGGGGGCGAGCGTTCACATGTGTCTGGAAGAATGGCAGAGAATATTTTGGACCGAAAACCTCTTTCAGCTTATCCTTCACTAGATCATAGTCTTTCTGGGTTGATGAAGGCAAACTGTCCCAGTACAAAAATGCAGCATCTGCTAGACGAGTAGGCAGAACAGAGGACATCACAGTTGCCAAATCTACCTCAGGTGGAGTCATAGCTTGCACTGCCACTTCAAAGCGACGAGACCAACTAGTAAAAGATTCAGTCCCATCTCCTTTAAAAACAGGTGGAAGAGCTATTGTCAGGGCACTGGAGACGGTATGGTGGGCGGGAGCAGCAACAGTCCGTATTGCATCCACTGACCTCGAATGTGGCACAGGAGAAGAGCGCAGCTCGTGCACAGATTCACTCTCGTCAGCTGACATGTTCCCAACAAATATCCAGCTCAAAAAAATCACAAAAATCACAAAAACAGAGAGAAAAGCTGCAACAATCCTTACTATCTCCAAAAACTATTACTGTTATTATTTTCAGTTCATCAGCTGTTCACAGAGAGGGATAAATCCGAGCGGGAAAAAAAAAAGATCCTATCCGCAGCTTGGGAGTAGAACTCACCAAATACACAGAGCCATCAAGAAAATAAATCCCACCGCTGCCACCAGATGTAACGTGAGGGTTCACTAGATGGTCTGGAATCTCTCTGAATAATTAGAAACAGCAAGATGGAGACGGATAACTTTTTAGCAGCCTCTTTACTTGTGCCGCCCTCATGAATACTTCACTGGCCTCTCAGAAACCAGAAAATCTTATACTCAGATCTAAACAGGAAAACAACCAGGTAGATATAACACATACTTATTACTGGTTTGAACATGCATGTCTAAACATTCAAACGTGTAAACATGTAAATATCAAAACTTAAAATGTATTTAAATTTACTTCTACACTTTACATATCAATGCCAGACTCGCTTCTCTGTTGTTATGTCAAATATCAATGCCAGACTCGCTTATCTGCTGTGATTCAAACTTTTTCAGAAACTTTTCTTTGTCCTGCTCTGCCACCTGACCTACAGCCACCCACTGTAGTGGGTTAGAAGAATTGTAAAGTGCACACATAAGAAGCCATACTGGGAAATTGTCTTCTCTGCGTTTTCCAAAGAAGACAGTCCCAAAGCCTCCTTCACCCAGCTTATCCTGCTCCTCGAATTTTTCTTCAAAGTCCTCTACAGAGAGACAAAACAAATTGAATTTAACAGGTAAAGGAGACTTTACTCACCTAGATATTTACGCACACCCACAGCACGTGGTGTGATAAAGGTCGGCCAAGATTTTGACCACATGTCAGAAAGTGGATCAAAATTGGACTAAACTCACTTGAACTCTGACTTTGTCTGCACTTAGAACTATCACAAGACATTAAAACAAAACATCGGGCATTGATGACATCACAGGAATCTAACATTCTAATCTATGCAAACTGTCTCCATGGCTACATAATATCAAATTAAATCATAGCAAAGGAGTAAAAAGCAGGATCATGTAACCCAGTGTTAAAAACAGGATTAAAAGTATAAATATTCATACTCGTAACAATGGGAATAAATATTGATAAAAACAAAGTTAATTATAATAAATACTGATAAAGCATGTAAACATAAGTTTAATTAATATGTACATATGTATATGTAGTATATAAATGGTGTGGGGGCAGGACTTAGTCCTGTAGAGTGTTTGTCAGATCCACTGAGCGACCAATCATTGGCCGGTCTGACCCTCCCCCAGTCTGTGCGCTGCTCAGACACCTGTGTGTGCCTTCGTGTGCCAGTCAGATACGCCAGAGACACAGACGGTGAAAGATCAGTTTACCCGTGCAGCGAAGAAGCTAGCTGGATAGTGAAAATCCTTTTTTCGGCGAGAATAATAAGGGTGATACTGTATTCCATTACTGTATTACTGTATTACTGTATTCTGTGAGCCAGCGTGAGCACTGTGAAGCCCCGTGCAGCAATTGTTGCTTCACATGGTAAGTCCCAGGCAGCACACGTGCGCTAGCATAGCATGCTACTTGCCGCTAGCTCCGATGCTAACTTCCGTTAGCCATTTTGCAATGAAAGTGCCTTTTCCGAGGCTAAAGCAATTAGCACTGAGTCTGCTGCACTTTATACGAGATGTTCTTTAAAGGTTTATGTCACATTACTGTGGTATTGACGTATAATGTATGGTTTTGTGCGAAGTTGTTATGTTAGCACATGTTCACTTTTCTCATGGTGCTAATTATAGTTCTGCACACTAAGTATTAGCAACGTGAAACTAAGTGCCTTCACCTGCACTTTACCTAGCTGAAACTTGATAAGTCTCAAGCCAATGTGTATTTTTAATGCACTGCTGAGCTATTTTGTATTATTTTAAATGTGTGTTTCCTATGCACTTTTTCCCTTTTGAAATGAGAATAATTTGTTGTACAACATGGAATATTTTGAAAGAAATTTAGAAACACTACAAGCAACCAGTAGCAATAATAAGTTACAGACATGATAGCTTAAATGTTGAACTACTGTGTTCTGGCCTGGTCCCCAGGTCAGGTTTTTTCCCTTTGCTTATTTGGATTGGATTGGTTTTGAGGACCTGAGAAGAATCGAGGATCCCTTTTCCAGTACTGGATGGCGAGCCCAGCCCAAAGAGCCGGATGAACTGGTAGATTGTAACCCGACTGGTTACAAACACACATGAGTGACTAGTGAACATTGAAAGACTGAAATTGACTTTAAAAAAGAGACAAAAGACAATATATCCTTGGGTCGACTATTTGTGGGGTTTATTTTATTTTGTTTTCAAGAAGCGCGCTCTACTTTTGTTAAATGTGCACAACTTTAATAATTGCTAATAAATGCAATTGTGTTTTCTACACCTACTGTGTACAAGTCCTCTGTTGTCATACACCCTTGGCTCCTACGAATCTAGAACCTGTCTGATCTGGTCCATATTTCCCTTCTGTCCTTGTACTGTGGTTAAAGGTAACTATACTGTCAGTACTACAGGCAAAGAAGGCAAGAAGTAGCACTAACAGGTCTTACATGCCACTACTAGTATTGCACCACCAGTGTTACATAAGTAAAAAAGTGGCGAGCCAGCCTGGAGCCTAGAGTGTTGTGTGACAACATTGGAATCCTGTTTGACTTTTGATCAGATACTGTGAAAATGGATTTTGTCGAGAAGTATGCCGTTAAAGTACCAAATGCCATTATTGTTAGCGGTGTTACAGATAGAGAGAAAGACAAAGAGGTATTTGAGTTTCTGGAGCAACATGGTACTATTCGTAGAGTACTCGCTGTCGATGATGACTCTTCCGCGTTCCACAAAAGTCATATTGTAGAGTTCGAGTCCGGTGCAGCCGTTGAAATATTAGCACCTAAGCTGCCTTACCTCTTACAGTCCACTGACAATCCAGATGTCAGTTACCGCATTCGAGCCTTAACTGACGTCTATACTAAGACCGTAGGGGGCAGTGTTACTGAGGCTTACATTAGCAACCTGAAGGGTTTAGCCAAGTTAAGTGGGAAGGATTTCGAAGAAGTGTTGCGGGAGGCCCTGTCCACAATAGGGAAGACCATCGAAGCTGCTGAGACAGCTGAGATAAACCCCGAAAATGATGCTGCTGATCAGACTTGCCCTGTGGTAGGATCCACACAACTTGGAGCCCCACCTTCAGTCTTAACTGAACTGCCTCACCCTCCTGAACCCATTCAGGGTGCATTCCAACGCCCCATGAGACCAAACTTGACACCTCAAATATTGAGCCCAACTGACCTCAACCCACCAGAGGTTCAGAAAGTAGTAGTCGAGCATGTTGTCAAGAGTGTTGAAAAGACATCACATGCTCACTCTACATTAAGACTCAGAGCTTTTTCTGGCAAGATGCCCAGACCTTACAGCGAATCTGACTATGAAACATGGCGTTCTCATGTTGACTTGTTGATGGAAGATGCTTCTTTGTCCGAGTTGGAAAAAACTCGTAAGATTCTTGAAAGTCTCCTTGCTCCCGCTTCTGATGTCATCCGCCCTCTTGGGCCAGAAGCCACTCCTGCAGACTATCTTAAACTTCTGGATTCAGCTTTTGGCACCGTCGAAGATGGTGAGGAACTGTTTGTACGCTTCATGAACACCTTCCAAGATCACGGTGAAAAGCCCTCTGCTTATCTGCTTCGTTTGCAGGTGGCAGTCAGTCACACCGTGCGCAGATGTGGGCTTGAACCACATGAAGTAAATAAGCAGCTTCTTAAACAGTTTTACAGAGGCTGCTGGGATGATAACTTGCTAACAGAGTTGCAATTGGAGCTAAAGCATAAGGAGCTACCCACTTATGCGGAGCTATTGCTTCTCCTGCGTACTGCAGAAAACCGACAAGAAGTTAAAAACACGCGAATGAAGAAACACTTTAGCGCCACAAAACCAAAAGCAGTGTCTCATGAACAGACGGTCACTGAAACAAATGCAGATGTTCGTCAAGCAGAGTCAGATAGTCTAGAAGAGCTGAAGAAACAAGTTGCCGATCTAAAAAGCCAATTAGCTGCCGTTGTGAAGCCAAAGAAACAAGCAACACTGAAGACAGTTCGAGCAAGGAAACCTGAAAATAAAAAACCTGACCATGTCAAACCTGAAAACTCACCTCCACCCAGCCGCCCCAGTACTAGGCCCAAGCCCTGGTATTGCTTCCGCTGTGGGGAAGATGGACATATAGTAGCCACTTGTGAGTCAGAGCCCAATCCTGCCCTTGTAGTTGCAAAACGAAAGGAATTAAGAGTGAGAAGGCAGATATGGGACAGGCAGAATGACCAGCTTTCTTTAAACTAAATTCTGCCTCCGTTGCGGGACAAATGGAGGCTGATGCTTTGTTAACCCGTCCCACCCAGGTTAAACAAAAAGCTTCACCTAAAAAATGTGCTAGCTTAAAGTCACACACAAGAACAGATTCCTTCGACTTTCCTAAAGGTCTAATTGGTACAAAGAGTACTGCACAAGTGAAAGTTAATGGTCACACAGTGAGTTGTTTGCTAGATACTGGTTCCCAGGTGACTACAGTCCCCGAGTCCTACTATCGTCAGCATTTGTCCTCTCATGAGATTAAGCCATTGTTTGAACTTTTAGAAGTTGAGGGTGCCAACGGTCAATCTGTGCCTTACTTAGGCTACATTGAACTGCATGTCACTTTCCCAAAAGACTTCCTTGGCATTGAAGCTGAAGTGCCGACACTTGCCTTAGTTGTCCCCGATATGCGCACAGCTTCTCAGTCCTTAGTGCTAATTGGGACAAACACATTAGATGTACTTTATGAGCTGTACTCTGACACATGCCATGAACTGCAGCTGAACCTGCCATATGGTTATAGGGCAGTTCTAAAAGTTCTTGAGTCACGACACAAACAGTCCAAAGACAGTAGTCTTGGTTTAGTGACGATGCACAACAAAGAGCCACAGTTGATTCCAGCAGGCCAAACTGTTGTTCTAGATGGTGCTGTAGCTGTGTCAGCCGGTAACGGTGAAAAGTCTGTCTTGTTAGAGTATCCACGAATGTCAGCCTTACCTGGTGATATCCTTGTGAAACCTTGTCTCATAGACCTACCTGAACGAGCACCTTACCTTGTTCCAGTTATACTTACCAATGAATCCGAACATGATGTGACAATCCCTCTAAATTGTGTCATTGGAGAAGTCAGTGCATATCAAAGAGTTCTATCTCACGAACACTCAGTGCGAACTCCAAGATTCCAAACTGAGCCGAAGTCAAATGTAACATATAACTTTGACTCTTCCCCTATTAGCGCTGAATGGAAGGAGCGCATAACCGAAAAGCTAAGCCAAATGCCCGAAGTGTTTGCACAGAATGATCTTGACTTTGGAAAGACGGATCAAGTGAAACACACAATCAGATTGTCAGATGAAACACCGTTCAAGCATAGAGCGCGTCCCATACATCCGAACGACCTGGAAGCAGTCCGTAAGCACCTCAAAGAACTGCAAGAAGCTGGCGTGATCAGGGAATCTACCTCCCCTTTTTCTTCACCCATTGTAGTCGTGCGGAAGAAAAATGGTGAAGTCCGCCTCTGTATCGACTACAGAAAGCTTAATGCGCAGACTATAAAAGATGCTTACGCTCTCCCCAATTTGGAGGAAACGTTTTCCACCTTGATCGGGTCGCAATGGTTCTCTGTCCTGGATTTAAAATCTGGGTACTACCAAATTGAGATGGAGGAGCTGGACAAACCAAAGACGGCGTTCGTATGTCCCATCGGCTTTTGGGAATTTAATAGAATGCCCCAAGGCATTACAAACGCCCCCAGCACATTCCAGCGGCTCATGGAGAAATGTATGGGCGACATGAACCTGCGTGAGGTGATCGTGTTTCTTGATGACATCATTGTATTCTCCAAGACACTTGAAGAACATGAGGCTCGCTTAATGAAAGTTCTTGATCGCCTGAAAGAATATGGGCTCAAACTCTCACCCGAAAAATGCAAGTTTTTCCAAACTTCTGTCAGATATCTTGGGCATATTGTGTCCAGCAAGGGAGTGGAGACTGACCCTGAAAAGGTGGAAGCCTTAAGTACCTGGCCTGTGCCCCGTGATCTTAAACAGCTCCGCTCATTCTTAGGCTTTTCAGGGTACTACAGGCGGTTCATTAAGAACTATTCGAGTATCGTTAAGCCCCTCACTGACTTAACATCAGGCTACCCTCCTTTGCGCAAAAGCACAAAGCCTAAAGCTAAGTCTGTCCAGTACCATGACCCTAAGACACCTTTCGGCGAGCGATGGACTCCCTCTTGTGATCTTGCTTTCAAAACCATCATTGAAAAGCTCAGTACTGCGCCTGTATTGGGTTTTGCTGACCCTAAACTGCCATATACGCTCCATACGGACGCCAGCACTACAGGGCTTGGCGCCGCGCTCTATCAAGAGCAGAATGGCCAGACTAGGGTGATAGCTTATGCAAGCCGTGGGTTGTCTAGGAGTGAATCTCGTTATCCCGCCCATAAGTTAGAGTTCTTAGCCTTGAAGTGGGCAGTGACGGAAAAGTTTGCAGATTATTTATATGGAAATCAGTTTACTGTCGTAACAGACAATAATCCTCTGACGTACATATTAACTACTGCTAAGATGGATGCCATGAGTTACAGATGGCTAGCTGCCCTGTCAACGTTTAGCTTTAAGCTCCAGTACAGAGCAGGCAAGCTTAACTCAGATGCAGATGGCCTTTCTAGACGGCCACATGGCGAGTTGCTTAACGACGCAGTGTCCCAAAAAGAGCTTGACCGCATACAGCAGTTCACACAGACTCACCTGTCCCTACCTGACAGCAGTTTAAGTCCTGAAGTAGTGTCTGCTATTTGTGAGAAACACCTTGTATGCAGCTCTCAAAATGACACCATCCCTTTGGTTCACTCGCTAGCCATTTCTGCAGCTGCCATTCCAGGTGACTTTGTCAACGAAAATGACTGTGGTGGTCTTCCTGTTATACCCCATATGTCCCCTGAACAGATCACAAACGAACAAAGAACAGACCCTTGTCTGAGGGAAGTTATTGCACAAATTGAAACTGGAGAAAAGGTCCCACCAACTGTGCGAGCTGAACTTCCTGACATCAACCTTCTACTCCGAGAGTTCAATCGATTGGAGATGCACAATAACATCCTGTACCGAACTCGCCAAGATGGAGGAGATGTTACTTACCAGCTTGTCTTACCTGAACAGCTCCGTGACCCAGTCTTCCAAAGCCTCCACTGTGACATGGGCCACTTAGGCACTGAACGTACCTTAGATCTTGCCCGAACAAGGTTCTATTGGCCTCGCATGGCAGCATATATAGAACATAAGATCAAAACATGCAACCGCTGTGTAAGACGTAAAACTCCTCCCGAAAAAGCAGCTCCACTTGTGAATATCAAATCCACCAGACCCCTCGAATTAGTCTGCATGGACTTCCTGTCCATTGAGCCTGATCGAAGTAATGTAAAGGATGTGCTTGTATTAACCGATCATTTCACGAAATATTCATTAGCCATCCCTACCAGCAATCAGAAAGCTCAGACCGTTGCAAAAGCCCTTTGGGACAACTTCATAGTCCACTACGGGATACCCGAACGATTGCATAGCTACTAAGTATGCTAGGTACTCTTGAGGAAAAGGACAAAACTCAATGGCACAACTATGTCAAACCACTCGTTCATGCGTACAATTGTACGAAAAATGATACAACTGGTTTTGCCCCATATGAGTTAATGTTTGGCCGTCAGCCAAGATTGCCAGTCGATCTAGCATTTGGGCTGCCCTTTAACAACAAAAGTTTCAAGTCGCATTCTCAGTACATAACAAAACTAAAGGCAACTCTACAAGAGACCTACAAACTAGCAACAGACCATGCTAACAAAATGGCAGAAAGAAACAAAACAAGATTTGATATGCGAGTGAAACCCTCAAAACTAGAGCCAGGTGACAGAGTCTTGGTGCGTGCAGTCCGTCTCAGAGGCAAGCACAAGCTAGCCGACAAGTGGGAGACTGATATTCATGTTGTGGTGAACCAAGCAGGTGACTTGCCCGTCTACAGTATGAAACCCCTAACAAAAGAGGGCCCAGTCCGCACAGTCCACCGCGATCTCTTGCTCCCTTGTGGTTTTCTTGCCCCTGTTGAGGAGAAACCTGTCCAACCAACTCATGTACGCAAACCAAAAACAAGGCAATCACCTAAACAACATGAGGAATGTGATCATTCAGAACTGGAAGATGAGGATGTGTGTTGGTTCAGAGAGGAACCTCTTCAAGAGCCCATAAAGGTCACTCGAGTCTATGAGATTCCCCAGCCAAAGACACACCCTAATGATTACGATCATGCTGAAACTCATTTGCCTGGAGGAGACAACTTACATGAACATGACAACTTGCTTGGAGCTGACAATTTAACCGGATGTGACAACTTGCTTGGAGCTGACAATTTAACCAGACGTGACAACTTGCTTGGAGCTGACAATTTAACCGGATGTGACAACATACCTGAATGTGAAAATCCACTTGGATGTGGAAGCCTAAAGGAGAGTGGAAGCCTAGAGGAGAGTGAAACCATGGTGGAACACTCAAACACTGACAATGAAAACGAGAGTGACGCTAACTTACCCGATGGACCTACCTGTGATGGGCCAGTGGAAGAAGACAACTCAAATGATAATCAAGCAAACTCAAGTCAGTCAAATACTGAGAGTGAAGCCACAGAGACTGTAAGGCGCTCAGAGAGAACAAGAACCCAACCAGAACGACTGCAATATAGTCAGTTGGGAAATCCTCTTATTTCCATTGCCCAGTCCCTGTTTCAAGGTCTAAGCCTGGCTTTTACCAGTGCCTTGACAGAACAAGATTCTGTGGTCATCCCCATGAATGCTGGTTCCCCTGTCATTACCGTTTAGCTATCCCATGCAAAGGGACTTGCATGATTCTAAGGGGGGATAGTGTAACCCAGTGTTAAAAACAGGATTAAAAGTATAAATATTCATACTCGTAACAATGGGAATAAATATTGATAAAAACAAAGTTAATTATAATAAATACTGATAAAGCATGTAAACATAAGTTTAATTAATATGTACATATGTATATGTAGTATATAAATGGTGTGGGGGCAGGACTTAGTCCTGTAGAGTGTTTGTCAGATCCACTGAGCGACCAATCATTGGCCGGTCTGACCCTCCCCCAGTCTGTGCGCTGCTCAGACACCTGTGTGTGCCTTCGTGTGCCAGTCAGATACGCCAGAGACACAGACGGTGAAAGATCAGTTTACCCGTGCAGCGAAGAAGCTAGCTGGATAGTGAAAATCCTTTTTTCGGCGAGAATAATAAGGGTGATACTGTATTCTATTACTGTATTACTGTATTACTGTATTCTGTGAGCCAGCGTGAGCACTGTGAAGCCCCGTGCAGCAATTGTTGCTTCACATGGTAAGTCCCAGGCAGCACACGTGCGCTAGCATAGCATGCTACTTGCCGCTAGCTCCGATGCTAACTTCCGTTAGCCATTTTGCAATGAAAGTGCCTTTTCCGAGGCTAAAGCAATTAGCACTGAGTCTGCTGCACTTTATACGAGATGTTCTTTAAAGGTTTATGTCACATTACTGTGGTATTGACGTATAATGTATGGTTTTGTGCGAAGTTGTTATGTTAGCACATGTTCACTTTTCTCATGGTGCTAATTATAGTTCTGCACACTAAGTATTAGCAACGTGAAACTAAGTGCCTTCACCTGCACTTTACCTAGCTGAAACTTGATAAGTCTCAAGCCAATGTGTATTTTTAATGCACTGCTGAGCTATTTTGTATTATTTTAAATGTGTGTTTCCTATGCACTTTTTCCCTTTTGAAATGAGAATAATTTGTTGTACAACATGGAATATTTTGAAAGAAATTTAGAAACACTACAAGCAACCAGTAGCAATAATAAGTTACAGACATGATAGCTTAAATGTTGAACTACTGTGTTCTGGCCTGGTCCCCAGGTCAGGTTTTTTCCCTTTGCTTATTTGGATTGGATTGGTTTTGAGGACCTGAGAAGAATCGAGGATCCCTTTTCCAGTACTGGATGGCGAGCCCAGCCCAAAGAGCCGGATGAACTGGTAGATTGTAACCCGACTGGTTACAAACACACATGAGTGACTAGTGAACATTGAAAGACTGAAATTGACTTTAAAAAAGAGACAAAAGACAATATATCCTTGGGTCGACTATTTGTGGGGTTTATTTTATTTTGTTTTCAAGAAGCGCGCTCTACTTTTGTTAAATGTGCACAACTTTAATAATTGCTAATAAATGCAATTGTGTTTTCTACACCTACTGTGTACAAGTCCTCTGTTGTCATACACCCTTGGCTCCTACGAATCTAGAACCTGTCTGATCTGGTCCATATTTCCCTTCTGTCCTTGTACTGTGGTTAAAGGTAACTATACTGTCAGTACTACAGGCAAAGAAGGCAAGAAGTAGCACTAACAGGTCTTACATGCCACTACTAGTATTGCACCACCAGTGTTACAATCAGTCTTAGGGTGTATGTTACATGTTTGCCAGTTTGGATGAGTGAGTGCAATACTTCATCGGCCTGTGTTGTAGCAACCTGTTGAACCTGCTGAGAAACTTTTCTTTGTCCACTCTGCCCCAAACTTCACATGCTCCATAAAAGTCGAGGCCTAGAGACCTCTGCATAGTTATTAGCATTAGGTTATCAGTATCATCTGATATATATGACATTTACAGTACAGTACTCACACATGACATAGGAGGAATAAATATGAACTTTTTGACATAAATTTGATCATATGAAATTGGATATTTTTAAAAATATGAAACTTTTTCCTTCCGTCATACTTCAGAAATATAATATATTAAGTTTTGAACATTTTAAAACATTTAAGTTTGCTCGTTGCATTTATAAGATCCTACATGGACGTGCTCCACAATCATTGGTCAGTCATGTTAAAATCCATTATCAGTGGAAAACAAACCTGATCCTCTACTAGAGGCGATTGTGCAATACCTTTTAGACATAACACTCAGCAAACAGTTATTATTAGTTAAAGTCAGTGAGATTTGGAGTGATACATGACACATGATGGAATAAGACACGCAGACTTAGCATGACGAACCGACGAGGAACACGTACACTGTAAATACATACAGAGGGAAAAGAGGACTAGAGATGAGACATGGACATAACTAAGCACAAACAGAACATGATGGCTGGGGGGAAAACACACGTGACAGAAGGAATGGGTCACAAGGGCAAAACATGTAAACGAGAGGAGGAGACGGGAGAAAAAGACATTACTGAAATACATGAAGGGCCAGGGCTGGGGCAGCCAACCAGTCACAGACAAACAGCCACATTTTTTACTGTGTCACCGCAAAGAGCCACATCATACACCTGGGCACACATGAACATCACCCATCCCTTCCTCTGTCCTGCGTTCAGTTTGGGGTATCAAACTCAGGACCCTAACCCCATCAGGCCGGGGTCTTTGTGTGGAGTCTGCATGTTCTCTTCAGCTTCCTCCCACAGTCTAAAGACATGCAGTCAGTGGGGGTCTTCTCGCCCCGTTCACATTCACACAGAGATGCATTGAAGATCACCTTGTGGTTAGTGCCTTCAATTGACCCTGTGCACGAGAAAATGCTAACTTCCTGGTTTGAGACCGGATGTGGGATTGTGCATTTCCGGTAGCTTTACTTTGTGGTCAATCGCTACTGCTAAGATATACTCCAAAATCATGTCCAAAACTCGAAAACGGAAAGATCACGTTAAGTTACAAAGAGGAGAAGGTGGGAACACTCACCACTGTTGTGTTATAAAAGATCTAATGATCTTTTAGCATATGCTAACGTGCACATAGTCAATTCGATGTACAGACTGAATAATAACACCTTCTAATTAGTTCTGTCTCCTATTGGTGCTCTTCTACGAGTAATCAGTGCTTGATGGCTTACTAAGCTTAACGTTTTTCACAACATTGATAACAAACACACACAAAACAACAACAACAACATATATTATCTAAAAAAAACTTGATTGGACCACATTTTGATGTTCATCCTACATGTTTATTGAGATTGTCTAATGTCTGCGACGGTATCTTCTCCCGCGTCTGCGGACACCCGAGGCCTTGTGGGCTCTCCTGCGTCTGCGAACGGGGCGAGAGGCACGTTTGCGTCTATACCTGCGTTGTGGCATCGTCCAAAACGACGGTACCTGCTCCACGTCACGGGTTCTATTTATGGACTCACCTGGCAACTTTAGTGAGGTCACTGCTGATGTTGTCACTGTTGGTGTCACCTCATGACTCATTCATCCCATCTGAACTGTGGTGTAATTATGAGGTCACAGGGGGACGTGAATTTATTCACAAAGTTGAAAGAGAGTATGGGTCATAACTCAAAGACACAATGATGCAGTCAAATCATTGGAATTAAATATCTGTAAATTAAACGATTTAGAGGGGTCTGACATCACATCCAGTCTCTCTGTTGTGATGTAAAATATCAATGCCAGACTCGCTTCTCTGTTGTGATGTCAAATATCAATGCCAGACTTGCTTCTCTGTTGTGATGTCAAAAATCAATGCCAAACTCGCTTCTCTGTTGTGATGTCAAATATCAATGCCAGACTCGCTTCTCTGTTGTGATGTCAAAAATCAATGCCAAACTCGCTTCTCTGTTGTGATGTCAAATATCAATGCCAAACTCGCTTCTCTGTTGTGATGTCAAATATCAATGCCAAACTCGCTTCTCTGTTGTGATGTCAAATATCAATGCCAAACTCGCTTCTCTGTTGTGATGTCAAATATCAATGCCAAACTCGCTTCTCTGTTGTGATGTCAAATATCAATGCCAAACTCGCTTCTCTGTTGTGATGTCAAATATCAATGACAGACTCGCTTCTCTGTTGTGATGTCAAATATCAATGACAGACTCGCTTCTCTGTTGTGATGTCAAATATCAATGACAGACTCGCTTCTCTGTTGTGATGTCAAATATCAATGACAGACTCGCTTCTCTGTTGTGATGTCAAATATCAATGCGAAACTCGCTTCTCTGTTGTGATGTCAAATATCAATGCCAAACTCGCTTCTCTGTTGTGATGTCAAATATCAATGCCAGATTCGTCTCTCTGTTGTGATGTCAAATATCAATGCCAGACTCGCTTCTCTGTTGTGATGTCAAATATCAATGCGAAACTCGCTTCTCTGTTGTGATGTCAAATATCAATCCCAGATTCGCTTCTCTGTTGTGATGTCAAATATCAATCCCAGATTCGCTTCTCTGTTGTGATGTCAAATATCAATGCTAGGTACTCTTGAGGAAAAGGACAAAACTCAATGGCACAACTATGTCAAACCACTCGTTCATGCGTACAATTGTACGAAAAATGATACAACTGGTTTTGCCCCATATGAGTTAATGTTTGGCCGTCAGCCAAGATTGCCAGTCGATCTAGCATTTGGGCTGCCCTTTAACAACAAAAGTTTCAAGTCGCATTCTCAGTACATAACAAAACTAAAGGCAACTCTACAAGAGACCTACAAACTAGCAACAGACCATGCTAACAAAATGGCAGAAAGAAACAAAACAAGATTTGATATGCGAGTGAAACCCTCAAAACTAGAGCCAGGTGACAGAGTCTTGGTGCGTGCAGTCCGTCTCAGAGGCAAGCACAAGCTAGCCGACAAGTGGGAGACTGATATTCACGTTGTGGTGAACCAAGCAGGTGACTTGCCCGTCTACAGTATGAAACCCCTAACAAAAGAGGGCCCAGTCCGCACAGTCCACCGCGATCTCTTGCTCCCTTGTGGTTTTTTTGCCCCTGTTGAGGAGAAACCTGTCCAACCAACTCATGTACGCAAACCAAAAACAAGGCAATCACCTAAACAACATGAGGAATGTGATCATTCAGAACTGGAAGATGAGGATGTGTGTTGGTTCAGAGAGGAACCTCTTCAAGAGCCCATAAAGGTCACTCGAGTCTATGAGATTCCCCAGCCAAAGACACACCCTAATGATTACGATCATGCTGAAACTCATTTGCCTGGAGGAGACAACTTACATGAACATGACAACTTGCTTGGAGCTGACAATTTAACCGGATGTGACAACTTGCTTGGAGCTGACAATTTAACCAGACGTGACAACTTGCTTGGAGCTGACAATTTAACCGGATGTGACAACATACCTGAATGTGAAAATCCACTTGGATGTGGAAGCCTAAAGGAGAGTGGAAGCCTAGAGGAGAGTGAAACCATGGTGGAACACTCAAACACTGACAATGAAAACGAGAGTGACGCTAACTTACCCGATGGACCTACCTGTGATGGGCCAGTGGAAGAAGACAACTCAAATGATAATCAAGCAAACTCAAGTCAGTCAAATACTGAGAGTGAAGCCACAGAGACTGTAAGGCGCTCAGAGAGAACAAGAACCCAACCAGAACGACTGCAATATAGTCAGTTGGGAAATCCTCTTATTTCCATTGCCCAGTCCCTGTTTCAAGGTCTAAGCCTGGCTTTTACCAGTGCCTTGACAGAACAAGATTCTGTGGTCATCCCCATGAATGCTGGTTCCCCTGTCATTACCGTTTAGCTATCCCATGCAAAGGGACTTGCATGATTCTAAGGGGGGATAGTGTAACCCAGTGTTAAAAACAGGATTAAAAGTATAAATATTCATACTCGTAACAATGGGAATAAATATTGATAAAAACAAAGTTAATTATAATAAATACTGATAAAGCATGTAAACATAAGTTTAATTAATATGTACATATGTATATGTAGTATATAAATGGTGTGGGGGCAGGACTTAGTCCTGTAGAGTGTTTGTCAGATCCACTGAGCGACCAATCATTGGCCGGTCTGACCCTCCCCCAGTCTGTGCGCTGCTCAGACACCTGTGTGTGCCTTCGTGTGCCAGTCAGATACGCCAGAGACACAGACGGTGAAAGATCAGTTTACCCGTGCAGCGAAGAAGCTAGCTGGATAGTGAAAATCCTTTTTTCGGCGAGAATAATAAGGGTGATACTGTATTCCTATTACTGTATTACTGTATTACTGTATTCTGTGAGCCAGCGTGAGCACTGTGAAGCCCCGTGCAGCAATTGTTGCTTCACATGGTAAGTCCCAGGCAGCACACGTGCGCTAGCATAGCATGCTACTTGCCGCTAGCTCCGATGCTAACTTCCGTTAGCCATTTTGCAATGAAAGTGCCTTTTCCGAGGCTAAAGCAATTAGCACTGAGTCTGCTGCACTTTATACGAGATGTTCTTTAAAGGTTTATGTCACATTACTGTGGTATTGACGTATAATGTATGGTTTTGTGCGAAGTTGTTATGTTAGCACATGTTCACTTTTCTCATGGTGCTAATTATAGTTCTGCACACTAAGTATTAGCAACGTGAAACTAAGTGCCTTCACCTGCACTTTACCTAGCTGAAACTTGATAAGTCTCAAGCCAATGTGTATTTTTAATGCACTGCTGAGCTATTTTGTATTATTTTAAATGTGTGTTTCCTATGCACTTTTTCCCTTTTGAAATGAGAATAATTTGTTGTACAACATGGAATATTTTGAAAGAAATTTAGAAACACTACAAGCAACCAGTAGCAATAATAAGTTACAGACATGATAGCTTAAATGTTGAACTACTGTGTTCTGGCCTGGTCCCCAGGTCAGGTTTTTTCCCTTTGCTTATTTGGATTGGATTGGTGTTGAGGACCTGAGAAGAATCGAGGATCCCTTTTCCAGTACTGGATGGCGAGCCCAGCCCAAAGAGCCGGATGAACTGGTAGATTGTAACCCGACTGGTTACAAACACACATGAGTGACTAGTGAACATTGAAAGACTGAAATTGACTTTAAAAAAGAGACAAAAGACAATATATCCTTGGGTCGACTATTTGTGGGGTTTATTTTATTTTGTTTTCAAGAAGCGCGCTCTACTTTTGTTAAATGTGCACAACTTTAATAACTGCTTCTCTGTTGTGATGTCAAAAATCAATGCCAAACTCGCTTCTCTGTTGTGATGTCAAATATCAATGCCAGACTCGCTTCTCTGTTATGATGTCAAAAATCAATGCCAAACTCGCTTCTCTGTTGTGATGTCAAATATCAATGCCAAACTCACTTCTCTGTTGTGATGTCAAATATCAATGCCAAACTCGCTTCTCTGTTGTGATGTCAGAAATCAATGCCAAACTCGCTTCTCTGTTGTGATGTCAAATATCAATGACAGACTCGCTTCTCTGTTGTGATGTCAAATATCAATGACAGACTCGCTTCTCTGTTGTGATGTCAAATATCAATGCCAAACTCGCTTCTCTGTTGTGATGTCAAATATCAATGCCAGACTCGCTTCTCTGTTGTGATGTCAAATATCAATGCGAAACTCGCTTCTCTGTTGTGATGTCAAATATCAATCCCAAATTCGCTTCTCTGTTGTGATGTCAAATATCAATGCGAAACTCGCTTCTCTGTTGTGATGTCAAATATCAATGCGAAACTCGCTTCTCTGCTGTGATGTCAAATGTCAATGCCAGATTTATCTCTTTTGGGATGTCAAATATCTGTAACGTGAGGGTTCACTAGATGGTCTGGAATCTCTCTGAATAATTAGAAACAGCAAGATGGAGACGGATAACTTTTTAGCAGCCTCTTTACTCTCAGCACACGGCAACAACAACCCACACTTCCTGTGTGCCGCCCTCATGAATACTTCACTGGCCTCTCAGAAACCAGAAAATCTTATACTCAGATCTAAACAGGAAAACAACCAGGTAGATATAACACATACTTATTACTGGTTTGAACATGCATGTCTAAACATTCAAACGTGTAAACATGTAAATATCAAAACTTAAAATGTATTTAAATTTACTTCTACACTTTACATATCAATGCCAGACTCGCTTCTCTGTTGTTATGTCAAATATCAATGCCAGACTCGCTTATCTGCTGTGATTCAAACTTTTTCAGAAACTTTTCTTTGTCCTGCTCTGCCACCTGACCTACAGCCACCCACTGTAGTGGGTTAGAAGAATTGTAAAGTGCACACATAAGAAGCCATACTGGGAAATTGTCTTCTCTGCATTTTCCAAAGAAGACAGTCCCAAAGCCTCCTTCACCCAGCTTATCCTGCTCCTCGAATTTTTCTTCAAAGTCCTCTACAGAGAGACAAAACAAATTGAATTTAACAGGTAAAGGAGACTTTACTCACCTAGATATTTACGCACACCCACAGCACGTGGTGTGGTAAAGGTCGGCCAAGATTTTGACCACATGTCAGAAAGTGGATCAAAATTGGACTAAACTCACTTGAACTCTGACTTTGTCTGCACTTAGAACTATCACAAGACATTAAAACAAAACATCGGGCATTGATGACATCACAGGAATCTAACATTCTAATCTATGCAAACTGTCTCCATGGCTACATAATATCAAATTAAATCATAGCAAAGGAGTAAAAAGCAGGATCAGTCTTAGGGTGTATGTTACATGTTTGCCAGTTTGGATGAGTGAGTGCAACACTTCATCGGCCTGTGTTGTAGCAACCTGTTGAACCTGCTGAGAAACTTTTCTTTGTCCACTCTGCCCCAAACTTCACATGCTCCATAAAAGTCGAGGCCTAGAGACCTCTGCATAGTTATTAGCATTAGGTTATCAGTATCATCTGATATATATGACATTTACAGTACAGTACTCACACATGACATAGGAGGAATAAATATGAACTTTTTGACATAAATTTGATCATATGAAATTGGATTTTTTTTAAATATGAAACTTTTTCCTTCCGTCATACTTCAGAAATATAATATATTAAGTTTTGAACATTTTAAAACATTTAAGTTTGCTCGTTGTATTTATAAGATCCTACATGGACGTGCTCCACAATCATTGGTCAGTCATGTTAAAATCCATTATCAGTGGAAAACAAACCTGATCCTCTACTAGAGGCGATTGTGCAATACCTTTTAGACATAACACTCAGCAAACAGTTATTATTAGTTAAAGTCAGTAAGATTTTGAGTGATACATGACACATGACGGAATAAGACACGCAGACTTAGCATGACGAACCAACGAGGAACACGTACACTGTAAATACATACAGAGGGAAAAGAGGACTAGAGATGAGACATGGACATAACTAAGCACAAACAGAACATGATGGCTGGGGGGAAAACACACGTGACAGAAGGAATGGGTCACAAGGGCAAAACATGTAAACGAGAGGAGGAGACGGGAGAAAAAGACATTACTGAAGTACATGAAGGGCCAGGGCTGGGGCAGCCAACCAGTCACAGACAAACAGCCACATTGTTTACTGTGTCACCGCAAAGAGCCACATCATACACCTGGGCACACATGAACATCACCCATCCCTTCCTCTGTCCTGCGTTCAGTTTGGGGTATCAAACTCAGGACCCTAACCCCATCAGGCCGGGGTCTTTGTGTGGAGTCTGCATGTTCTCTCCAGCTTCCTCCCACAGTGTAAAGACATGCAGTCAGTGGGGGTCTTCTCGCCCCGTTCACATTCACACAGAGATGCATTGAAGATCACCTTGTGGTTAGTGCCTTCTATTCGATGTACAGACTGAATAATAACACCTTCTAATTAGTTCTGTCTCCTATTGGTGCTCTTCTACGAGTAATCAGTGCTTGATGGCTTACTAAGCTTAACTTTTTTCACAACATTGATAACAAACACACACAAAACAACAACAACATATATTATCTAAAAAAAACTTGATTGGACCACATTTTGATGTTCATCCTACATGTTTATTGAGATTGTCTAATGTCTGCGACGGTATCTTCTCCCACGTCTGCGGATACCCGAGGCCTTGTGGGCTCTCCTGCGTCTGCGAACGGGGCGAGAAGCACGTTTGCGTCTATACCTGCGTTGTGGCATCGTCCAAAACGGCGGTACCTGCTCCACGTCACGGGTTCTATTTATGGACTCACCTGGCAACTTTAGTGATGTCATTGCTAATGTTGTCACTGTTGGTGTGACCTCATGACTAATTCATCCCATCTGAACTGTGGTGTAATTATGAGGTCAAAGGGGACGTGAATTTATTCACAAAGTTGAAAGAGAGTTTGGGTCATAACTCAAAGACACAATGATGCAGTCAAATCATTGGAATTAAATATCTGTAAATTACACGATTTAGAGGGGTCTGACATCACATCCAGTCTCTCTGTTGTGATGTCAAATATCAATGCCAGACTCGCTTCTCTGTTGTGATGTCAAATATCAATGCCAAACTCGCTTCTCTGTTGTGATGTGAAATATCAATGACAGACTCGCTTCTCTGTTGTGATGTCAAATATCAATGACAGACTCGCTTCTCTGTTGTGATGTCAAATATCAATGACAAACTCGCTTCTCTGTTGTGATGTCAAATATCAATGCGAAACTCGCTTCTCTGTTGTGATGTCAAATATCAATGCCAAACTCGCTTCTCTGTTGTGATGTCAAATATCAATGCCAAACTCGCTTCTCTGTTGTGATGTCAAATATCAATCCCAAATTCGCTTCTCTGTTGTGATGTCAAATATCAATGCGAAACTCGCTTCTCTGTTGTGATGTCAAATATCAATGCCAAACTCGCTTCTCTGTTGTGATGTCAAATATCAATCCCAAATTCGCTTCTCTGTTGTGATGTCAAATATCAATGCGAAACTCGCTTCTCTGTTGTGATGTCAAATATCAATGCCAAACTCGCTTCTCTGTTGTGATGTCAAATATCAATCCCAGATTCGCTTCTCTGTTGTGATGTCAAATATCAATGCCAAACTCGCTTCTCTGCTGTGATGTCAAATGTCAATGCCAGATTTATCTCTTTTGGGATGTCAAATATCTGTAACGTGAGGGTTCACTAGATGGTCTGGAATCTCTCTGAATAATTAGAAACAGCAAGATGGAGACGGATAACTTTTTAGCAGCCTCTTTACTCTCAGCACACGGCAACAACAACCCACACTTCCTGTGTGCCGCCCTCATGAATACTTCACTGGCCTCTCAGAAACCAGGAAATCTTATACTCAGATCTAAACAGGAAAACAACCAGGTAGATATAACACATACTTATTACTGGTTTGAACATGCATGTCTAAACATTCAAACGTGTAAACATGTAAATATCAAAACTTAAAACGGATTTAAATTTACTTCTACACTTTACATTTTCCTCCCCCCCTCACATAAGAAACGTCCCCATTTCCCTACAGAAAAGGAAAAAAAACGAAACAACATACTGCGAGCAAAGGGGACAACGATAAAACAACAGCAAAACCAAAAACAAGTTCAGTTCAAAACATAGTCCTTGAGGTATCTGGGAGGCACAACTTGACGTCTCCCACATCGCCGTGAAACACCAGATACTCGATGAGGAGTTGAAGGGACAATGTCTGATTGGTGTATCACCACATGGCCAGAGGGGGGAGTTGTTACAGTCTCAGACCGAGGAGGAGGGGACAAAGGAGAGTGGGAATGGGGTCGTGACTGGTTTAGAAGTGGTGGCTGACAAACCTGAGGGTCTGATGAGGTTGCAGGTCTGCGGCCCTGAACATTCCAGCTCCCTTTAGCTGCAGATTTTGAAGCTGTGAAGGGCAAAGCACCTGATAATGCAGTCAATTGTGGAATCTGGGGCTGTGCAGGTATGTCACCAGCAGGCGAGTTGGTTCCACCTTTAGGGACAGGTGCTTTGTAAGGCCTGAGACGATTGTAGTGAACAATTTGAGTCTTATCTGATTGGTCCAGGAGGTAGCGAATCCTGTACGTGACACCAGGGTTTTCTCCATCTGTTCCAAGGCACTCCAATATCTCAAAGGGGCCCTTCCAATGTGGAGCAAGTTTCTGCTTTGCTGTAGTGGGGTCATTTAACCACACCAAGTCACCCGGACCATAAGGAGTGTGTTTGATGCCCCTATCATACAGTTGTTTCTGCTGGGTGTGGGCACAATCTCTGTTCCATGCAGCAGTGCTGAAGGCAGACTGAAGTCTCTGAGTCAACTGGGTGACGTAGTCAGCAGGAGAAGCAGAGGTAGATGATGCTGGCATGTTGGTAGGCAACAGCATATTAGCAGGCATCCGTGCCTCATGTCCATGTGTGAGAAAAAATGGCGTAAACCCCGTGGTAGAGTGAGGACTGGTGTTGTAAGCCAAAGCAACTTGATTGAGGCAGTCATCCCATTCGCCAGGCTGCTGAAGGAGTAACTTAGCTAACTGGTCAATAAGTGTTCGGTTGAACCTCTCAACCATACCGTCGCATTGAGGGTGATATGGGCTGGTCCGTGTCTTCTGGATGCCTAGCAGCTGACACAGATGTTTCACCAGGTCAGATTCAAATTGACGTCCTTGGTCTGTGTGTAGCATTTCAGGGACGCCGTGCTGACAGATAAAGTTGTCAAACAGGCATTTTGCAACTGTTGTGGCACGTTGGTCTGGGATAGCATAGAGATTGACATATTTCGAGAAATAGTCTTGAACAACGAGCACATATCTGTTGCTACGACTCGTAATGGGGAGTTCAAGTATGTCAGCTGCCACCTTTTGAAATGGCTCCGTAGCAACAATTGTTTTCATTGGAGCTCTGTGATGAGGTGTGGGATTCCGTCTGGCATCACATGGAGTGCATTGTGTGCACCATATTCTGATGTCACGTGACATGAATGGCCAGTAATATAGCTGCTGAGCACGTTTCAGGACCTTATCTGCTGATAGATGACCGGACACTGGGTTGCCATGCAGCAGCTGTAGAAGAGTGTCTTTTAAAGATTCAGGAACAACCAACTGATGCAACACTGACCTTTGGGACGGGTTGAAAGCTTTACGACAGAGTAAGCCATTGTGGAAGGTAAGTCTAGAGTACTCATGCCATAGCACTTTTTCCTGAGGTGGGCATTTTTTCATACGCCAGTAGGGTGGTTTCCGACCCTTAGCTTTCCAGCCAATGACTTCTGACAGTACAGGATCTTTTTGTTGTTTGCTTTTGAGATCATCTTCAGGCAGCTCAAGCACAAATGTGGATGAAACAGATAGCGCTGCACACTGCAGTCGTGGATCAGAAAAGTCATTGCATGGAATGTGTTTTTGGTCAGTACTGCAGGGACTATGGTTGGGCGGGCCTGCAGGACCTACGCACCTCTCTTCAGGTCTCAAGGTAGCAGAAGCAGTGCAGACTGTGTCCTGCTCTACGGTGTCACCAGTGACAGGGCGACGTGAGAGTGCGTCCCCATTGAGGTGGCGGTGGCCATCTTTTTGAATCACAGTCCATTCAAAAGGATCGAGTTCAAGAGCCCAGCGAGCACGGCGACCAGTTCTATCACTGTCAATGGGTATTTTCCGAAGACCCAGGAGGGGCTTGTGATCCGTGACAATAACAAATGGCTGCTTGTAGAGATAGTGACGAAAATGTCTAACTGCCCAAACAATGGCCCAGAGTTCTCGATCATAAGTCGACCACTTTCTTTCTGCCTTTGTAAGCGCATGGCTAGCATAGGCAATGACTTTCTCTTGCTGTCCCTGTTTTTGAGCTAGTACACTGCCAATCGCTGTGCTTGAAGCATCAGTATACAGAGAAAATGGCAATGTGAAGTCAGGGAATGAAACCACTGGAGGGTTTGAGAGGGCATGTTTCAGATACATGAATGCATCCTGGCACTGAGAAGTCCATTGAAAAGTTGCATGCTTTTCAGTGAGAGCATGTAGGGGGACACTCTGGTGCGCAAAGTTTTGAATGAACTTGCGATAATATGAACAAAGTCCAAGGAATGACCTCACTTCTGTCGCTGTTCGTGGAATAGGCCAGGCTTGCACGCTGTTCACATTTCTGGGGTCAGGCTGAATGCCATTTTTTGATACAATGTGGCCCAGAAATTGTACCTGATCTTTGGCAAAACAGCATTTTGAGGGGTTTAGCTTCAAACCACTTGCCTGGAATCTGCCGAAGATTTCTTCCAGGTGCTGGAGATGTTCTGCGAAAGAGCGGCTGTAAATGAGGACATCATCCAAATACACTAAGCAGGTTTTCCAGGGAAGGCCACGAAGTACCATCTCCATTAACCGCTGACATGTGGCTGGAGCGTTTGTGAGTCCCATGGGCATAACAGTGAAGTGGTAAAGTCCACTGCCAGTTGTGAAAGCAGTTTTCTCACGATCCTTCTCTTCCAGTTCAACCTGCCAATAGCCATGTTGAAGGTCCATTGTGGAGAACCAGGCAGAACCTGACAGAGCATCCAGTGCATCATCAACCCTTGGAAGAGGATAAGAGTCTTTGATTGTCACTGCATTGAGTTTCCTATAGTCGAGACAGAAACGCCACGTACCATTTTTCTTTCGCACCAAAACAACTGGGGCGGCCCATGGGCTGTAGCTTTCTTCGATGACACCTGCCTTTAAAAGGTTGTCAACTTGAGTCTGTATTTCAGCTCTCTGTTTCGGGTGTCACTCTATAGGCTCTTTGTTTAATCGGTGTAGCATCACCTGTGTGAATATGATGCTTAATTATGCCTGTGTGACCTCTGTCCTCTGAGTGCTTACTGAAGATTCCTGAATACTTCTGGAGAAGTGATTTCAGGGACTGAACCTGGGAGTGTGACAAGTTTGTTTCATCAATTTCTACCTGCAGAGTCGAATCATACACAGGTGAAGTAGCACAACATGTCTGCTCCAGAGGGATGATATCAACAGATGAGCCTGAATGAAACTCACCAAGATGCTGTCCAGGGTACAGTTCGATTTCATCGCTGGAGGGATTAAGCATTCGAACCACTGTAGTACCATTCTGAACTTCACTGAGAGTGTGAGCCACAACGATGTCACATGTTGGATTAGGGATCAAGACACCATAGTAGTCTGTTGGAACAGGAGAAGCCGGTGTGGCTGCTGACACACAGGCTGTGATCAGAGTTTCGCTCATAGCTGGGATTTTGGTTGGCGCTAACACAGAAACATTACAGCAGGCAGCCACCTCATGTCCTTTGGGCAACAGGGGAATTTTCATGTCCCACAGTTGCAGTACTTTGTTTTTGAGGTCGAGAAGAGCATGGTGCCTCTGCAGAAAATCCCAACCTAGAATGACTGGCTGGTAAGCACCCCTGAGGACTTCAAATTCCTGCTGCCATACCTGAGTCCCAAGCCTAATACCAACAGTTAACTTGCCTAAGATTTCCAGACGTTCTCCATTGACCGAACGAGCTGGCACAGAGGATGCTACCATAGGCCGTTTTTTTAAAGCTGGATGAGAGTTTCGAAAATCTTCACTCACAAGGGAGACAAAGGAACCAGAGTCAATTAGAGCACACACTTCAATGCCCTCAACAATAGCCAAAACGTTAGAGGAGACTGATCCATCAGATTCTGAGGGGAACTGGGGGATGTGGTTTTGGGGCTCTGATACTGTAGCTGATGTTTGCCCCTCAACAGCAGCTAATGAAAGTTTCCCTGTGGGCCGGAGGTTAAATGTGCAGGCCTTTCCGGGGACTGGAAACGAACACTGGTCCTACTGTAGGACCCGGCATCTCTAACTCTACGTGGAGCAGGACTGGGACTGCGTCGGTATCTGTTATTGTCAGGGTAATTGTACCTGGAATACTGGGAGGGCTGTTGGGAATGGTATGTGCGTTGATCATGTTTCTCACATTTGTCCCACTCATTGAACCTCTGGGGAACAGGGGAAGAAGGACGTTCACGGTGAGACTCTGGATCACGATGATAACGCCTCTCAGGTGAGCAATAGTCTCTGGGATGTTGTCTGGCATGATAAGGCGACGGGGATGCACTGCGGGTGCTGTACTGAACATTGGAAGAGGAGGATCTATCTCGACTGGAGTCCAAACGCTGGGCAAGGTAACTCTGTTTCTCCCGTAACTGCTGTACTTCATGTTTCAGGCTGGTTACAGTAAGCGTGAGCTCCTCAACTGCTTGAAGAAGTTTAGCATCAGTAGGCTGAGGACGTATCATAGCAACCTGTTCCGAAGACGGAATATGAGAGGATCCTGCAGCTGTAAGTTGCAATGCTGCCCGTGCTCTCTCACAACGGCTGGCAATGCGCAGGGCTCCGTTGAGATCCTCTGCACTCATCTCATGAATCTTAGATTGCAAGGTGGGGTCTAACCCAGCAACAAAACGGCGAAACTTTTCACCTTCCAAGGCATTGTAGTCATAGTTAGGGAAAGCTTCAAGCACAAGACGGGTAATATCTGCGCTGTATACATCTAAACTTTCACCTGGTTTCCGGGGGCGAGCGTTCACATGTGTCTGGAAGAATGGCAGAGAATATTTTGGACCGAAAACCTCTTTCAGCTTATCCTTCACTAGATCATAGTCTTTCTGGGTTGATGAAGGCAAACTGTCCCAGTACAAAAATGCAGCATCTGCTAGACGAGTAGGCAGAACAGAGGACATCACAGTTGCCAAATCTACCTCAGGTGGAGTCATAGCTTGCACTGCCACTTCAAAGCGACGAGACCAACTAGTAAAAGATTCAGTCCCATCTCCTTTAAAAACAGGTGGAAGATCTATTGTCAGGGCACTGGAGACGGTATGGTGGGCGGGAGCAGCAACAGTCCGTATTGCATCCACTGACCTCGAATGTGGCACAGGAGAAGAGCGCAGCTCGTGCACAGATTCACTCTCGTCAGCTGACATGTTCCCAACAAATATCCAGCTCAAAAAAATCACAAAAACAGAGAGAAAAGCTGCAACAATCCTTACTATCTCCAAAAACTATTACTGTTATTATTTTCAGTTCATCAGCTGTTCACAGAGAGGGATAAATCCGAGCGGGAAGAAAAAATGATCCTATCCGCAGCTTGGGAGTAGAACTCACCAAATACACAGAGCCATCAAGAAAATAAATCCCACCGCTGCCACCAGATGTAACGTGAGGGTTCACTAGATGGTCTGGAATCTCTCTGAATAATTAGAAACAGCAAGATGGAGACGGATAACTTTTTAGCAGCCTCTTTACTTGTGCCGCCCTCATAAATACTTCACTGGCCTCTCAGAAACCAGGAAATCCTATACTCAGATCTAAACAGGAAAACAACCAGGTAGATATAACACATACTTATTACTGGTTTGAACATGCATGTCTAAACATTCAAACGTGTAAACATGTAAATATCAAAACTTAAAATGTATTTAAATTTACTTCTACACTTTACATATCAATGCCAGACTCGCTTCTCTGTTGTTATGTCAAATATCAATGCCAGACTCGCTTCTCTGCTGTGATTCAAACTTTTTCAGAAACTTTTCTTTGTCCTGCTCTGCCACCTGACCTACAGCCACCCACTGTAGTGGGTTAGAAGAATTGTAAAGTGCACACATAAGAAGCCATACTGGGAAATTGTCTTCTCTGCGTTTTCCAAAGAAGACAGTCCCAAAGCCTCCTTCACCCAGCTTATCCTGCTCCTCGAATTTTTCTTCAAAGTCCTCTACAGAGAGACAAAACAAATTGAATTTAACAGGTAAAGGAGACTTTACTCACCTAGATATTTACGCACACCCACAGCACGTGGTGTGGTAAAGGTCGGCCAAGATTTTGACCACATGTCAGAAAGTGGATCAAAATTGGACTAAACTCACTTGAACTCTGACTTTGTCTGCACTTAGAACTATCACAAGACATTAAAACAAAACATCGGGCACTGATGACATCACAGGAATCTAACATTCTAATCTATGCAAACTGTCTCCATGGCTACATAATATCAAATTAAATCATAGCAAAGGAGTAAAAAGCAGGATCAGTCTTAGGGTGTATGTTACATGTTTGCCAGTTTGGATGAGTGAGTGCAATACTTCATCGGCCTGTGTTGTAGCAACCTGTTGAACCTGCTGAGAAACTTTTCTTTGTCCACTCTGCCCCAAACTTCACATGCTCCATAAAAGTCGAGGCCTAGAGACCTCTGCATAGTTATTAGCATTAGGTTATCAGTATCATCTGATATATATGACATTTACAGTACAGTACTCACACATGACATAGGAGGAATAAATATGAACTTTTTGACATAAATTTGATCATATGAAATTGGATATTTTTAACAATATGAAACTTTTTCCTTCCGTCATACTTCAGAAATATAATATATTAAGTTTTGAACATTTTAAAACATTTAAGTTTGCTCGTTGTATTTATAAGATCCTACATGGACGTGCTCCACAATCATTGGTCAGTCATGTTAAAATCCATTATCAGTGGAAAACAAACCTGATCCTCTACTAGAGGCGATTGTGCAATACCTTTTAGACATAACACTCAGCAAACAGTTATTATTAGTTAAAGTCAGTGAGATTTGGAGTGATACATGACACATGACGGAATAAGACACGCAGACTTAGCATGACGAACCGACGAGGAACACGTACACTGTAAATACATACAGAGGGAAAAGAGGACTAGAGATGAGACATGGACATAACTAAGCACAAACAGAACATGATGGCTGGGGGGAAAACACACGTGACAGAAGGAATGGGTCACAAGGGCAAAACATGTAAACGAGAGGAGGAGACGGGAGAAAAAGACATTACTGAAATACATGAAGGGCCAGGGCTGGGGCAGCCAACCAGTCACAGACAAACAGCCACATTTTTTACTGTGTCACTGCAAAGAGCCACATCATACACCTGGGCACACATGAACATCACCCATCCCTTCCTCTGTCCTGCGTTCAGTTTGGGGTATCAAACTCAGGACCCTAACCCCATCAGGCCGGGGTCTTTGTGTGGAGTCTGCATGTTCTCTCCAGCTTCCTCCCACAGTGTAAAGACATGCAGTCAGTGGGGGTCTTCTCGCCCCGTTCACATTCACACAGAGATGCATTGAAGATCACCTTGTGGTTAGTGCCTTCTATTCGATGTACAGACTGAATAATAACACCTTCTAATTAGTTCTGTCTCCTATTGGTGCTCTTCTACGAGTAATCAGTGCTTGATGGCTTACTAAGCTTAACTTTTTTCACAACATTGATAACAAACACACACAAAACAACAACAACATATATTATCTAAAAAAAACTTGATTGGACCACATTTTGATGTTCATCCTACATGTTTATTGAGATTGTCTAATGTCTGCGACGGTATCTTCTCCCACGTCTGCGGACACCCGAGGCCTTGTGGGCTCTCCTGCGTCTGCGAACGGGGCGAGAAGCACGTTTGCGTCTATACCTGCGTTGTGGCATCGTCCAAAACGGCGGTACCTGCTCCACATCACGGGTTCTATTTATGGACTCACCTGGCAACTTTAGTGATGTCATTGCTAATGTTGTCACTGTTGGTGTGACCTCATGACTAATTCATCCCATCTGAACTGTGGTGTAATTATGAGGTCAAGGGGGACGTGAATTTATTCACAAAGTTGAAAGAGAGTTTGGGTCATAACTCAAAGACACAATGATGCAGTCAAATCATTGGAATTAAATATCTGTAAATTACACGATTTAGAGGGGTCTGACATCACATCCAGTCTCTCTGTTGTGATGTCAAATATCAATGCCAGACTCGCTTCTCTGTTGTGATGTCAAATATCAATGCCAAACTCGCTTCTCTGTTGTGATGTCAAATATCAATGCCAAACTCGCTTCTCTGTTGTGATGTCAAATATCAATGCCAAACTCGCTTCTCTGTTGTGATGTAAAATATCAATGCCAGACTCGCTTCTCTGTTGTGATGTCAAATATCAATGCCAAACTCGCTTCTCTGTTGTGATGTCAAATATCAATCCCAAATTCGCTTCTCTGTTGTGATGTCAAATATCAATGCGAAACTCGCTTCTCTGTTGTGATGTCAAATATCAATGCGAAACTCGCTTCTCTGTTGTGATGTCAAATATCAATCCCAAATTCGCTTCTCTGTTGTGATGTCAAATATCAATGCGAAACTCGCTTCTCTGTTGTGATGTCAAATATCAATGCCAAACTCGCTTCTCTGTTGTGATGTCAAATATCAATCCCAGATTCGCTTCTCTGTTGTGATGTCAAATATCAATGCCAAACTCGCTTCTCTGCTGTGATGTCAAATGTCAATGCCAGATTTATCTCTTTTGGGATGTCAAATATCTGTAACGTGAGGGTTCACTAGATGGTCTGGAATCTCTCTGAATAATTAGAAACAGCAAGATGGAGACGGATAACTTTTTAGCAGCCTCTTTACTCTCAGCACACGGCAACAACAACCCACACTTCCTGTGTGCCGCCCTCATGAATACTTCACTGGCCTCTCAGAAACCAGGAAATCTTATACTCAGATCTAAACAGGAAAACAACCAGGTAGATATAACACATACTTATTACTGGTTTGAACATGCATGTCTAAACATTCAAACGTGTAAACATGTAAATATCAAAACTTAAAACGGATTTAAATTTACTTCTACACTTTACATTTTACTCCCCCCCTCACATAAGAAACGTCCCCATTTCCCTACAGAAAAGGAAAAAAAACGAAACAACATACTGCGAGCAAAGGGGACAACGATAAAACAACAGCAAAACCAAAAACAAGTTCAGTTCAAAACATAGTCCTTGAGGTATCTGGGAGGCACAACTTGACGTCTCCCACATCGCCGTGAAACACCAGATACTCGATGAGGAGTTGAAGGGACAATGTCTGATTGGTGTATCACCACATGGCCAGAGGGGGGAGTTGTTACAGTCTCAGACCGAGGAGGAGGGGACAAAGGAGAGTGGGAATGGGGTCGTGACTGGTTTAGAAGTGGTGGCTGAAAAACCTGAGGGTCTGATGAGGTTGCAGGTCTGCGGCCCTGAACATTCCAGCTCCCTTTAGCTGCAGATTTTGAAGCTGTGAAGGGCAAAGCACCTGATAATGCAGTCAATTGTGGAATCTGGGGCTGTGCAGGTATGTCACCAGCAGGCGAGTTGGTTCCACCTTTAGGGACAGGTGCTTTGTAAGGCCTGAGACGATTGTAGTGAACAATTTGAGTCTTATCTGATTGGTCCAGGAGGTAGCGAATCCTGTACGTGACACCAGGGTTTTCTCCATCTGTTCCAAGGCACTCCAATATCTCAAAGGGGCCCTTCCAATGTGGAGCAAGTTTCTGCTTTGCTGTAGTGGGGTCATTTAACCACACCAAGTCACCCGGACCATAAGGAGTGTGTTTGATGCCCCTATCATACAGTTGTTTCTGCTGGGTGTGGGCACAATCTCTGTTCCATGCAGCAGTGCTGAAGGCAGACTGAAGTCTCTGAGTCAACTGGGTGACGTAGTCAGCAGGAGAAGCAGAGGTAGATGATGCTGGCATGTTGGTAGGCAACAGCATATTAGCAGGCATCCGTGCCTCATGTCCATGTGTGAGAAAAAATGGCGTAAACCCCGTGGTAGAGTGAGGACTGGTGTTGTAAGCCAAAGCAACTTGATTGAGGCAGTCATCCCATTCGCCAGGCTGCTGAAGGAGTAACTTAGCTAACTGGTCAATAAGTGTTCGGTTGAACCTCTCAACCATACCGTCGCATTGAGGGTGATATGGGCTGGTCCGTGTCTTCTGGATGCCTAGCAGCTGACACAGATGTTTCACCAGGTCAGATTCAAATTGACGTCCTTGGTCTGTGTGTAGCATTTCAGGGACGCCGTGCTGACAGATAAAGTTGTCAAACAGGCATTTTGCAACTGTTGTGGCACGTTGGTCTGGGATAGCATAGAGATTGACATATTTCGAGAAATAGTCTTGAACAACGAGCACATATCTGTTGCTACGACTCGTAATGGGGAGTTCAAGTATGTCAGCTGCCACCTTTTGAAATGGCTCCGTAGCAACAATTGTTTTCATTGGAGCTCTGTGATGAGGTGTGGGATTCCGTCTGGCATCACATGGAGTGCATTGTGTGCACCATATTCTGATGTCACGTGACATGAATGGCCAGTAATATAGCTGCTGAGCACGTTTCAGGACCTTATCTGCTGATAGATGACCGGACACTGGGTTGCCATGCAGCAGCTGTAGAAGAGTGTCTTTTAAAGATTCAGGAACAACCAACTGATGCAACACTGACCTTTGGGACGGGTTGAAAGCTTTACGACAGAGTAAGCCATTGTGGAAGGTAAGTCTAGAGTACTCATGCCATAGCACTTTTTCCTGAGGTGGGCATTTTTTCATACGCCAGTAGGGTGGTTTCCGACCCTTAGCTTTCCAGCCAATGACTTCTGACAGTACAGGATCTTTTTGTTGTTCGCTTTTGAGATCATCTTCAGGCAGCTCAAGCACAAATGTGGATGAAACAGATAGCGCTGCACACTGCAGTCGTGGATCAGAAAAGTCATTGCATGGAATGTGTTTTTGGTCAGTACTGCAGGGACTATGGTTGGGCGGGCCTGCAGGACCTACGCACCTCTCTTCAGGTCTCAAGGTAGCAGAAGCAGTGCAGACTGTGTCCTGCTCTACGGTGTCACCAGTGACAGGGCGACGTGAGAGTGCGTCCGCATTGAGGTGGCGGTGGCCATCTTTATGAATCACAGTCCATTCAAAAGGATCGAGTTCAAGAGCCCAGCGAGCACGGCGACCAGTTCTATCACTGTCAATGGGTATTTTCCGAAGACCCAGGAGGGGCTTGTGATCCGTGACAATAACAAATGGCTGCTTGTAGAGATAGTGACGAAAATGTCTAACTGCCCAAACAATGGCCCAGAGTTCTCGATCATAAGTCGACCACTTTCGTTCTGCCTTTGTAAGCGCATGGCTAGCATAGGCAATGACTTTCTCTTGCTGTCCCTGTTTTTGAGCTAGTACACTGCCAATCGCTGTGCTTGAAGCATCAGTATACAGAGAAAATGGCAATGTGAAGTCAGGGAATGAAACCACTGGAGGGTTTGAGAGGGCATGTTTCAGATACATGAATGCATCCTGGCACTGAGAAGTCCATTGAAAAGTTGCATGCTTTTCAGCGAGAGCATGTAGGGGGACACTCTGGTGCGCAAAGTTTTGAATGAACTTGCGATAATATGAACAAAGTCCAAGGAATGACCTCACTTCTGTCGCTGTTCGTGGAATAGGCCAGGCTTGCACACTGTTCACATTTCTGGGGTCAGGCTGAATGCCATTTTTTGATACAATGTGGCCCAGAAATTGTACCTGATCTTTGGCAAAACAGCATTTTGAGGGGTTTAGCTTCAAACCACTTGCCTGGAATCTGCCGAAGATTTCTTCCAGGTGCTGGAGATGTTCTGCGAAAGAGCGGCTGTAAATGAGGACATCATCCAAATACACTAAGCAGGTTTTCCAGGGAAGGCCACGAAGTACCATCTCCATTAACCGCTGACATGTGGCTGGAGCGTTTGTGAGTCCCATGGGCATAACAGTGAAGTGGTAAAGTCCACTGCCAGTTGTGAAAGCAGTTTTCTCACGATCCTTCTCTTCCAGTTCAACCTGCCAATAGCCATGTTGAAGGTCCATTGTGGAGAACCAGGCAGAACCTGACAGAGCATCCAGTGCATCATCAACCCTTGGAAGAGGATAAGAGTCTTTGATTGTCACTGCATTGAGTTTCCTATAGTCGAGACAGAAACGCCACGTACCATTTTTCTTTCGCACCAAAACAACTGGGGCGGCCCATGGGCTGTAGCTTTCTTCGATGACACCTGCCTTTAAAAGGTTGTCAACTTGAGTCTGTATTTCAGCTCTCTGTTCGGGTGTCACTCTATAGGCTCTTTGTTTAATCGGTGTTGCATCACCTGTGTGAATATGATGCTTAATTATGCCTGTGTGACCTCTGTCCTCTGAGTGCTTACTGAAGATTCCTGAATACTTCTGGAGAAGTGATTTCAGGGACTGAACCTGGGAGTGTGACAAGTTTGTTTCATCAATTTCTACCTGCAGAGTCGAATCATACACAGGTGAAGTAGCACAACATGTCTGCTCCAGAGGGATGATATCAACAGATGAGCCTGAATGAAACTCACCAAGATGCTGTCCAGGGTACAGTTCGATTTCATCGCTGGAGGGATTAAGCATTCGAACCACTGTAGTACCATTCTGAACTTCACTGAGAGTGTGAGCCACAACGATGTCACATGTTGGATTAGGGATCAAGACACCATAGTAGTCTGTTGGAACAGGAGAAGCCGGTGTGGCTGCTGACACACAGGCTGTGATCAGAGTTTCGCTCATAGCTGGGATTTTGGTTGGCGCTAACACAGAAACATTACAGCAGGCAGCCACCTCATGTCCTTTGGGCAACAGGGGAATTTTCATGTCCCACAGTTGCAGTACTTTGTTTTTGAGGTCGAGAAGAGCATGGTGCCTCTGCAGAAAATCCCAACCTAGAATGACTGGCTGGTAAGCACCCCTGAGGACTTCAAATTCCTGCTGCCATACCTGAGTCCCAAGCCTAATACCAACAGTTAACTTGCCTAAGATTTCCAGACGTTCTCCATTGACCGAACGAGCTGGCACAGAGGATGCTACCATAGGCCGTTTTTTTAAAGCTGGATGAGAGTTTCGAAAATCTTCACTCACAAGGGAGACAAAGGAACCAGAGTCAATTAGAGCACACACTTCAATGCCCTCGACAATAGCCAAAACGTTAGAGGAGACTGATCCATCAGATTCTGAGGGGAACTGGGGGATGTGGTTTTGGGGCTCTGATACTGTAGCTGATGTTTGCCCCTCAACAGCAGCTAATGAAAGTTTCCCTGTGGGCCGGAGGTTAAATGTGCAGGCCTTTCCGGGGACTGGAAACGAACACTGGTCCTACTGTAGGACCCGGCATCTCTAACTCTACGTGGAGCAGGACTGGGACTGCGTCGGTATCTGTTATTGTCAGGGTAATTGTACCTGGAATACTGGGAGGGCTGTTGGGAATGGTATGTGCGTTGATCATGTTTCTCACATTTGTCCCACTCATTGAACCTCTGGGGAACAGGGGAAGAAGGACGTTCACGGTGAGACTCTGGATCACGATGATAACGCCTCTCAGGTGAGCAATAGTCTCTGGGATGTTGTCTGGCATGATAAGGCGACGGGGATGCACTGCGGGTGCTGTACTGAACATTGGAAGAGGAGGATCTATCACGACTGGAGTCCAAACGCTGGGCAAGGTAACTCTGTTTCTCCCGTAACTGCTGTACTTCATGTTTCAGGCTGGTTACAGTAAGCGTGAGCTCCTCAACTGCTTGAAGAAGTTTAGCATCAGTAGGCTGAGGACGTATCATAGCAACCTGTTCCGAAGACGGAATATGAGAGGATCCTGCAGCTGTAAGTTGCAATGCTGCCCGTGCTCTCTCACAACGGCTGGCAATGCGCAGGGCTCCGTTGAGATCCTCTGCACCCATCTCATGAATCTTAGATTGCAAGGTGGGGTCTAACCCAGCAACAAAACGGCGAAATTTTTCACCTTCCAAGGCATTGTAGTCATAGTTAGGGAAAGCTTCAAGCACAAGACGGGTAATATCTGCGCTGTATACATCTAAACTTTCACCTGGTTTCCGGGGGCGAGCGTTCACATGTGTCTGGAAGAATGGCAGAGAATATTTTGGACCGAAAACCTCTTTCAGCTTATCCTTCACTAGATCATAGTCTTTCTGGGTTGATGAAGGCAAACTGTCCCAGTACAAAAATGCAGCATCTGCTAGACGAGTAGGCAGAACAGAGGACATCACAGTTGCCAAATCTACCTCAGGTGGAGTCATAGCTTGCACTGCCACTTCAAAGCGACGAGACCAACTAGTAAAAGATTCAGTCCCATCTCCTTTAAAAACAGGTGGAAGATCTATTGTCAGGGCACTGGAGACGGTATGGTGGGCGGGAGCAGCAACAGTCCGTATTGCATCCACTGACCTCGAATGTGGCACAGGAGAAGAGCGCAGCTCGTGCACAGATTCACTCTCGTCAGCTGACATGTTCCCAACAAATATCCAGCTCAAAAAAATCACAAAAATCACAAAAACAGAGAGAAAAGCTGCAACAATCCTTACTATCTCCAAAAACTATTACTGTTATTATTTTCAGTTCATCAGCTGTTCACAGAGAGGGATAAATCCGAGCGGGAAAAAAAAAAAGATCCTATCCGCAGCTTGGGAGTAGAACTCACCAAATACACAGAGCCATCAAGAAAATAAATCCCACCGCTGCCACCAGATGTAACGTGAGGGTTCACTAGATGGTCTGGAATCTCTCTGAATAATTAGAAACAGCAAGATGGAGACGGATAACTTTTTAGCAGCCTCTTTACTTGTGCCGCCCTCATGAATACTTCACTGGCCTCTCAGAAACCAGGAAATCTTATACTCAGATCTAAACAGGAAAACAACCAGGTAGATATAACACATACTTATTACTGGTTTGAACATGCATGTCTAAACATTCAAACGTGTAAACATGTAAATATCAAAACTTAAAATGTATTTAAATTTACTTCTACACTTTACATATCAATGCCAGACTCGCTTCTCTGTTGTTATGTCAAATATCAATGCCAGACTCGCTTCTCTGCTGTGATTCAAACTTTTTCAGAAACTTTTCTTTGTCCTGCTCTGCCACCTGACCTACAGCCACCCACTGTAGTGGGTTAGAAGAATTGTAAAGTGCACACATAAGAAGCCATACTGGGAAATTGTCTTCTCTGCGTTTTCCAAAGAAGACAGTCCCAAAGCCTCCTTCACCCAGCTTATCCTGCTCCTCGTATTTTTCTTCAAAGTCCTCTACAGAGAGACAAAACAAATTGAATTTAACAGGTAAAGGAGACTTTACTCACCTAGATATTTACGCACACCCACAGCACGTGGTGTGGTAAAGGTCGACCAAGATTTTGACCACATGTCAGAAACTGGATCAAAATTGGACTAAACTCACTTGAACTCTGACTTTGTCTGCACTTAGAACTATCACAAGACATTAAAACAAAACATCGGGCATTGATGACATCACAGGAATCTAACATTCTAATCTATGCAAACTGTCTCCAAGGCTACATAATATCAAATTAAATCATAGCAAAGGAGTAAAAAGCAGGATCAGTCTTAGGGTGTATGTTACATGTTTGATGTTACATGTTTGATGTTGTCACTGTTGGTGTGACCTCATGACTCATTCATCCCATCTGAACTGTGGTGTAATTATGAGGTCACAGGGGGACGTGAATTTATTCACAAAGTTGAAAGAGAGTTTGGGTCATAACTCAAAGACACAATGATCAGTCAAATCATTGGAATTAAATATCTGTAAATTACACGATTTAGAGGGGTCTGACATCACATCCAGTCTCTCTGTTGTGATGTCAAATATCAATGCCAGACTCGCTTCTCTGTTGTGATGTCAAATATCAATGCCAGACTCGCTTCTCTGTTGTGATGTCAAATATCAATGCCAGACTCGCTTCTCTGCTGTGATGTCAAATATCAACGCCCAAACCCAACGACCGACAAATAACACAGAACACGCAGCCAGTGACGCACCAAACACACACCACGTTTAGTGACCAATAAATCAAGCGCCACAGGTGGTGTAAATGACAGCTCAGGGATGTGTAATGATGTTGATTTTTTCTGTTCTTGTTCCTTTTTACCAAGCCGGGTTTGTTGGTCCTTGTTTCCCTCTCCTGCTGAGTTCCTCCTGACGGAGTTCATAAGCCAGTCAAAGATCTGCACGTCACAATGGACTGAGATGTCGACTTCCTCCCACCAAAAGAAAGAAAAAAGTAAAGTCGTCATGCAGCAGGAGAACAAAAAGTCATACTACAGCTACTGCACCCTCTAATTTATTAGATTCTTCCAATCATGTGTTTCATAGGGGCCTCGGAGCACTTCTGCACACTAAATGAGCTGTGCTGGAACTTACACCATCACGTAACCCATAAAGGAAATCTCTTATTCATAAAAAGAAACAAATGTTTGCTTTGATTCCTCCTTGAGAAACTGAATGTCACGGTCCTGGGTCGCTGGCTCAGTGTTTTCTGTTTTGTTTTATTAATCTTTGATTTCTTGATGTGTGATGTTAGTTCTTAGGTTTTGGTTCTGTGTCCCCGCTGTTCTGTGTTGGTACTGTGCCTCTACATAAACAGCATCATAATTTCATATTTTGTCAGCACTTCCTAGCAGTATGTAACTACACAATAAATGTCAGGGTTTGCGTGTTGAGATATGAATGGAGGACCCAAGATGCAGGCGCTGCTGATGTGAGTGAGCTTTATTTATGGAGAGTGACATACAAACAAAGGCGAGGGAGGCGATAAACAAAACTAGGAAAACCTAAACTGGGAAAGCTGAGAACCAGATAAAAAACCTGGACACGAGGGAATGGAGTTAAAACACGATGACAAGCAGGAAAAACAGCATGGAGGAACACAGACGGACCAGTAACGCACACAAGAGCACGAATGCTATAAATTAGTGATGGCCCGCTTGAAGCTGACGCTCCGGCGCGTGTGTCAAAAACACCAACACACCGCTTCAGAAGCACTCTGTCGATGCTCGATTCGTTTGGCCACAGTCACGTGATCAGTGACGTCCAATTGTGAATTGTGAATTCCACTCTGCAGAGTGGGCAATCATAATGAAGCAGTTCAGTTTTTCTGTAGATTCAAGCTGCTCTTCATATTTTTGACCAGCAGATGTCACCACAGAGGACTGTGTTAAAAAGCTTCCAGTAATGAATCGTTTTTCAACACAAGCTTCAGAAAGCTTTGTTTGGCCATCACTACTATAAATACACACAGAGGGAAACGAGGAAACACAGGAGGGGGACACAGCTGAGCCTAATGAATCTGACGAGACGGGTCCTTCATGTACTGTACATGATGCGGGTAGATGCTGTACGTTTATGGGCTGCAAGAGAGACACAGATTTGTGCAGCTGAGGTTGTTTGGGGTGCCTGCGTGTTCGCCTGCTGGGCCTGAGCGAGCCTCTCCACATCTGTGGCCCGGCGGTCTCTTCTCTTGCTGAGGATCTTAACGTAGTTTGCTGGGACGAGCCGGTGGTCTCACCGTCCACGCTGGCCAGGAGCCAGCCACGCACACGGGGCTGTAGCTCTAAACACGAGGGAGATAGTTGTAAACATGGGGCACGCTCACACAAAAGAAGAGCCCTCATCTGTTATTTCTAAGATAAGGAAAACAAAAATAGAAGGTTTTGGGTCAAAGCACTCAGAATCAAATGTCCCGCAGCCAGTAAAAAGCTCATCACCTTTAGGAGCGAGGTTGAGCATCTCTCCAGCTTGCATAGAAAGCTCCTCCTGAGAAGCAGCTGTAAAGTCATATTCTCCTCTGGCCACCACGTGGTCGTCCTCCTCGCTCGCCCAGTTAGTGTCTAAACCAAGCAAGGAAACTGAATGAAAGACATTCATCATTTTAACTGGTCTTAACCAAAAACAAGTCCTTCTGCTTTTCCTTACACTTGTAAAGTAACTAATGGCATATGGAGCTATGGTACCCAATTTATTTGCCACTGAGTTACACAAAGGCACATATGATGTCATACAAGCAGACTCATCTTTACACGTGTACTGCAGCCCTGAACATTACCAGCTTCAGATTCTATTATCAAACTTTGCAACAGCAGCCTTAATTACTTTGAACTCAAAACAATCAGCACCTGCAGCCACTGTCCTGTGTTGAGTACACCTCTCAAAACAACTAAATGTACTCATATGAATATGTGAGTGCTTGCTGTTCCATCTCTTCAGCCTGCTGCACAAACCTGCTGGGGGGACGTCCTCAAGGTGAGGTGTGTGTCTGTATCCTCCCAGGCTGTAGCCGCCACCGTAGCTGTAGCTGTAAGGCCTGTAGCCACCACAGATGGAGCTCCCATAGGGGCTGTAAGAGGGGAGAAGGAGCTGTTGGATGGACAGTAGGACTGCTGGACCTTATGAGGGGGCACCAGGGACGCCATCCTGGGCAGGACAGAAGGGCTAGCAGGGGTAGAGGAGCCTGTAGCTAATCCTAAATCTGTAGATCTGTTTGGTGACAACATAAAGATAGAATATCAGTAAAATCCACCCATAATTCATTGCAACATTAATTGAGCAAAGCATTAGTTCAGAAACGTCATGGAGTCGAGCTAAACCACAAACTGAATGAACAGCTCATAGAGTGGCTCTCTTCCACAGCGTGTCCTTTGTCCTTTCTCCCTCCCCTCAACCCCAACCAGTCCTCAGAGGCTGCCCCTCCCTATACCTGCTTCTACTGGAAGTTTCTTCCAGTTAAAATGGTGTTTTTCCTTCCCACAGTCACCAAGTGCTCGCTCAAAAGGGCTTGTTTTGATCATTTCGTTTCCTCTGTATTACAATAGGGCCTCCACCTTGCAGTATAAAGTGTCTTGAGGTGACTGTTGTTGTGATTAACGCTATATAAATAAAGTGAAATTGAATTGAGTCAACTCTTCCTCCTGCCTCATCTCCAGCTCTGCTACTCTTCATCTGTACAGACGGTGGAAACACACAATAAATTCACCATCAACCAGCAGCTAGCGGCAACTTTTAGCATGGGATGTTTTCTCACATGAGCTGACGTTATGAACCAGTCAACACACCTTAAATATCCTTAAATATCATTATCACAGCTCTGATTGTTCAGCTTCTCCAATCTGATGACCATATTCTCTTAACCTTAAAAAGATATGTTGATATGTCCAAAAAAGATAAAGATGTGTCAGATTTAATTCCATTTCCTCACTTAAAGTGGAAAAAAGTGTCAGGGTGGGGGGACTGATTGAACTGTGATTGTGGAATTTGCCTCACACAGGTGCGTTCACTGTTGCTTGTTTGAGAATACTGCTGTATATATACAAATGCTGACTGCATAAACAAACTGTTGTACAGATATTTTTAGAATGATCTGAATATATTAAGAAAAAGACAATAAAAAACAATGACTTGCAGCATCAAGCGGAGGACTTTAATCTTCTCTTGTTTACGAGTTTGGGGACAGGTGAGCAGAGGACTGACAGATGAAAAACACGAGCTTTCTCTAAGGGTGTTGCCTCTCCCTTAAAGACAGGCTGAGGAGTTCAGTTACTCAAAAGGGGCTCAGAGTAGAGCTGCTATTCCTACACGTTGAAGAGAGGCTGATGAGAAAAGGAGAAAGAGGCCCAGGGCAGACCTAGGACACTCTGGAGAGGCTATATCTCTCAGCTGGCCTGAGGATGTCTTGGTGTTATCCCAGAAGAAGTGGAGGAGGTGGCTGGGGAGAGGGAGATGTGGGCTTCTCTGCTTAGGCTGCTGCCCGGGTAAACCAGTCCTTGATAAGCAGAAGAAAATGGATGGATAACAATAATAAGCAGAAGAAGCTAAAAGACACTAATTTAAAATAAAACATTATTAGTTATGAATTGAAAGATATAATTATTCAGCTATATAATAACTCAGCTTATAAATATATATGTAGGCATTTTTTTGAAGGAAATTATCGGGCAAAGGAACTGAGTTTGTTGGCAAACAGCAGCTACATTTTCTTCTGAACTGACAGTTAGCAAGTACAGAACAAACAGAAATGCAATGAAAATATTTCTGCGGCTTTTATTAATTTCACTTATTAACCAGAACTGCACAAAACAAACAAAAAGGCTCAATTAACAGAAGAGAGAGAAATCTAGCGAGACACACTGACTAGGACACGGCCTCAGAGGAACAAACTAGCAGTCAGCCACTTGTACGGCTGTGCAGATAAATAATTAGTTGCTTTTTTATTCCTGGGACTTCTGATCCTCTCCAAATACACAGGGAAGTACCTGATGCAGCTAGTTTTGGGTACTACCATCACCAAGCATTTAAAAAATCTATTAGAGGATAATAAAGTGTTTTCACCAACCAGAAGAAAAACATATTTTAGCGTATAAAATAGCAGTCTCTTCCAAACAAGTCCTTTAGCATGCTGATGTTAAAAAAGATCATGTAGAGTAAGACAGGCATAGAGAACAGCACTGACTGGGAGAGGCTTTGAACAGATGACATACTCAGATCAATTCAACATATAAGACTTTAACAATGCACAAGCATCTATCAAAAACCTATTTAATCTATCATCTGTGATATTATTATATACAATTATAATGTATTGTTCATCTCCCTTAAATAAACAGGCAGCCTTAAGGTATGAAATATTCATTTGTCTACTGTTTCAGTGGCTGATAGTGCCCCACAGGCCTCAATGTGAGTTTGAAGCCATTATAATCTTCAAGTTGTTTAACGATAAACAGATTTTGAATGAAAGCCACGGAACTTCGGTAGCACAAAAAAGTCTATATTCTTTGTGTCCATATGGATCAGTCATATTACCATTATTTCCCCCTAAGGTTGCCAAAAGCACCAAGTTAATACTTGAAAAAACTGCAGCAATACACCAAAATAGAATCAATATTCTGTTTACTTGGTGACAACGCTGCTTTTAGCCTTCAATCAGAAAGCTTGAGTTGGCTAGTTTAGCATCGGGCTAACGTTTAAAGCTTTCACTTTGGGGAAGTAACTCGCATTACTGCTACTGCTGTGTAATCTTGGTTAAATTCACAGCATATTCCAGAAATTACCCTGCAATAACTAACGGTGTGTTCACACCGAACGCGATGGACGCGAACAAAAACGCCCCAAACGCCCCTAATTTGACGCGTGCACATTCGCGTCTCAACGCGTGTCCAAGAAAAATCCATCGCGCTTCAAAATATGATATTTTGACGCGCGTGAACCGGAAATGTGGGAGGGATGTGGGAGGAAGTTGTGCCAGACCGGTATCTTTGCAAGATGGCAGCTGTCGAGTTAGCGCTTGAAGAGAGAGTCTCCCTTCTCTATATACTGTGGAGAGCAGAGCAGCGGCGTAAAAGACGCCCTCGCCGTACCTGGGTCCATCAGGTCCTCCAGAGGCGTGAGCAGTTTGGTGAGTTTCACCATTTGCTCCAGGAGCTGCGCCTGGATGACGGCCGATTTCAGCGATATCACCGTCTTTCACTCGGCCAGTTTGAGGACCTGCTTTCCCGGGTCGGTCCCAGAATCGCCCGCCTAGACACCAACTACAGGCGCTCAATCCCACCTGCAGAGCGCCTGTCCATCTGCCTGAGGTTAGTAAAAGTATTTAATACGGTAGTCCTTTATTGATACCTGTGCTAATATATGCTAAACTATCCATTTATACACTGCTAACGTGGATGTGCTATGCTAACAGTGAATGCTCGGTTTTTACTGAAAGCAAACTGTGGTACGGAGACGACTGTTTATAATATTTCTAGTGATACTCAGAAGGTCTCATCAAGTCCCGATTTAATTCGATTTATGCTGTTATCAGTGTTTGCAATGATAGCATGGCTGTGGTGTCATATCAATGTATGCGCTCGGTGTTTGCTGATATCAAACTGTAGCATTAGGACCACTGAGTTAACCTTTGTAGTGATACTCACTCCTTTTTATTTAGACCTGGTTTAATTCTGGGATAGTTGAATATTTGTATATAATCACCGCAGACTGTTTTAGATTATATCTAATATATATCATGTAATTATCCTTATAATTACAAAAGGTTTTATGTAAGATTTATGTTTTGCAATTTGTAATTTTGTAATTTCAATAATGTATTTTGTAACTGCAGTACACATAATACTCATTTTAAACAATTTTGTCCAGGTTCCTTGCCAGCAAACAACTCCTCCAGAGAGGCTGTCCTGGTGAGGGAGAAATTCATGGCTCACTTCTCAGCGGAGGGAGCTGTGTCTTGGCAACCAAAGGAGTAGCCTGTTTGAAGTCCGAGTGACTTCCCCACAACGGCTCTTTTAAGAGCCACCCACAAACCTCTAAAGAGTGTTCCTGTCCTTTTAATTTTTTCTTAATAAATGGAGCTCTACTCCAAAATAAACTAACCTCTTTTTACTCTCTTAAGTAACTTGTCTTCACTATGTTCCTATATACAGTGTGGTGCAAAAGTTTGGGCAACCTTATTAATAGTCATTATTTTCCTGTATGAATCACTGTTACAATGAAAAATGTCAGTTAAATATATCATATAGGAGACACACACATTCATATACACTAAATATTTATTTCATTTCTCTTTTTTTGTGTCGCCAATTTATGCACCTGCTTGATTTAAACACTTATTGCACACTTTCTGTAAACTGCATTTCACTTCTCAAATATCACTGTGTGTGTCTCCTATATGATATATTTAACTGACTATTTTTATTGTGACAACCAGTGATTTGTACAAGAAAATAATTACTTTTCACAATGTTGCCCAAACTTTTGCATCCCACTGTATTAGTATGTTTTGTCATTAGTATAATATGAAATAAATTCTACTTGTGTCAAGTCGGGTGCCAATATTTGCTGTGTAGTAGAACAGAGACATTTTGTCATTATAAATGTTTATTTGAAAAAATATAAATTCATTAACAAAAACATTTATCATAAATATATGAAATGTAACTATTTACAGAGAGACAGGAATAAAAAGGACCCAGCTTGGAGTGGAAGAGCCTCAGGGAGAAGGAGGAGAAAAATAAGAACGTTGTTTCTGCCCTGGAGAGCTGCTGCCTCATCAGAAAACTACTGATCATTAGGGTCCAATGTTTCCAAATTTAACACAGCTGTGCTGTTTTGAAAAACTAATTTATAAATTTGAAATTTCACGAATTCTCGTGTCTGAGGCGGCATGCTCTCCAGAGCAGGAACAAGGCCGAGGAGGAAATGTTCAGTTGGAGACGGGCGTGGCCTCTTTAGGGACTCCAGGATGGCCAGCTCCACCGCCGATGGACCGTCCTGGGACCCGTCCCTCGCCCGCCTTCGAGCTGTCCTCCTCTGTGGGCCTGTAAAACACAGCACAAAACAACACAAAGTAATGAGAAGGCTGCTACTAGATTTTCATTTTCAAAATTGAAAAAAAAAAACCAGGATATAAACTGATTGGTTGTAGATATTTAGTAAAGGTGATCACAAGGGAATTCAAGCAAGTAAAAAGCTGTCAGTGCTTGATGTTCATACCTGTGGGTGCAGCAGCAGGAGTGGAGGGACCAGGGACTGGAGAGCCAGGAGAAGAGACAGCTGAGGACTCTGCTGCATGATTACTTGACTCTATGAAGACAATATTAGATGTTAACAGGTTGAAGACAATAGTCATAGAGAATATTATATTATTATATACTTATATACTTATTATTATATACAGTGGTCTCTCATTTATTGCAGCACATGAACAGTAGTCACAGTTCTCACAAGTTGATTCTCAAAGTGCAAACCTTTGTCGATTTTAAAACGTAAAAGTATTATGCCGCGCTTTTTCTCCGTCTGCGGCGCCACTTTTGTGCGCCTTTTTTGCTCCCGGTGCAGGTGTCTATTTCCGAATGAGGGTCATAGTTATGAGTGTTTTTGTGCTGTTTTTTTCTATTGGACGTGATGGTTATCAAAACCAAACATGATAAGTTTGGCAAGCGCAGGAGACACGACATGGAGGAGATTTGTCATTTGGGCTGCAGAATGCAATGCGCATAGTTGAAAGCTGTACGGTGCAATAAAAAAAATCAGCGAAAAGGCGAGGCAGTGACGGATGAACAGCGGGACTACTGTATACTGTTTATTAATAAACAAAATATGTTCCTGTATGACAACACGCATAAATTAACTGCCTACATTAACTCAATGTAAACATACCTTCTGACTGACACTCCCCTGCTGCCTCTTCGGGCTGTCCCTGGTCCTCGGGGGAGAAGTTCTCCACGGTCCGCACCATATTGCCGCTAGTCTCCCGCGGGGTGAGGAAGGGGTCCAGAAACCCCATGACCGCGAAGAACTTCCATCTTCTCCCCGATCCTGCTGCAGACCCACTCCTCTTCTCCTTCTCTGCCTTCTTCTCCTCATTATATGTGTCCCTGAGGCTCTTCCACTTTCTCCTGCAGATGTCCTCTGAATAAACGCATTATCTTGTTAGCGGAAAGGTATTTGTACATCAGTGGGAAAATAGCGGGACAGTAGGCGGGCTTGCTAGCTTTTGCGCGGGTTCATCGGGTCAGTCTGAAAATTAAAAAGAAGGAATGAACTTACCAGGTTGCCCGATCTCCTCACTTATGTGTCTCCAAGCTAGGTCCTTTTTATTCCTGTCTCGGTAAAAGTAGTAGCTAGCATCGTACAGCTCCCGGGTGATTAGCCACGGCACTGATTAGCTTTTCCTCCATACTGAATGAAGAATGAAGGGCTTTGGCTGGATCTGCCCCTTTGACCTAGGTCAGAGCCACGTCACCAGGCTCCTGATTGGTTGTCGCGGCGCGATTTGACGCTGGAGTTCAGATTTTTCCAACTCGAGCGGTAGACGCGAAACGCGCGTATGCACAAAATGCAACACAAAAACTCACGCGCGTGGTTTTATTCGCGAGTCAAACGCGCCAGACGCGCTACACTGACGCGCGTTTCACGAGTTTTGGCGTTTTCGCGACGCAAATCTGCTTCCGAATTTTCGCGGGACCCGCAATCGCGCGTCATCGCGCTTTTCCATTGACTTTACATGTAAACCTGACGCTCTATTCGCGTCCATCGCGTTCGGTGTGAACACACCGTAACTGTTAGAATAGCGGCACCGTATTGCATCACACTGAGTGCATTTCAATCATTTATCCCGCGAGTTTGCTAGCTAGCAAAATAATAAAAACGATTTTAAAAATTAGCATGTGTAACGTCCACACTGGAGAAAATGATTTACTAGGACTTACGCAAACTCCTCCACAGTGAAAACGTACAAATCCTTCTTGCAGACTCCTTCTTGTATTTTTCGTTTTCCAGCAAACACTCATTAAAACGGCCTCCAGCACGTTAGTGCGCTCACCCCCGACTTTTCGGTGAGGGGGGGTCACACATTGAAACAGACTGACGTGCAGAGGTACAAGGCAGCCCAGGCAGAGAAATGTTGCTTTTAGACTTTGCCATTTTATTTCTCTATCTGATAAGAAAACTATTCAATCAGATAGTTATTTGTGGTGAATGAAATACAGTTTCAAGACGTTTTAAGCACCAAATCCGAAATAGAAGCTTTACAATATATCCAAGATTTTTCAAGGATTTCAAGCACCCGTACGAAACCTGCATATGCAGTTGATGATTGTTAAAATAAAATAGAACATTTTCATCAATTTCTTGTTTGCTCCGAAATCTACGACATGGCTATATACAGAAAAGCTCGACATGTTATGCAAAAGAAAAAAAAATACAAAAACAAAAATTCTCGTAATTGTCAGTTTCGTAATTTCAAAATTCTCCAAAACTAACATTTTCTTTGATTGACTCATATTAAATTGCCTACGGTCAAATTTAGTGTGAACAATATTACACATACAAACGTGTGTGTGCGCCTGCGCATTACATTAGAATCACTTTGATCCCTTGTGACGCGGTAGCTTTGCTTTGATCCTTCATGACGTGGTAGCTTTGCTTTGATTTAAAACCCATAATACGAGCGCTCACCCATTATACTTTATGGCATAACGGACGTTGACCTGACACCAACCCAAACCCTTTCCAGATGTTTTCAGAGCATTTTACAAAAGAAACCAAAACAAGTTCAGTTTTGTTTCTAACCAATTCACAGAGCAAACAGACAGATCGTGGCTATTAAAGTCAACAAGAGCGACCCTGAAATTCTGCAACAGGTAAAACTGACCAAAGAACAATTTCAATACGAGACAGATTATCAATCCAAGGAAACTGGATATATAAAACCTAAGCGTTTCAATGACCTCAAAAAACTACTGAAGGTTAGGCGAGCACCTGAAAATGGTCAACCATTATTTGTTAGTCTAATCAAACAGATGTTGGCCATGTTTCTGAGGTCGGTTTTCTCCTTTTTTATGTTGTTCTTTCAGTTTTTCTCCTGAGATGAGGTATGAAGTGTCTGTGGTGCAGCTGATCTGGTCTGTCTCGAGACAGTCCAGGCTGCACTCACCTGCAACAGGTGGAGACTCACCAGAACATTCAGACCTCACAAATTGTGTCTTTCTCAATTCTTCTATAAAGGGTTTCTCTCAGGAGGGGAAGGCAGTGAGGCCTGGAGGAGGTCCACCCCATCACGCGGGCTGGCTAGGCTTTCGCAGCCTGTGTGAGTGTATGTGTCTGCACGACCGTGTTTATTGTTTTATATGTTTCAAAAAGACGCATGTCCTCACATCTGCAGTTTCTTTGGTGGATCTGGTCTCGTCTGTCTTGAGACGGTCCAGGTTGCATCCACCTGTAACAGGTGGAGACTCACCAGTACATTATGAACTCTGAATGTGTGTGCAGTGTGCGCAAAAGTTTCCATGTTCGGATTTCTTTGGGGGAGTTTTTCTCTGAATGTGTGCAGATGTATGTCCATTAATGTGTGCATGCATGGAGATCTGAGGTTGGCTGCTAGGATGGACCTCTGCGCATAATCACATGTGTGTGAAAGCATTTCCGTGTTTGGATTTCTTTGGGGTGGTCCATTAATGTAAAGAGCGGTGAGGCGGCCCGCTCCCGGTTTTTCCTGCTTTCTTTCCCGCACCTGGAGGGCGTCGCAACCTCCTCATGAGGGCTGGCTAGTTTTTGGGAGTGTGTGTATGTGTCTGTACAACTGTGCTTATTGTTTTGTGTATTCCAAACTAACAGGATTATGACATCACATATATTTAGAATCTTACCACCAATTTGATCCTTTGATCCTTGAATCCATAAATAGGGGTGAGAAGCGATGACTTTTAGTCCATTAATCACAGCATTTATGTTCGCAGAATTGAAACGTTCACCAGAGAAGTATTTTGAAACATCTGGATCCTTTTCGGAGTAACTGTTTACAGATTCCAACATGTCTCAGAGAAAACAACCCTACAGATTTTTAAGGTAAGTTTTCTTACTGCTGGTCACGTGATGGTGTCAGACTGAGCGGAGGTCTTTCCTGATGTTGCGGGAATTGCCGTCTTGTGTGTGGCTGGGTGCAGTAAGGAGTGTATGTGATGTGTGTGTGAGCATGCGCGTGAAGGAAACGCGGGGAGCGGAAGAGAAAAAAGAGAGAGAGAGAGTGTGTCCTGGGTAGAGAGGGCGACCGGGAGCAGCGTTCTAACGGGCTACAGCCTATGCAGTGTGTTTTCGAAGTGTGCAGTACTGTTATTAAAGCCTCATCTCTTCAGTACTCTCCGGTGTCCCGGCTGATTTCTGTCTGCCTCACTACTCCACAAAAGTGAAGGGAGTTAACCCCGAAGGAGGACAAACTTCGGCCCTGGAGGAAGCATCTCCCCTCGCGTCTCCCGACCACGGTCAGGGGACTGATGGCGAGGAATGGTTAACACTGGCGACCACGAAGGGACCCTCTCGGTTTGAATCAGGATAAATCTCCTCCACGTTTAGCCCTGCCAGCTAAGCTTCTGGTCCACTCAGAGTGTCATTCTCTTTCTGTGCTCATTGATTCAGGAGCAGAACAAAATTTCATTGACTCTGAACTAGCAAAACAACTCTGTGTAACTGTGGAGTCACTGCCTCACGCCTTACGTGTCACGGCTTTGTCAGGGCAGCGCCTCCTCGACATCACGCACATCACTGAACCGCTCACCCTCACACTGTCTGGCAATCATTCGGAGGAGATTAGCTTTTTTGTTTTTCACTCCACCCAGACGCCGTTAGTTCTCGGGCATCCCTGGCTCCAGCAACACAACCCCACTATTAATTGGCGGAAAGGAGGCATCACTGGCTGGGGAGAGGAGTGTCATATGACCTGCCTTAAGGCTGCCTTACCTCCTAACACATCGGTCACCAGCCCAGAGCCACCACGGTCTTCCGACTTAGCGAATGTGCCGTCTGTTTACCACGATCTCGCTGAGGTGTTTCGGAAGGACCGAGCCCAGTCGCTGCCACCCCATCGGCCCTACGACTGTGCCATAGACCTGCTGCCGGGAGCTCCCTTACCAACCAGCCGCCTTTATAGCCTCTCGCTGCCAGAACGGGAGGCTATGGAGAAATATATAACGGAATCCCTCGCTGCCGGCATCATCCGTGCCTCTTCCTCACCCGTCGCAGCGAGTTTCTTCTTTGTGGAAAAGAAGGATAAGACCCTCCGACCCTGTACTGACTATCGGGGACTCAATAACATTACGGTCAGGAATAAATATCCACTGCCTCTGCTCACCTCTGCTTTCGAACTTCTCCAGGGCACCACCATATTCAGCAAGCTGGACTTAAGAAACGCTTACCACCTGGTTCGGATTTGAGACGGCGATGAATGGAAGACAGCGTTCAATACCCACCTTGGACATTTCGAGTATCTGGTCATGCCGTTCGGCCTCACTAACGCACCTGCAGTATTCCAGGCTCTGGTCAACGATGTTCTAAGGGACTTTATTAACAGATTTGTGTTTGTCTACCTAGACGGCATTCTGATCTTCTCCTCTTCCCAGGCTGAACACGAGACCCAGGTCCGGCTGGTACTGCAACGCCTTCTGGAGAACCGGCTGTTCGTCAAAAGCGAGAAATGTGAGTTTCATGTGCCCACTGTTGCCTTCCTAGGGTACATAATCGAGCGTGGAGATCTCCGACCCGACCCTGTGAAAGTCAAGGCTGTTGTGAACTGGCCCGAGCCAAACAACCGTCGCCAGTTGCAACGCTTTCTTGGCTTCACTAACTTCTACAGGAGATTCATACGGGACTTCAGCAGGATAGCCTTACCATTAACCCAGTTAACCTCTCCCAAGCTTGCTTTTCAGTGGAGTGACGCCGCCCAATCAGCCTTTCAGGAGCTCAAGAAACGGTTTGCCTCAGCGCCCATCCTGGTCCAGCCTGACACCACTCTTCAGTTCGTGGTAGAGGTCGACGCATCCGACTAAGGAGTGGGGGCCGTCCTTTCCCAACAGAAGGAGGGTAAGCTGCACCCCTGTGCCTTTTTGTTCCCGTCGTCTCACCCCTGCAGAACGTAACTACGATGTGGGCGACCGGGAGCTGCTGGCGATTAAGCTCGCCCTGGAAGAATGGCGGAATTGGCTGGAGGGCACCACTCAACCCTTTGTGGTCTGGACCGATCACAAAAATCTGGCCTACCTTCAAACGGTGAAACGTCTCAACGCTCGACAGGCCAGATGGGCCCTGTTTTTCACCCGTTTCCACTTCTCAATCACCTACAGACCCGGTTCCCGGAACGTCAAACCGGACACTCTCTCCCGTCAGTTCTCCGCGGCTGAAGAAAAGGCGGATCTAGATTCCATCCTGCCGGCAACCTGTACTATCGGGGCAATCACCTGGGAGATCGAGGCGGCCATCCAGGCGGCTCAGGAAGCCGAACCGGACCCAGGTGGGGGACCCACCCACAGACTCTATGTTCCGCGCTCTGTCAGATCCCAGGTCCTGCAATGGGCTCACACAGCCCGGTTCTCATGCCATCCAGGGATACATCGCACCATCAAGTTTCTCCAGCGGTACTTCTGGTGGCCCTCACTCACCCAAGATACTCAAGAATACATCACCGCTTGTACGGTCTGTGCCCGAAACAAACCATCGAACCAACCCCCGGCGGGTCAGCTCCATCCATTATCCACTCCTTCCAGGCCATGGTCTCACATAGCACTGGACTTCATCACCGGGCTACCTCCTTCAGCAGGTAACACCGTCGTTCTCACCATAATCGATTGTTTCTCTAAAGCGGCTCATTTCATTGCTCTGCCTAAGCTTCCCACAGCTCTAGAGACTGCACGCCTACCCGCCACGCACGTCTTCCGCCTGCATGGGATCCCGGAAGACATAGTGTCCGACAGAGGGCCTCAATTCACTGCAACTCTCTGGGAGCAAAGGTCAGTCTATCCTCAGGCTATCACCCTCAGAGCAACGGCCAGTCCGAGCGGGCCAACCAGGAACTGGAGACCGCCCTGTGCTGCGTCGCCTCCACCAATCAAACCATCTGGAGTGAGGAGTTGCCGTGGATCGAGTACACCCATAACAGCTTGACTGCCTCTGCCAGCGGCCGGTCTCCATTTGAAGCTTTCTTGGGATATCAGCCTCCTCTTTTTCCTGCTGTGGAAGGTGAGCACTCTGTACCCTCCGTCCAGGCTCATCTGCGCAGGTGCCGACGAGTTTGGCGGGCAACTCAGGCGGCCCTACTACGCACGAAGGAGAACAACAAACGCATCGCAGACCGGCACCGGACCCCAGCACCCGAATACTCTGTCGGCCAGAAGGTATGGCTCTCTACCCGCTTTGTTCCTGTCAGGACCAAATCCAAAAAACTTACACCCAACTTCATTGGCCCTTTTGAAATCTGTCCTTGTGACTAAGACAAGGACACAAGAGGCTAAGCAGGGAAGATAAGGGAGAGGAGGAGGAGAGGAGAAAAGTGCGATCGCCTTCGTCAAGAGCAAGAGAGAAGATCAACACCAAAAACAACACCGAATTTTCAAGCCTTGTAATGTGAATGTGTTAAAGAATTAACATTCAGCTTACCCTCTGAAATGTCAGAGTGCATCTCAGATGTGTTGTTGTCATCAGGGATGATGTGACGTACCAGCCAATCCATCACCGCACCCAGCTGCAAAACTGTGACGCAATCTGCTGTGGTGGCATTAAAGTCCTGCCAGTTTACAGCGGCTGATTTGGTCCCTAAAATCCAGAGAATAATTATTCATGGTAAGGAATTCATGTGGACTCTAAGCCTGTGGGCAGGCTACTTAAACTAGAAACAAGAACAACAAATAACATCAAAAGAACAAAACCATGAACAACCAATAATCCAGAAATAGAACACAAACACAAAAAACTGGGAAACACCAGGATCATGACGAAAACATGTCATATGTGCATACAGCTTGATGTCATATAAGCCTTGTGGTATGATGTCATATAGGCATACAGTATGATGTCATGTATGCTTTCAGCTTCATGTCATATTACTACCTGGATTCTGGACTACCTCACCGACCGACCACAGTATGTGAGGACTCAGGGCTGTGTGTCGGACAGGGTCGTCTGCAGTACGGGGGCCCCACAGGGAACGGTTCTGGCTCCGTTCCTCTTCACCATCTACACTGCAGACTTCTCCCACAACTCCACCCAGTGCTTCCCGCAGAAGTTCTCTGATGACTCTGCAATAGTCGGCCTCATCACTGATGGGGACGACAAGGAGTACAGAGGACTGACTCAGGACTTTGTGGACTGGTGCAGCTGAACTACCTCCAGATCAACACCAGTAAAACCAAGGAGCTGGTGGTAGACTTCCACAGGCACAAGCATTCTCCACTGCAACCACTGAACATCCAAGGTATGGACATCGAGGCTGTGGACAGCTAGAAATGAACCTTTTTGTTCACTCACTGTCTCGCTTCCGGTTTGGATCTTGCACTTGTGTCCATCCCATTTACCTCGTGCCGCTGGGCCGTGACAGATGTCATATATGTCATACAGCTTGGTGTCATTTATGTCATACAGCCTTGTCTCATGTATGCACTCAGCTTGAAGTCCTGGAACGAGACAGCTTGATATCGTATAGGCATTCAGATTGATGTCATATAGGCATACAGTATGATGTCATATAGGCATACAGTATGATGTCATATAAGGCATACAGTATGATGTCATATAGGCATACAGTATGATGTCATATAGGCATACAGTATGATGTCATATAGGCATACAGTATTTTAGCCGAGTGGTAAATTAATAATAATATTTTCCATTTCAGTTAACCAAATGTCCATTTAAGGTTCAAAAATGGGTCTTAAAATGTTGTTTCTTTGTTTCCATGTATGGTAAGACAAGAATGTTATTGGGTAATTTAATGTTATTGCTTGTGCTATTTCTTTGGCTATCTGCATGTTGCGTGCACTTGAAGCTGTTAATTTTATAGGTTTGTGTAGTTGTATATTGTGGTCACGGGGGGGGGCAGTGCTTAAGGGTTAAGGTTACACGGACGGACCAGTAGCAAGCAGGAGAAAACACAGGGCTTCTATAAACACAGGAGCAATCAGGGAATGAGAAACAGGAGGAAGACACAGCTGGGATAATTATACATAACAAGATGAGGGGAAGCAAAACTAGACTCTGCACGTAGGACTGGGACAATTCACAAACACGTGCACTTGACACTGAGAGACAAACTGAAAAAATATGACACATGGAACACAACGAAGACAGAGACTTAAACTAGAAACAAGAACAACAAATAACATCAAAAGAACAAAACCATGAACAACCAATAATCCAGAAATAGAACACAAACACAAAAAACTGGGAAACACCAGGATCATGACAAAAACATGTCATATGTGCATACAGCTTAATGACATTTATGGCATACAGTTTGATATCATGCAGCTTTATATCATTTATGACATAAAGCTTGATGTCATGGAATACATAAAACTTAATGGTAAATTGCCTGTATTTATATAGCGCTTTACTAGTCCCTAAGGACCCCAAAGCGCTTTATACATCCAGTCACACACTCATTCACACACTGGTGATGGCAGCTACATTGTAGCCACAGCTGCCCTGGGGCGCACTGACAGGGTTTTGTATTTTTTGGCTTTTTCTCTGCTCTTTTTTGAATTATAAATTCAAGAGGATTTGGATTTCTGTCGATTTCCTGCAGGATTACAACTTCCGAGATTTTCCATTTTATTTTACTTTGTTTTATTTTGAATTATAACTTTGAGAGGATTTGGATTTCAACTGAATCCCTGGAGTGTTGAAGTTGCAGGGATGCAAAACAGAGATAAGGGCCTCTTCAGGCATGGATGTGCCCGTTCTCTCCTCAATCTCTCTCCTCAAAAGATCAACATTAGCTAAGAGTGGGTTAATTAGATGAGTATTAAGTGATTTCATTATGTGATCATAGCATGTGAGCTGGCTTTCCCCCCTCCTGCTAAATTGCTTTAATAAAATATCCTGCATTCAAAAGGTTTAAATAGTGGATTCATTTTTTAACTCTTTCTAAAACAGCAACAAGGCATAAAGCTGTGGATAAGTTTACACCTATATAAATATCACTTACACATTTAATTTACAGTTACAAGTTACAAAGTCACTTTCATCTACGCAGGACTGTAAGCTGTCGTCTGTGAGGCGTCAGCTGTGTTTGTTTGTAACACAGTTCATGGTGGAGAACAGCTGCTCACATACGTATGTGGATCTGAAGATCGTCAGGACTCCAAATGCATATTTCTTCATGTTTATGTGTCGGGATGGCATTCCATGTTTCAAACAAGGTTCTCAGTATCACCTGAAAATCCAGTCACATTTAACAGGGATGGATCGATGGTCAGGGCAGTGATGGGGAAGGATAATGTGGGTTTTTCCTCTCTGAACTCGTGGAATTATTTCCCAAATAACTGTGGTGATTGCAGACTGCAAATGCTCTGAATTTATTAACTGTCAGTTTGCACTCAAACGCTAACACCTCCTCCAGCATGTGTAACGCTGTGCCTCCTCTCCCCTGAAGACTTGTATTCAGCTTCTTCTGGTTCGCTGTAATGTCCACAAAGTGCAGCTTTTTCAGCCACTCTGGCTGTTCCAGCGCAGAAAAGGCGAGCCCTTTGCTGCTCATGAAAACTTTCACCTCTCCCAGACATTTTCCAATTTCATTGTACTACTGTACTATGTATGACTGTGCAATGACAATAAAGAGTTATCTTATCTTACATGCAGCAAAGCGTTTCAGCACCTCTCCTCTGGACAGCAGGACTCTGTCATACAGCAGGAGATCAGGGTAAATGCTCTCCACCTCATCCAGTAATGAGGTGGAGAGCATTTAAACCTTTTGCCATTATTTTATTGATGATCTGAATGACAACATTTATGACCTCTGTGCATTCTAGAGGAAAGGTTTGCGCACACAATGCCTCTTGGTGCAGGATGCAGTGAAACGTCAGCAGCTTTCTATCCAGTGACTTCTGCAGCCAGGCCACAAAGCCCCTGTGCAGTCATACTTACCATACTTTTATTTTTATATTTCAATATCACAATAATCTTCTAATTTAGAACTACAAGTTAAAAAAGAACTAACATCAGTTGCTGATTTGGTCCCTAAAATCCAGAGAGTAATTATTCATGGTAAGGAATTCATGTGGACTCTAAGCGTGTGGGCAGGCAAGGACATTTAAACAGTGAGGCTGACGACCTACCATTTCTTCGTGTGACTGCTTCTGGTCTAAAAGGGACTCCAATACCAAAATCGATGAATTTAGGCTGTTTGAGGTACACGTTGGGGGAAAACAACAGAAAAAGACAAACATTTCTTACCACTGGTAGGTAGCTGACTAAAAACTGAGCAACATGCTTAATCACCACCTGCATTACAGAGAAAATGTGTTTTAGAAAAAGAGAACAGGAGGAACTAGAAGAATTGTAAAGTGCACACATAAGAAGCCATACTGGGAAATTGTCTTCTCTGCGTTTTCCAAAGAAGACAGTCCCAAAGCCTCCTTCACCCAGCTTATCCTGCTCCTCGTATTTTTCTTCAAAGTCCTCTACAGAGAGACAAAACAAATTGAATTTAACAGGTAAAGGAGACTTTACTCACCTAGATATTTACGCACACCCACAGCACGTGGTGTGGTAAAGGTCGGCCAAGATTTTGACCACATGTCAGAAAGTGGATCAAAATTGGACTAAACTCACTTGAACTCTGACTTTGTCTGCACTTAGAACTATCACAAGACATTAAAACAAAACATCGGGCATTGATGACATCACAGGAATCTAACATTCTAATCTATGCAAACTGTCTCCATGGCTACATAATATCAAATTAAATCATAGCAAAGGAGTAAAAAGCAGGATCAGTCTTAGGGTGTATGTTACATGTTTGCCAGTTTGGATGAGTGAGTGCAATACTTCATCGGCCTGTGTTGTAGCAACCTGTTGAACCTGCTGAGAAACTTTTCTTTGTCCACTCTGCCCCAAACTTCACATGCTCCATAAAAGTCGAGGCCTAGAGACCTCTGCATAGTTATTAGCATTAGGTTATCAGTATCATCTGATATATATGACATTTACAGTACAGTACTCACACATGACATAGGAGGAATAAATATGAACTTTTTGACATAAATTTGATCATATGAAATTGGATATTTTTAAAATATGAAACTTTTTCCTTCCGTCATACTTCAGAAATATAATATATTAAGTTTTGAACATTTTAAAACATTTAAGTTTGCTCGTTGTATTTATAAGATCCTACATGGACGTGCTCTACAATCATTGGTCAGTCATGTTAAAATCCATTATCAGTGGAAAACAAACCTGATCCTCTACTAGAGGCGATTGTGCAATACCTTTTAGACATAACACTCAGCAAACAGTTATTATTAGTTAAAGTCAGTGAGATTTGGAGTGATACATGACACATGACGGAATAAGACACGCAGACTTAGCATGACGAACCGACGAGGAACACGTACACTGTAAATACATACAGAGGGAAAAGAGGACTAGAGATGAGACATGGACATAACTAAGCACAAACAGAACATGATGGCTGGGGGGAAAACACACGTGACAGAAGGAATGGGTCACAAGGGCAAAACATGTAAACGAGAGGAGGAGACGGGAGAAAAAGACATTACTGAAATACATGAAGGGCCAGGGCTGGGGCAGCCAACCAGTCACAGACAAACAGCCACATTTTTTACTGTGTCACCGCAAAGAGCCACATCATACACCTGGGCACACATGAACATCACCCATCCCTTCCTCTGTCCTGCGTTCAGTTTGGGGTATCAAACTCAGGACCCTAACCCCATCAGGCCGGGGTCTTTGTGTGGAGTCTGCATGTTCTCTCCAGCTTCCTCACACAGTCTAAAGACATGCAGTCAGTGGGGGTCTTCTCGCCCCGTTCACATTCACACAGAGATGCATTGAAGATCACCTTGTGGTTAGTGCCTTCTATTCGATGTACAGACTGAATAATAACACCTTCTAATTAGTTCTGTCCCCTATTGGTGCTCTTCTACGAGTAATCAGTGCTTGATGGCTTACTAAGCTTAACTTTTTTCACAACATTGATAACAAACACACACAAAACAACAACAACATATATTATCTAAAAAAAACTTGATTGGACCACATTTTGATGTTCATCCTACATGTTTATTGAGATTGTCTAATGTCTGCGACGGTATCTTCTCCCACGTCTGCGGACGCCCGAGGCCTTGTGGGCTCTCCTGCGTCTGCGAACGGGGCGAGAAGCACGTTTGCGTCTATACCTGCGTTGTGGCATCGTCCAAAACGGCGGTACCTGCTCCACGTCACGGGTTCTATTTATGGACTCACCTGGCAACTTTAGTGAGGTCACTGCTGATGTTGTCACTGTTGGTGTGACCTCATGACTAATTCATCCCATCTGAACTGTGGTGTAATTATGAGGTCACAGGGGGACGTGAATTTATTCACAAAGTTGAAAGAGAGTTTGGGTCATAACTCAAAGACACAATGATGCAGTCAAATCATTGGAATTAAATATCTGTAAATTACACGATTTAGAGGGTTCTGACATCACATCCAGTCTCTCTGTTGTGATGTAAAATATCAATGCCAAACTCGCTTCTCTGTTGTGATGTCAAATATCAATGCCAGACTCGCTTCTCTGTTGTGATGTCAAATATCAATGCCAGACTCGCTTCTCTGTTGTGATGTCAAATATCAATGCCAGACTCGCTTCTCTGTTGTGATGTCAAATATCAATGCCAGACTCGCTTCTCTATTGTGAGGTCAAATATCAATGCCAAAGTCGCTTCTCTGTTGTGATGTCAAATATCAATGCCAGACTCGCTTCTCTGTTGTGATGTCAAATATCAATGCCAGACTCGCCTCTCTGTTGTGATGTCAAATATCAATGCCAGACTTGCCTCTCTGTTGTGATGTCAAATATCAATGCCAGACTCGCTTCTCTGTTGTGATGTCAAATATCAATGCCAAACTCGCTTCTCTGTTGTGATGTCAAATATCAATGCCAGACTCGCTTCTCTGTTGTGATGTCAAATATCAATGCCAGACTCGCTTCTCTGTTGTGATGTCAAATATCAATGCCAGACTCGCTTCTCTATTGTGATGTCAAATATCAATGCCAAAGTCGCTTCTCTGTTGTGATGTCAAATATCAATGCCAGACTCACTTCTCTGTTGTGATGTCAAATGTCAATGCCAGACTCGCTTCTCTGTTGTGATGTCAAATGTCAATGCCAGACTCGCTTCTCTATTGTGATGTCAAATATCAATGCCAAAGTCGCTTCTCTGTTGTGATGTCAAATGTCAATGCCAGACTCGCTTCTCTGTTGTGATGTCAAATATCAATGCCAAAGTCGCTTCTCTGTTGTGATGTCAAATGTCAATGCCAAACTCGCTTCTCTATTGTGATGTCAAATGTCAATGCCAAACTTGCTTCTCTGTTGTGATGTCAAATATCAATGCCAGACTCGCTTCTCTGTTGTGATGTCAAATATCAATGCCAGACTCGCTTCTCTGTTGTGATGTCAAATATCAACGCCCAAACCCAATGACCGACAAATAACACAGAACACGCAGCCAGTGACGCACCAAACACACACCACGTTTAGTGAGCAATAAATCAAGCGCCACAGGTGGTGTAAATGACAGCTCAGGGATGTGTAATGATGTTGATTTTTTCTGTTCTTGTTCCTTTTTACCAAGCCGGGTTTGTTGGTCCTTGTTTCCCTCTCCTGCTGAGTTCCTCCTGACGGAGTTCATAAGCCAGTCAAAGATCTGCACGTCACAATGGACTGAGATGTCGACTTCCTCCCACCAAAAGAAAGAAAAAAGTAAAGTCGTCATGCAGCAGGAGAACAAAAAGTCATACTACAGCTACTGCACCCTCTAATTTATTAGATTCTTTCAATCATGTGTTTCATAGGGGCCTCGGAGCACTTCTGCACACTAAATGAGCTGTGCTGGAACTTACACCATCACGTAACCCATAAAGGAAATCTCTTATTCATAAAAAGAAACAAATGTTTGCTTTGATTCCTCCTTGATAAACTGAATGTCACGGTCCTGGGTCGCTGGCTCAGTGTTTTCTGTTTTGTTTTATTAATCTTTGATTTCTTGATGTGTGATGTTAGTTCTTAGGTTTTGGTTCTGTGTCCCCGCTGTTCTGTGTTGGTACTGTGCCTCTACATAAACAGCATCATAATTTCATATTTTGTCAGCACTTCCTAGCAGTATGTAACTACACAATAAATGTCAGGGTTTGCGTGTTGAGATATGAATGGAGGACCCAAGATGCAGGCACTGCTGATGTGAGTGAGCTTTATTTATGGAGAGTGACATACAAACAAAGGCGAGGGAGGCGAGAAACAAAACTAGGAAAACCTAAACTGGGAAAGCTGAGAACCAGATAAGAAACCTGGACACGAGGGAATGGAGTTAAAACACGATGACAAGCAGGAAAAACAGCATGGAGGAACACAGACGGACCAGTAACGCACACAAGAGGACGAATGCTATAAATTAGTGATGGCCCGCTTGAAGCTGACGCTCCGGCGCGTGTGTCAAAAACACCAACACACCGCTTCAGAAGCACTCTGTCGATGCTCGATTCGTTTGGCCACAGTCACGTGATCAGTGACGTCCAATTGTGAATTCCACTCTGCAGAGTGGGCAATCATAATGAAGCAGTTCAGTTTTTCTGTAGATTCAAGCTGCTCTTCATATTTTTGACCAGCAGATGTCACCACAGAGGACTGTGTTAAAAAGCTTCCAGTAATGAATCGTTTTTCAACACAAGCTTCAGAAAGCTTTGTTTGGCCATCACTACTATAAATACACACAGAGGGAAACGAGGAAACACAGGAGGGGGACACAGCTGAGCCTAATGAATCTGACGAGACGGGTCCTTCATGTACTGTACATGATGCGGGTAGATGCTGTACGTTTATGGGCTGCAGGAGAGACACAGATTTGTGCAGCTGAGGTTGTTTGGGGTGCCTGCGTGTTCGCCTGCTGGGCCTGAGCGAGCCTCTCCACATCTGTGGCCCGGCGGTCTCTTCTCTTGCTGAGGATCTTAACGTAGTTTGCTGGGACGAGCCGGTGGTCTCACCGTCCACGCTGGCCAGGAGCCAGCCACGCACACGGGGCTGTAGCTCTAAACACGAGGGAGATAGTTGTAAACATGGGGCACGCTCACACAAAAGAAGAGCCCTCATCTGTTATTTCTAAGATAAGGAAAACAAAAATAGAAGGTTTTGGGTCAAAGCACTCAGAATCAAATGTCCCGCAGCCAGTAAAAAGCTCATCACCTTTAGGAGCGAGGTTGAGCATCTCTCCAGCTTGCATAGAAAGCTCCTCCTGAGAAGCAGCTGTAAAGTCATATTCTCCTCTGGCCACCACGTGGTCGTCCTCCTCGCTCGCCCAGTTAGTGTCTAAACCAAGCAAGGAAACTGAATGAAAGACATTCATCATTTTAACTGGTCTTAACCAAAAACAAGTCCTTCTGCTTTTCCTTACACTTGTAAAGTAACTAATGGCATATGGAGCTATGGTACCCAATTTATTTGCCACTGAGTTACACAAAGGCACATATGATGTCATACAAGCAGACTCATCTTTACACGTGTACTGCAGCCCTGAACATTACCAGCTTCAGATTCTATTATCAAACTTTGCAACAGCAGCCTTAATTACTTTGAACTCAAAACAATCAGCACCTGCAGCCACTGTCCTGTGTTGAGTACACCTCTCAAAACAACTAAATGTACTCATATGAATATGTGAGTGCTTGCTGTTCCATCTCTTCAGCCTGCTGCACAAACCTGCTGGGGGGACGTCCTCAAGGTGAGGTGTGTGTCTGTATCCTCCCAGGCTGTAGCCGCCACCGCCGCTGTAGCTGTAAGGCCTGTAGCCACCACAGATGGAGCTCCCATAGGGGCTGTAAGAGGGGAGAAGGAGCTGTTGGATGGACAGTAGGACTGCTGGACCTTATGAGGGGGCACCAGGGGCGCCATCCTGGGCAGGACAGAAGGGCTAGCAGGGGTAGAGGAGCCTGTAGCTAATCCTAAATCTGTAGATCTGTTTGGTGACAACATAAAGATAGAATATCAGTAAAATCCACCCATAATTCATTGCAACATTAATTGAGCAAAGCATTAGTTCAGAAACGTCATGGAGTCGAGCTAAACCACAAACTGAATGAACAGCTCATAGAGTGGCTCTCTTCCACAGCGTGTCCTTTGTCCTTTCTCCCTCCCCTCAACCCCAACCAGTCCTCAGAGGCTGCCCCTCCCTATACCTGCTTCTACTGGAAGTTTCTTCCAGTTAAAATGGTGTTTTTCCTTCCCACAGTCACCAAGTGCTCGCTCAAAAGGGCTTGTTTTGATCATTTCGTTTCCTCTGTATTACAATAGGGCCTCCACCTTGCAGTATAAAGTGTCTTGAGGTGACTGTTGTTGTGATTAACGCTATATAAATAAACTGAAATTGAATTGAGTCAACTCTTCCTCCTGCCTCATCTCCAGCTCTGCTACTCTTCATCTGTACAGACGGTGGAAACACACGATAAATTCACCATCAACCAGCAGCTAGCGGCAACTTTTAGCATGGGATGTTTTCTCACATGAGCTGACGTTATGAACCAGTCAACACACCTTAAATATCCTTAAATATCATTATCACAGCTCTGATTGTTCAGCTGCTCCAATCTGATGACCATATTCTCTTAACCTTAAAAAGATATGTTGATATGTCCAAAAAAGATAAAGATGTGTCAGATTTAATTCCATTTCCTCACTTAAAGTGGAAAAAAGTGTCAGGGTGGGGGGACTGATTGAACTGTGATTGTGGAATTTGCCTCACACAGGTGCGTTCACTGTTGCTTGTTTGAGAATACTGCTGTATATATACAAATGCTGACTGCATAAACAAACTGTTGTACAGATATTTTTAGAATGATCTGAATATATTAAGAAAAAGACAATAAAAAACAATGACTTGCAGCATCAAGCGGAGGACTTTAATCTTCTCTTGTTTACGAGTTTGGGGACAGGTGAGCAGAGGACTGACAGATGAAAAACACGAGCTTTCTCTAAGGGTGTTGCCTCTCCCTTAAAGACAGGCTGAGGAGTTCAGTTACTCAAAAGGGGCTCAGAGTAGAGCTGCTATTCCTACACGTTGAAGAGAGGCTGATGAGAAAAGGAGAAAGAGGCCCAGGGCAGACCTAGGACACTCTGGAGAGGCTATATCTCTCAGCTGGCCTGAGGATGTCTTGGTGTTATCCCAGAAGAAGTGGAGGAGGTGGCTGGGGAGAGGGAGATGTGGGCTTCTCTGCTTAGGCTGCTGCCCGGGTAAACCAGTCCTTGATAAGCAGAAGAAAATGGATGGATAACAATAATAAGCAGAAGAAGCTAAAAGACACAAATTTAAAATTATTAGTTATGAATTGAAAGATATAATTATTCAGCTATATAATAACTCAGCTTATAAATATATATGTAGGCATTTTTTTGAAGGAAATTATCGGGCAAAGGAACTGAGTTTGTTGGCAAACAGCAGCTACATTTTCTTCTGAACTGACAGTTAGCAAGTACAGAACAAACAGAAATGCAATGAAAATATTTCTGCGGCTTTTATTAATTTCACTTATTAACCAGAACTGCACAAAACAAACAAAAAGGCTCAATTAACAGAAGAGAGAGAAATCTAGCGAGACACACTGACTAGGACACGGCCTCAGAGGACCAAACTAGCAGTCAGCCACTTGTACGGCTGTGCAGATAAATAATTAGTTGCTTTTTTATTCCTGGGACTTCTGATCCTCTCCAAATACACAGGGAAGTACCTGATGCAGCTAGTTTTGGGTACTACCATCACCAAGCATTTAAAAAATCTATTAGAGGATAATAAAGTGTTTTCACCAACCAGAAGAAAAACATATTTTAGCGTATAAAATAGCAGTCTCTTCCAAACAAGTCCTTTAGCATGCTGATGTTAAAAAAGATCATGTAGAGTAAGACAGGCATAGAGAACAGCACTGACTGGGAGAGGCTTTGAACAGATGACATACTCAGATCAATTCAACATATAAGACTTTAACAATGCACAAGCATCTATCAAAAACCTATTTAATCTATCATCTGTGATATTATTATATACAATTATAATGTATTGTTCATCTCCCTTAAATAAACAGGCAGCCTTAAGGTATGAAATATTCATTTGTCTACTGTTTCAGTGGCTGATAGTGCCCCACAGGCCTCAATGTGAGTTTGAAGCCATTATAATCTTCAAGTTGTTTAACGATAAACAGATTTTGAATGAAAGCCACGGAACTTCGGTAGCACAAAAAAGTCGATATTCTTTGTGTCCATATGGATCAGTCATATTACCATTATTTCCCCCTAAGGTTGCCAAAAGCACCAAGTTAATACTTGAAAAAACTGCAGCAATACACCAAAATAGAATCAATATTCTGTTTACTTGGTGACAACGCTGCTTTTAGCCTTCAATCAGAAAGCTTGAGTTGGCTAGTTTAGCATCGGGCTAACGTTTAAAGCTTTCACTTTGGGGAAGTAACTCGCATTACTGCTACTGCTGTGTAATCTTGGTTAAATTCACAGCATATTCCAGAAATGACCCTGCAATAACTAACTGTTAGAATAGCGGCACCGTATTGCATCACACTGAGTGCATTTCAATCATTTATCCCGCGAGTTTGCTAGCTAGCAAAATAATAAAAACGATTTTAAAAATTAGCATGTGTAACGTCCACACTGGAGAAAATGATTTACTAGGACTTACGCAAACTCCTCCACAGTGAAAACGTACAAATCCTTCTTGCAGACTCCTTCTTGTATTTTTCGTTTTCCAGCAAACACTCATTAAAACGGCCTCCAGCACGTTAGTGCGCTCACCCCCGACTGTTCGGGGAGGGGGGGTCACACATTGAAACAGACTGACGTGCAGAGGTACAAGGCAGCCCAGGCAGAGAAATGTTGCTTTTAGACTTTGCCATTTTATTTCTCTATCTGATAAGAAAACTATTCAATCAGATAGTTATTTGTGGTGAATGAAATACAGTTTCAAGACGTTTTAAGCACCAAGTCCGAAATAGAAGCACTACAATATATCCAAGACTTTTCAAGGATTTCAAGCACCCGTACGAAACCTGCATATGCAGTTGATGATTGTTAAAAAAAAATAGAACATTTTCATCAATTTCTTGTTTGCTCCGAAATCTACGACATGGCTATATACAGAAAAGCTCGACATGTTATGCAAAAGAAAAAAAAATAAACAAACAAAAATTCTCGTAATTGTCAGTTTCGTAATTTCAAAATTCTCCAAAACTAACATTTTCTTTGATTGACTCATATTAAATTGCCTACGGTCAAATTTAGTGTGAACAATATTACACAAGCAAACGTGTGTGTGCGCCTGCGCATACATCAGAATCACTTTGATCCCTTGTGACGCGGTAGCTTTGCTTCGATCCTTCATGACGTGGTAGCTTTGCTTTGATCCCAAAACCCATAATACGAGCGCTCACCCATTATACTTGATGGCATAACGGACGTTGACCTGACACCAACCCAAACCCTTTCCAGATGTTTTCAGAGCATTTTACAAAAGAAACCAAAACAAGTTCAGTTTTGTTTCTAACCAATTCACAGAGCAAACAGACAGATCGTGGCTATTAAAGTCAACAAGAGCAACCCTGAAGTTCTGCAACAGGTAAAACTGACCGAAGAACAATTTCAATACGAGACAGATTATCAATCCAAGGAAACTGGATATATAAAACCTAAGCATTTCAATGACCTCGAACAACTACTGAAGGTTAGGCGAGCACCTGAAAATGGTCAACCATTATTTGTTAGTCTAATCAAACAGATGTTGGCCATGTTTCTGAGGTCGTTTCCTCCTTTTTTATGTTGTTCTTTCAGTTTTTCTCCTGAGATGAGGTATGAAGTGTCTGTGGTGCAGCTGATCTGGTCTGTCTCGAGACAGTCCAGGCTGCACTCACCTGCAACAGGTGGAGACTCACCAGAACATTCAGACCTCACAAATTGTGTCTTTCTCAACTCTTCTATAAAGGGTTTCTCTCAGGAGGGGAAGGCAGTGAGGCCTGGAGGAGGTCCACCCCATCACGAGGGCTGGCTAGGCTTTCGCAGCCTGTGTGAGTGTATGTGTCTGCACGACCGTGTTTATTGTTTTATATGTTTCAAAAAGACGCATGTCCTCACATCTGCAGTTGTTTTGGTGGATCTGATCTCGTCTGTCTTGAGACAGTCCAGGTTGCATCCACCTGTAACAGGTGGAGACTCACCAGTACATTATGAACTCTGAATGTGTGTGCAGTGTGCGCAAAAGTTTCATGTTCAGATTTCTATCTCTGAATGTGTGCAGATGTATGTGCATTCATATGTGCCTGCATGGAGATCTGAGGTTGGCTGCTAGGATGGACCTCTGCACATAATCACAAGTGTGTGAAAGCATTTCCGTGTTTGGATTTCTTTGGGGCGGTCCATTAATGTAAAGAGCGGTGAGGCGGCCCGCTCCCGGTTTTTCCTGCTTTCTTTCCCGCACCTGGAGGGCGTCGCAACCTCCTCATGAGGGCTGGCTAGTTTTTGGGAGTGTGTGTATGTGTCTGTACAACTGTGCTTATTGTTTTGTGTATTCCAAACTAACAGGATTATGACATCACATATATTTAGAATCTTACCACCAATTTGATCCTTTGATCCTTGAATCCATAAATAGGGGTGAGAAGCGATGACTTTTAGTCCATTAATCACAGCATTTATGTTCGCAGAATTGAAACGTTCACCAGAGAAGTATTTTGAAACATCTGGATCCTTTTCGGAGTAACTGTTTACAGATTCCAACATGTCTCAGAGAAAACAACCCTACAGATTTTTAAGGTAAGTTTTCTTACTGCTGGTCATGTGATGGTGTCAGACTGAGCGGAGGTCTTTCCTGATGTTGCGGGAATTGCCGTCTTGTGTGTGGCTGGGTGCAGTAAGGAGTGTATGTGATGTGTGTGTGAGCATGTGCGTGAAGGAAACGCGGGGAGCGGAAGAGAAAAAAGAGAGAGAGAGAGTGTGTCCTGGGTAGAGAGGGCGACCGGGAGCAGCGTTCTAACGGGCTACAGCCTATGCAGTGTGTTTTCGAAGTGTGCAGTACTGTTATTAAAGCCTCATCTCTTCAGTACTCTCCGGTGTCCCGGCTGATTTCTGTCTGCCTCACTACTCCATAAAAGTGAAGGGAGTTAACCCCGAAGGAGGACAAACTTTGGCCCTGGAGGAAGCATCTCCCCTCGCGTCTCCCGACCACGGTCAGGGGACTGACGGCGAGGAATGGTTAACACTGGCGACCACGAAGGGACCCTCTCACGTTGTTAAAGGAGTGGTGAGCACTGAGAAAAACCGACAGGCTAAAGTGGCTAACGATTAAGCCGAGTGACCGTAATTACAAGTGTATTGGCCCGTAGCTAAGCTAACTCGCGATGGCCGCTGCTCGCCATTCTCGTGAAAACTACGGACTTGAGACCAATTACTCCAACCCGTTCATATCGCTGACCAGTGTCTCCGAGGGTGCCACGAGCATTAGGGAAGCTAACAGAGACAGAGCTGTGACTGAATACGAACATATGAACCCATTCCTGTGTGCTGAAAGTTGTGCTAACACACACACTAATGGAGAGGGTGTATTCGCGCCGCCCGATGGTCCTGCCCAGCCGCAGTTTTCCCGCATGAATCCCTTCCTTGATGCTGAATGCCGCAGCTACGGCCGTGAGAGAAACACAGGCAGCAGCATGAACTACTATCCAGCTCCTACTCCCCAAATGAAAATCCACTATCCAGACTCTAGAATCTAGAGACAGAGTCCCCACCCTACGTCCGGGCCAAAATGACGGCACCACACCGTGGAAGGAATTTCTGCACAGGTTTGAGAGCTGTGCTGAAGCCAACTATTGGTCAGAAAAAACAATGACAACTCAGCTTAAATTCTGCCTAGTTGGAGCAGCAGGGGCCATTATCCACAGAAATCCCCGCTCATCCAAATGGGATTACCGCCGCCTGGTGGACGAACTGGAAACTGCATATGGCCCTTCTTCTGACCATGCAGCTGCTGTTGCTGTAGAACTGAGGCAGCGAGTGCGTAAACCTGGTGAGGCCCTGCATGTTTTCAGCGATGACATTTATGGGAAAGTGGCTGTTGCATATGGTGATAGAGCAGAGATTGAACAAGACTCTATAGCTGTTGAAGTTTTCACCAATGGGCTGGGTGATGCAGAAATAGTACAGAAGTTGCTAGAGAGGCACCCAGCCACACTTGCCTGTGCATACGAAATAGCCCACCGACACAAAACCACTAAAAGGGCTGCATCTTATGTAACCAGTGCCATGCAGCAAGGAGTCCGTAACGCAGCTGAACGCCGGCCCCGAGCTGCCGTTGTCAGAGAAAAAGACAAAGATGAGACTGTTGCTGAGCATGCACCTGCAGCTAGCCCCTCACCGAATCATTTTGTCCCACACACACCCTCGACAACACTGAACAATCACAGAAACTTTAAAAGGAGTGGGGTTCACTGCCATAACTGTCAAGGTTGGGGCCATGTCCAAAAGCAGTGCCCTTCCCCTCACAAAACCACCAAGGCCTTAACAATGAAAAGTAGCCCTTGGGACAGCCCAAAACCCACCGTGCTCCACCTTAAGTGCCAAAGCCAAGAAATGAGTATCCCCATGCGCCTCTACAAAGTGGAGGCATGTGCTGTTTTGGACAGTGGGGCCCGGAGGAGCGTGCTGCCGTTGCCCTACTACAACTCCATCCACCCAGACGTGAGGCCACCACTACAGCCCTCAGTTGTTGAGACCTTGCTTGGTGTGGGACCTGGGGACGTGCCGGTGCTAGGTGAAGCCCAGATATCTGTCAATATCAACAATCGACCGGTGGATGTTGATTTCCTGGTGGCAGATATAGCAGAAAATGAGGTGCTGCTTGGGCATCCCTTTCTCACTCAAGCAGAAGCACGTCTTGATTTCGGCAAACGCTGCATCATCCTATTCGGTGAAGAGGTGCTCTACTACCAAACCGAAGCCAGTACAAAGTCACACGCAGTGAGAATAGCTAGAACTGTGGTGGTGGAACCGGGGCAAGAGTATATGGTGAAAGGCAATGTGCATCCTGGTGCAGCAGCTCAAGGTGACATGATGCTTAGTCCCACCAAAGGTTTTGTTGAGAAGCACAAAGTACTTATCGCCAGAGTCCTAGTCAACGTGCAGCCTTCTAAAGCTGTCCCACTTTGCCTTTTTAACCTCAGCAATAAAGCAGTAACAATTACAGAAGGATCCATTGCCGGGCTCCTCCAGCCAGCTGAGGCCGTGGAACCCTCCATGGTCTCTCCAGCTGCAGACTCACTGACCAGCCCTCCTGTGGTTCCGCTGCACCTGCAGGAGCTCTATGCCCAGAGCTCCACAGACCTCAGTGACTATGAACAGCTCCAACTGAAACGCTTGCTTAGCACTTAGGGGGGCGATCGTGGCTCAAGAGTTGGGAGTTCGCCTTGTAATCGGAAGGTTGCCGGTTCGAGCCCCGGCTTGGACTCGGTCGTTGTGTCCTTGGGCAAGACACTTCACCTGTTGCCTACTGGTGGTGGTCAGAGGGCCCGGTGGTGCCAGTGTCCGGCAGCCTCGCCTCTTTCAGTGCACCCCAGGGTGGCTGTGGCTACAATGTAGCTTGCCATCACCAGTGTGTGAATGTGTGTGTGAATGGGTGGATGACTGGTTGTGTAAAGCACTTTGGGGTCCTTAGGGACTAGTAAAGCGCTATACAAATACAGGCCATTTACCATTTCACTTATGGACATGTGTTTTCTACAGGGCCTGCTGACCTGGACCGAACCAGCCTTGTGCAGCATGACATCATAACCCGTCCTGGTGCCCCAGTCAAACAACATCCACGAAGAATGGCAGGGGAAAAGCTGCAAGATGCTGATCAGCAGATCTACGACAGCCTACAGAGCGGTCTCGCCCAACGCAGCTGCAGCAGCTGGGCCTCGCCCATCGTTATGGTGCGGAAGAAAGATGGGACATACCGTCTCTGCATTGACTACAGGGCTCTCAACGACCGCACCATAACAGACGCCTACCCGCTGCCCTGCATCCAGGACACGCTGGACACACTCTCAACTGCCAGATGGTTCAGCACATTAGACCTCGCATCAGACTACTGGCAGGTTGAGCTGACGCCTAGAGCACGCAGGGCCGCCGCTTTCTGCACTAGGACAGGCCTCTTTGAGTGGAACGTCATGCCATTTGGACTATGCAATGCCCCGGCGACGTTCCAGCGGCTGATGGACCGCGTCCTGGCTGGCATGCAGTTTTAAGCACCAAGCATGCAGACCTGCCTGGTCTACTTGGACGACATCATCGTGCTGGCTAAGGACGTATCTGGGATGTTGCAACGGCTTGGCCAGGTATTCTATAGACTTCAACAAGCTAACTTAGTTATGCTGCAATAGATGTAGGCTGCCGAGGGATTCCCATGATGCATTGAGTTTTTCCTTTCCAGTCACCTTTCTCACTCACTATGTATTAACAGACCTCTCTGTATTGAATCGTATCTGTTATTAATCTCTGTCTCTCTTCCACAGCATGTCTTTATCCTGTCTTCCTTCTCTCACCCCAACCAATCACAGCAGATGGCCCCGCCCCTCCCTGAGCCTGGTTCTGCCGGAGGTTTCTTCCTGTTAAAAGGGAGTTTTTCCTTCCCACTGTCGCCAAAGTGCTTGCTCATAGGGGGTCATATGATTGTTGGGCTTTTCTCTGTGTCTATGAAGCGCCTTGAGGCGACATTTGTTGTGATTTGGCGCTATATAAATAAAATTGAATTGAATTGAATTGAACTTGAAACTGAAACCTGCCAAATGCTGCCTCTTTCACCGCGAAGTTGCTTATCTTGGCCATGTGGTATCCGAGTATGGTGTGGCTACCGACCCCAGCAAAGTTCAAAAAGTTCAGATGTGGCCCACACCTACGTCCATCCAGGAGGTCAGACGCTTCATCAGCCTGGCCTCATATTATCGCCGGTTCGTGAAAGATTTTGCCTCTATAGCCGAACCCTTGCACAACCTGACCAAGAAGAACGCACATTTTCAGTGGTATGCTGAGCACCAAGCAGCCATCGACAAGCTGAAGTGTCGACTCATCTCTGCCCCTGTTCTTGGCTATCCACTTGACCATGGAGAAATGACACTAGACACTGATGCCAGCGACACTAGCATCGGCGCGGTGCTGTCACAGATGCAACAGGGCGTGGAACATGTGCTGGCATATGGCAGTCGTAAGCTATCAAGAACTGAACAAAACTACTGAACCACACGACGTGAACTACTAGCCGTCGTAGATTTCACGTCCCATTTTCGCCAGTACCTCCTTGGACGGCCTTTCAAAGTGCACACAGACCACAGCAGCCTGCGCTGGCTAACAAAAATGAAAGAGCCAGAGGGACAGTTAGCTCGATGGCTCGAGAAGCCTGCTGAGTTTCAACTTTCATCCACCGTCCAGGTCCACTACACCAGAAACAAAGACTTTAGATCAAACTGCTCTTACTATTTCAGACATTTTATGTCAAAACAGTCCTACTAACACAGACATCTCAGAACAGATAATTCACACTAGAACAGACATATCACATCAGAACATTTCCACTAATACACACACTGTAAAGCTGTCTGAGAAAGTATATGTGGCTAAAACCCTTGATACTGCTTCTCTGTTTCACGGCTGGACCATGGGGGAGCTGAGCCAAGCCCAGGACGCTGATGCAGACATTGCACCCATACGCGCCTGGATGGAGGCCAGCAGTGAGTGCCCCCCTTGGACTATTGTCTCACCATGCAGGCCAGCCACTAAGACATACTGGGCTCAATGGAAACGGCTCTACTTCAGAGATGGAGTTCTGGTCCGTCGCTTCTACTTCCTTGACGAGACCCAGTTCTATCCCCAAATCGTACAGCCACGCAAGCTACAACCAGAAGTGATGGGCCAGATGCACGAAGGGCCAGTGGGTGGACATTTTGGTGTCGAGAGGACTGTGGCCAGACTACGAACCAGATTCTATTGGTATCACATGAGGGAAGACGTCGCTCTTTGGTGCCGTACTTGTACCAGCTGTGCATCCAGGGCCCGACCCCAGAAGACACCGCAAGCTCCGATGGGAACTGTCCGGGTAGGAGCCCCAATGGAGCGCGTTGCGCTGGACATTATGGGACCACTGAATGAGACGGAGCGCAGAAACCGATATGTGCTTGTGATACAAGACTACTTTACAAAGTGGACTGAAGCCTTTCCTATCCCAGATGAACGGGCTGCAACCATTGCCGAGGTCGTTGCATCTGAGTGGGTGTGCCGCTACAGGATACCTCAAGCACTGCACAGTGACCAGGGACGCAATTTTGAATCTGATGTGTTCCAGGGGGTGTGCAGTTTGTTTGGCATAGACAAGACTCATACAACGCCATTCCGACCCCAGTCAGATGGCCAGGTTGAACGTTTCAATGCCACTCTCCAGAAGATCCTGGCCTCCACAGCAGAGCGTTGCCATTGGGACTGGGACCTGATGATCCCGTACTCTGTTATGGCCTACAGGGCGACCAAACACAGTGCTACAGGTTTCACCCCAAACTTCATGATGTTTGGCCGAGAACTGAGTGAGCCAGTGGACCTTGTCGCAGGTCTACCTCCTGATCCAGGCAACCAACCCTCAGCTCCAGAGTATGTGCAGCAAATGCGTGAGCGGATGGATCTGGCCCACCTCATCGCCAGGGAAGCCCTGTGTGAGTCAGTCACGTGTGCAAAAAGGCAATATGACAAGAACTGTTGCCACACACAGTATAAGACTGGAGATCCTGTGTGGTATCTCATCAAAGGAACATGTCACATCAAGAACAAGGTCAGAAAGTTCCTCCCATCGTATGAAGGACCATTCTTTGTCCTGGTGCAATTGGATGACCTAGTTTATCGGATCCAGAAGAACCCAAGGTCTAAAGTGAAAGTTGTCCACCATGACCAGCTAAAGCATTATCGCTGCTGCAAGCCCCTGGACAATACCTGGGTCCTTGATCAAGCTCATCAGTGGTCCCCTACAGAGGTCCCACCACCAGCTTTAGAGGATGACCCAGCAGACCGTGATCTGGGTCTGCACAGTCTGTTCTCTACTGCAACTGGCAATGGCCCCAGCTCCTCTCAGCCATCTGTCTCAGTTGCAGCTGATCCCGCTCCAGTTGTGGTTATCCCATCGTCCCCTTCCCATGTAGACCATGAGAATGGTGGGGGTGTGGTGGGTGAGCCAGACCACCTGGGCCAGCAGTTTCAGCGACCAACTCGTCGGCGCAGTGCTCCAGACCGGTATGGAGTGTGGATCACTTAGCTTGGTTTACCTACCATGGACAGTTCCAAGTAGGACTGAAGATTCAGTTCAAGTTTAAATCGTTTCAGCCTCCTACACTGTTAGCTACAATGGTTTAAGAGAGCTATATTTTTCATTGTTCCAGTGTTTACATTTGAAAAAAAAAGGGCTGTAAAGTATCTGAAGGACCTACGGGGTTATCTACATGCACTTATCCATTTGTATTTGTGCCTTCCTAGATGCTAGGATAAGTTAGTTATTCCCGGTCGCCATGTAATAGTTACAATTGTGTAATTTCTTTTCTACTTAACAGCACTTGAAATGCTTTATTTTGCACATGTATGTACAACTTACTTGAGTCAACGTCTTTGTCACTGAAGTGCACTAGTTGATACTATACCTCACCTTATATGCGGTAATGGCTAACACTTTTATCTCCTGTGGGCTCCAAGTGGTAAAGGGGATTGTGTACCAGTTTTATGCATTACAATGCTGGAGTGGAATTACTGTTTAATTGCCATCCAGAGTGGGGGTAGTGTTGCGGGAATTGCCGTCTTGTGTGTGGCTGGGTGCAGTAAGGAGTGTATGTGATGTGTGTGTGAGCATGCGCGTGAAGGAAACGCGGGGAGCGGAAGAGGAAAAAAAGAGAGAGAGAGTGTGTCCTGGGTAGAGAGGGCGACCGGGAGCAGCGTTCTAACGGGCTACAGCCTATGCAGTGTGTTTTCAAAGTGTGCAGTACTGTTATTAAAGCCTCATCTCTTCAGTACTCTCTGGTGTCACGGCTGATTGCTGTCTGCCTCACTACTCCATAAAAGTGAAGGGAGTTAACCCCGAAGGAGGACAAACTTCAGCCCTGGAGGAAGCATCTCCCCTCGCGTCTCCCGACCACGGTCAGGGGACTGACGGCGAGGAATGGTTAACACTGAGCTCCCGCCGCCACTGAGCATATCTTGCTTTATTATCGATACGTTCTGCACAACCTTGAGGGATAAAAACTTTAAACAAGAGTCTGTTAAAATGCCTCCTACAAGAGCTGCAAAATCTGCATCCAACAAATCTCCTGAAGAGTCACAAGCGAAAGAGGGTATGTCGACGACCACAGCTACCACGCCAAGTACACCTGTGGACGCCGACGCGCTCGCTGCGGAAATATCAAAGACAGTCGTGGACAAAATTCAAACTAAACAGGGGAAAATCAAAATCGACAGAGCCCATCGGTCCATTGGATTGTCGAGACCTAATCACCCTCGTGCAATGATTATTAAGGATTAGGATCCTCACTGCAGCTAAAGATAATGGCCCCCTGACTTATGATGGACAGATCATTCATATTCGACAAGATTTGGCAACAGGAGTAAAAGAGATGCGACGTGTGTTTAACGGAGTGTGCCAAAAACTTGTCCAGAAAAATATGCGCTTTTATATGCGCTATCCTGCTACACTAAACTTTTCCCACGGAAGGAAAAATTACTCCTTCCGTAAATCTGAAGATGCTCTTGCTCTTTTGGACAATTTGAGTTAAATTGAAGTACACCGACAGCAATTGATTGAATATGTTATAACAAAAAAAAAGAAAGCTGAGCTGATATGACTGATCTTAAAATAATTTCTTTAAGGGCTGAATAATGTTGTTAAATGACAAAAAACTCTTTCATTTTTGAAGAAGGAAAAAACACAAATTGCCTTAGTTTCAGAAAGTCATTTAAATGATTTGGAACACTCAAAACTAAAAAGAAGTTGGGTTTGCCAAGCTTTTTACTCATCCTATAATACAAAAAGTAGAGGAGTAGCCATCCTTATCCATCGTAATTTGCCTCTAACCATAAAAAGTCATAAAAGATAAGGAAGGACGCTACATTCTTATATCTGGTTTCTTATTTAGAGAATCTATTTTTATAGGATGTGTTTATGGTCCAAGTTCAGAAAATGTCTCTTTTTTTCTCAATCTCTTAACCCATGTTTCAGCCATAGCTTCCCCATATTTGGTTTTGGGAGGTGATTTTAATTGTGTTCCTGATCCTAGGGTTGATAAATCTCCACCAGGGGGTGAATTGTACCCAAAAAGCATTAGATTGAAAGAGTTTTGTTCTGATCTAGAAATTTTTGATTCCTGGCGAGTAGCTCACCCCACAAATAGGGATTTCACTTTTTTTTCTTGCCCCCATCAGAGTTTCTCAAGAATAGATTTGCTCCTGTCATCCAGGACGGTCTTGGATAGGATGGAAGAGTGCTCAATAAGGTCTTGTGTCATGGTCCTGGGTCCTTTTGACCCAGTGTTTTGTGTTTTCTATTAGTGTGATTATTGGTTCTGTTCTTCCTCTGTTTAGTGTTTACTCTGTTCTGCCCGTGTGTTCCTGTATCTAGTCCGCGTTTCTTAGTTTGTGTCCTTTCATGTGTTTTCTTAGCTCTGCCCAGTTTAGGTTTTCCAGTTTCATGTTCACCCACCATTGCTGTTTGTACCCACTCCTGTAAATAAACACTCACCTGCACCAGAGCTGCCGGCTTTTGGGTCCTTTCTACAAACCCCACACGTCTGCCACAACCGGACGTGACATCTTGTCCATTATCTGATCATTCAGTAGTAAGCATAAATATTCACCCACCTTATTTTGAGCCACATTCCCGCCGATGGAGGATGAATCCTTATTTATTGAGTAACCCCTTATTTATTGAGTATATGACTAAAGAGTGGAATGTTTTTATGACCACTAATAAAACGGAAGATGTAAGCCCATCTTTATTGTGGGAAACTGCTAAAGCCTATCTTAGGGGTAGTATTATCTCATACATCACAGCGCAGAAAGAGGCTTCAATGAAAGAACAACTCGATTTAGAGCACATAATACAAAAACTAGAAGTGCAGTTTAAAATCTCCAGGTCCAAAACTATACTTAAGAAGTTAGAAGCAGCCCGCTCAGCTTTAAATCAATTACTGACTAAAAGAGCAAAGGCAGCAATTTTAAGATAAGATAAGATAAGATAAAACTTTATTAATCCCTCGGGTGGGTTCCTCTGGGAAATTCGGTTTCCAAAAAAGCACCGACAGAAGCTACAGAGTTACATAATATTATATATATATATATACACATATATAAATACAAAGACATATATAGATAAAATATACGAAGGGGATAAATAGAATAAATAGGAATAAAAATAAAAATACAAGTAAATTGCACATTTCAAGTATGGAGTCTATTGCACCGTTGACTATTAACAAAAAGTATTGCACAAAAGGTAATTGCACAGTGAAGTGAAGAGGCACTACAGCTTAGTTGTTCCCCCTCCTTTGTCCTCCTGTCTCCCCTCCCTCTCCCCTCCAGAGAGGAGTTAAACAGTCTGATGGCGTGTGGGACAAAGGAGTTTTTAAGTCTGCAGGCCTAATTGTTGTTCCTAGAGTATTTAAAAGTAGAATGGGAGGCAGAGCCTTCAGTTTTCAGGCCCCTCTTCTGTGGAACCAGCTTCCAGTTTGGATTCGGGAGACAGACACTATCTCTACTTTTAAGATTAGGCTTAAAACTTTCCTTTTTGCTAAAGCATATAGTTAGGGCTGGACCAGGTGACCCTGAATCCTCCCTTAGTTATGCTGCAATAGATGTAGGCTGCCGGGGGATTCCCATGATGCATTGAGTTTTTCCTTTCCAGTCACCTTTCTCACTCACTATGTATTAACAGACCTCTCTGTATTGAATCATACCTGTTATTAACCTCTGTCTCTCTTCCACAGCATGTCTTTTATCCTGTCTTCCTTCTCTCACCCCAAACGGTCGCAGCAGATGGCCCCGCCCCTCCCTGAGCCTGGTTCTGCCAGAGGTTTCTTCCTGTTAAAAGGGAGTTTTTCCTTCCCACTGTCGCCAAAGTGCTTGCTCATAGGGGGTCATATGATTGTTGGGCTTTTCTCTGTATCTATGAAGCGCCTTGAGGCGACATTTGTTGTGATTTGGCGCTATATAAATAAAATTGAATTGAATTGAATAGTCGGAGATCCAAGCCACCAGGCAGGGGTCCACCTGCATCCTGTTCAGTTTTTCTTGAAGCAGACAGGGCTGGATTGTATTAAAGGCACTGGAAAAGTCAAGAAACAGGATCCTGACCGTGCCTTTTCCCCCATCCAGGTGTGAGTGGGCTCTATGCAGGAGGTACAGGATGGCATCCTCCACTCTGACACCCGCCTTGTAGGCGAACTGTAGTGGGTCCTGGGCATGTTGTACCTGTGGTCGCAGGAGGTTGAGGAAGAGCCGCTCTAGAGTCTTCATAAGATGTGACGTCAGTGCCACCGGTCGGAAGTCATTCAGCTCATTGGACCGGTTCCTTTTGGGGACCGGGACGATGCAGGATGTCTTCCAGAGGGCGGGCACTCTCCCCAGTCGCAGACTGAGATTGAAGACTCGTTGTAGCGGCTCTTAGGATCCTAGGACACACCTTGTCTGGACCTGCTGCCTTTCTGGGGCGAAGCTTCCTCAGTTGTCTCCTGACCTGATCCACTGTGACACTGGGAGATGATTGGAACCTCTGAAACCACTCAGCAAGTAAAAAAAGACAATCAAAGATTGCATTAAAACACAGTTTGGTTCATAATAAATCCTATCAGGTATACAACAATATCAGTGAACAATATATCAGCTTTCACGTTAAGATAACTACAAAAATCATAAAATCCTATTACAGTTTATGTTATATAATTTATTACGTAAATCTGAAATTTACCACTAACACTCATGACTTAATCATAACATAATTATTCTAACTTTCACTGACTTACACTAAAGTAAGTGCTCATTTTTCAGGTTAAGGTTCTTTTCTCAGTAGTCATGAAAATATCATTATAGAGTTAAGTCATTATTTTTTAACCCAAGTTAAATGCTATAAGTGAGGAATTTAACTGATGAATGACATATGGGAAACCATAGTTTGCTATCACAGACAAATATGACTTATATATGTTCTGTATTAAGGACATTTTAAAAACTTTTAGCTGAAAGTTCTTATTTCTAATTTTTTCATGCCATTTCTAAATATCACTTTAGCCCCAGTTCTATCAAGTAAATCTAACTCCCGAATGTCTGATGACCTGAGTTAAGGTGTGACAATGGTTCTTTGTTTATCATGGTTTGGTCGTTGGCCAGCCATTATCTAGACCATTGAAATTTGGTGTAAAAGAAGGCGGAGTTGGGTGGAAGAGGCAGCACCCAGCAGTTAAGAGTACCCTATAAGTATATCACCACATCCACTGCAAAAGGGAAACCAAATGGCAGATGCTACAAACCATGGTCAACTTCATCGATATGTAAGCATGTTCTTTACATATCTGTTATTGACCCATTGGTTTTATGTTCTATGATTGTTATTACCACATTGTCTTATTTAGTTCTATTTATAATTATCCTTTGATGGAAGTAATCCAAAGTATACTTATCATAAGAACAGTAACTTTGGTTTTTTTGTGTTTTAATGAAGAAAGTACTTCTGTTAAGGTACTTGATCATGTTAGGTGTCTATTTATAGTTCTATCAGGGTCACATGATGATATAAACTTCTGAATTGGTCACCAAGATCACAGCAACATGAGCACTTAAGTGAATTCTGAAAATATCAAGTGCTAATTGTTGTTGTAATGCTGTTGTCCACAACAAACCATGAACTGACTGAAAACAGTAGGATTAGGTTGATTTCTGAAAGAGTAAGTGTGTATGTAAATGATTTGCTAAACTATATTCCTAGCCCATAATGTTGAATTGTGACTCGAGATACAATTAAGCTTTATTTATTTATTTATTTATTTAAAGAAAAAGTTGAATTTGTTTTGCACAAAAAAATCACAGACCACACTTTTTTAATTAAAGTGCTTTGCTAAATTAAGTCACCAACATCACAACAACATAAGCACTTATTTGAATTCTGGATACAGTAAGTGCTCATTGTTGTTGTGTTGTTGATGTCTTCTACAGCCAAAAATCACTGTAAAATTACTTTTGCATTATGAATTGTAGCTGACTTTGTCCAACAGAAATCTTTGTTGCAAATCTTTCCTCTTTGCCAAGGTTGCAGGACTTGATATAAAGATGCATGTTAACTTAAGCTGACTTTAGATTTTCAGGACGTATCACATTAAGATCACCTCGAACGGAGACACTAATGGTTCATGTTTTCCTAAGTGCTTCCTTTCAAAGTAATCTTGATTGTGTTACATCAGGATCACACAGCCAGGTTATTTCAGGACTTGTTCACCATCATTAAAAACAACTGTCACCAACTGGAATTCAAACTACAGTAAGTGCAAGTTTTGGATTGGACTCTTGGATTTTGATTTATATTGTATTTTGACATTCCAAAATCTTTATGTCCTGTTAAAAATAAAATTCCTTATTACAACTTGAGCGTAATACTTTCCTTTTTTCTAAAGCATATAGTTAGGGCTGGATCAGGTGACCCTGAGTCCTCCCGTAGTTATGCTGCAATGGGTGTAGACTGTTGGAGGATTCCCATGATGCACTATTTCCTTCTAGTCACCTCTCTCACTCAACATGTGTTAATAGATCTCTCTGCATTTAATCACACTCGTTATTAATCTCTGGCTCTTTTCCACAGCAGGGAGTTTTTCCTTCCCACTATCACCAAAGTTCTTTCTCGTAGGGGGTCATATGATTGTTGGGTTTTTCTCTGAATTTTTTATTGTAAGGTCTACATACAATATAAAGCGCCTTGAGACGTCTGTTGTTGTGATTTGGTGATGTATAAATACAGTTGAATTGAACTGAGTTGTCAAGATTTCATGGAATGAAAATGGAATGATTCTTTTTTCCCCCAAGTGCTTCCTTTGAGATAATCTTGGATTGGGTTCACATCAGGATGAAACAATGACATAATTTAAGGAATTATTCACCATCATAACAAAAGAGACTATTACCAACTGGAATTTTAGGTTCTGTAAGTGTTAGCAATTATACTCCTGATCTCAGCAACAAAGTATTACATTCAAAACATCAGCTTTTTCACTGATACCCTTGTTATATATGTATTCAATAAGCATAAGATTGGTCATGAACATTACAGAGACTTAAGCACTTACTTGGATTCTGAGTACATTACGTGCTAATTATTGTTGTACTCATTAGGTCTAATATAGTAATGATGGATTAGAGCTATACATAAGAAATTCATAAATATTTGAAGCTACATGTCCTGTGCTTCATATCAATGGTGGTTCTTTTCCTAAGTGCACCCAATCAAAGTGAACTTGCATATGAGTTAACAGCAATTAGACACTTTGAAGCAAACTTCAAATAGAGCACCAAATAGAAGAAAATTCTATGTGGCTTTACTGTATATGTTTCACTTAAAGAATATATCAAGTAGAGACCCCTCAAATGGAAACACTTGTGGTTTTCCTCTTTACTTAGTGCTCCAATTTTGGGAATTCTTTATTTTGAATAGTTCAGACAAAATACGAAACCAAAATACAATGGGCAGCTACTCTTTGAACAGAGGCGGTGGTTTACGACACCAACTCTCTGCCATCTATAATCCAGTTTTGAGATCCCTTCCCAGACGCCTTAACGCCCACTCACATCCTGGGCCATCTGACCTCAGCAATTCGCATGATAAGGTGGGGCCAGGTGTCACAATGAACTCACCCGAAACTCTGGCTGATTGGGACCCACACCCAGTTTCACACCTTGGCTCAGGCGATTAGAGGATCATCAGGGGGTTCTTTTGTCCCTCTGTGGGGGAATACTCCCACTAGGATTATATCTGGGACTCTCCACCATTTGACCTTAGAACTGAAGAAGCTTCTCGGATGAGAGGTGAAACGTCTTCAAGTAACTTAAAGAAGTCCAGACGCTTGTCTTTGCAAGCTCCTTTGACTACGATGACCTGGATGACTGAGAACCTTCACAGACATACTACAGTCGTTAGCCAACCACTGGTTTCATGACTGAATGTCATTGACTTAAATGTGGGTGGGACTGCAAGAGGAGTCTTGAGTTCATATAAAAGGAGACTCATGTTCAAGCATCTCTCGTGGATTTGGAAACACAGACAACACAGGATATTCCAAAAGAGCTTCGGGACTCACTGGTAAGGAAGAGCATTCATTACAAGTCTGTATTATTGGTCCAACTCATGGAAGAACTTGTCTCTTGAATTCAGTAAGTGCATCTGCTTGGACCAGTTGTACACAACAACTGCTACAAATTCTACCTGACCCTTCAAGTTATGTCTATCAAATTGAGTTCTATGTTTCACATCAAGATCACTTTGAATGGAGACACTGATGGTGGTTGTATTCCTAAGTGCACCCACTCAAAGTGACCTTGCATACGAGTTTACAACAATTAGACACTTTGAAGCAAACCTTAGATTATATGTTTCACTTAAAGAACATCTTTAATAGACACGCTCATTGACTGCTACAAATTCTACCTGACCCTCCATGTTAGGTCTATCAAATTGAGTTCTGTTTTATATCAAGATCACTTTGAATGGAGACACTGATGGTGGTTGTATTCCTAAGTGCACCCACTCAAAGTGACCTTGCATATGAGTTTACAGCAATTAGACACTTTGAAGCAAACTTTAGTTAACATGGTTCACTTACAGAACATTTCAAGTAGAGACCCCTCAAATGGAAAAACTTGTGGTTTTCCTCTTTTCTAATTGCTCCAATTTTGGGAATTCTTTCTTTTGAGTAGTTCAGGGAATCGTTGATTTATGTGTTAATAAGATGCCTCTGATTAAAACCGCACGAAACCTTCAACAGCTACTGGAGACAAAAGATGACAACAAAATACAATGGGGTGCTACAACAGTCGTCAGCCATCCATTAGTCTCATGATTGAATCTCGTTAATTTAAATGTGGGTGGGACTGCAAGAGGAGTTTTGAGTTCATATAAAAGGAGACTCATGTCTAGGTAACCCTCATGGATTTGGAAACACAGACAACACAGGATATTCCAAAAGAGCTTCCGGACTCACTGGTAAGGAAGAGCATTTATTACATTACAAGTCTGTATTGTTGGTTCAACTCATGCAAAAACTTGGCTCTTGAATTCAGTAAGTGCATCTGCTTGGACCAGTTTAACACAACAACTGCTACAAATTCTACCTGACCCTCCATGTTAGGTCTATCAAATTGAGTTCTATGTTTCATATCAAGATCACTGTGAATGAAGACACTGATGGTGGTTGTATTCCTAAGTGCACCCACTCAAAGTGACCTTGCATATGGGTTTACAGCAATTAGACACTTTGAAGTAAACTTTAGTTAACATGTTTCACTTACAGAACATCTCAAATAGAGACCCCTCAAATGGAAACACTTGTGGTTTTCCATTTGCCTTAGTGCTCCTCTTTGAGGAAGTCTTCATTCTAAATAGTTCAGGTAATCATTCATTTATGTGTTAATAAGATGCCTCTGATTGAAACTGCACGAAACCTTCAACAGCTACTGGAGACAAAAGAGGAAACCAAAATACAATGGGCCGCTACTACAGTCGTTAGCCAACCATTGGTTTCATGACTGAATGTCATTGACTTAAATGTGGGTGGGACTGCAAGAGGAGTCTTGAGTTTATATAAAAGGAGACTCATGTTCAAGCATCTCTCATGGATTTGGAAACACAGACAACACAGGATATTCCAAAAGAGCTTCCGGACTCACTGGTAAGGAAGAGCATTTATTACATTACAAGTCTGTATTATTGGTTCAACTCATGCAAGAACTTGACTCTTGAATTCAGTAAGTGCATCTGCTTGGACCAGTTGTACACAACAACTGCTACAAATTCTACCTGACCCTCCATGTTAGGTCTATCAAATTGAGTTCTATGTTTCATATCAAGATCACTTTGAATGAAGACACTGATGGTGGTTGTATTCCTAAGTGCACCCACTCAAAGTGACCTTGCATACGAGTTTACAACAATTAGGCACTTTGAAGCAAACTTTAGTTAACATGGTTCACTTACAGAACATCTCAAATAGAGACCCCTCAAATGCAAACACTTGTGGTTTTCCTTTTGCCTTAGTGCTCCTATTTGGGGAAGTCTTTATTTTGAATAGTTCAGGGAATCATTAATTCATGTGTTAATAAGAGGCCTCTGATTAAATCCGCACGAAACCTTCAACAGTGACTGGAGACAAAAGATGGCAACAAAATACAATTGTGTGCTACGACAGTCGTTAGCCATCCATTAGTTTCATGATTGAATCTCGTTAATTTAAATGTGGGTGGGACTGCAAGAGGAGTTTTGAGTTCATATAAAAGGAGACTCATGTCTAGGTAACCCTCATGGATTTGGAAACACAGACAACACAGGATATTCCAAAAGAGCTTCCGGACTCACTGGTAAGGAAGAGCATTCATTACAAGTCTGTATTGTTGGTTCAACTCATGCAAGAACTTGTCTCTTGAATTCAGTAAGTGCATCTGCTTGGACCAGTTGTACACAACAACTGCTACAAATTCTACCTGATTACGTCTAAAAAATTGAGTTCTATGTTTCATATCAAGATCACTTTGAATGGAGACACTGATGGTGGTTGTATTCCTAAGTGCACCCACTCAAAGTGACCTTGCATACGAGTTTACAACAATTAGACACTTTGAAGCAAACTTTAGATTATATGTTTCACTTAAAGAACATCTTTAATAGACACGCTCATTGACTGCTACAAATTCTACCTGACCCTCCATGTTAGGTATATCAAATTGAGTTCTGTTTCATATCAAGATCACTTTGAATGGAGACACTGATGGCGGTTGTATTCCTAAGTGCACCCACTCAAAGTGACCTTGCATATGAGTTTACAGCAATTAGACACTTTGAAGAAAACTTTAGTTAACATGGTTCACTTACAGAACATTTCAAGTAGAGACCCCTCAAATGGAAAAACTTGTGGTTTTCGTCTTTTCTAATTGCTCCAATTTTGGGAAATCTTTATTTTAAATAGTTCAGGGAATCGTTGATTTATGTGGTAATAAGATGGCTCTGATTGAAGCCGCACAAAACCTTCAACAGCTACTGGAGACAAAAGAGGAAACCAAAATACAATGGGCCGCTACTACAGTCGTTAGCCAACCATTGGTTTCATGACTGAATGTCATTGACTTAAATGTGGGTGGGACTGAAGGAGGAGTCTTGAGTTCATTTAAAAGGAGACTCATGTTCAAGCATCTCTCATGGATTTGGAAACACAGACAACACAGGATATTCCAAAAGAGCTTCGGGACTCACTGGTAGGGAAGAGCATTCATTACAAGTCTGTATTATTGGTTCAACTCATGCAAGAACTTGACTCTGTAATTCAGTAAGTGCATCTGCTTGGACCAGTTGTACACAACAACTGCTACAAATTCTACCTGACCCTTCAAGTTATGTCTATCAAATTGAGTTCTATGTTTCATATCAAGATCACTTTGAATGGAGACACTGATGGTGGTTTTATTCCTAAGTGCACCCACTCAAAGTGACCTTGCATATGAGTTTACAACAATTAGACACTTTGAAGCAAACTTTAGATTATATGTTTCACTTTAAGAACATCTCAAATAGACACGCTCATCGACTGCTACAAATTCTACCTGACCCTCCATGTTAGGTTTTTCAAATTGAATTCTATGTTTCATATCAAGATCACTTTGAATGGAGACACTGATGGTGGTTTTATTCCTAAGTGCACCCACTCAAAGTGACCTTGCATATGAGTTTACTAAAATAGAGACCCCTCAAATGGAAACACTTGTGGTTTTCCTCTTTACTTAGTGCTCCAATTTTGGGAATTCTTTATTTTGAATAGTTCGGGAAATCGTTGATTTATGTGTTAATAAGATGCCTCTGATTGAAATCGCACAAATCCTTAAACAGCTACTGGAGACAAAAGATGACAACAAAATACATTGGGGTGCTACTACAGTCGTTAGCCAACCATTAGTCTCATGACTGAATGTCATTGACTTAAATGTGGGTGGGACTGCAAGAGGAGTCTTGAGTTCATATAAAAGGAGACTCATGTTCAAGCATCTCTCATGGATTTGGAAACACAGACAACACAGGATATTCCAAAAGAGCTTCGGGACTCACTGGTAAGCAAGAGCCTTCATTACAAGTCTGTATTATTGGACCAACTCATGCAAGAACTTGACTCTTGAATTCAGTAAGTGCATCTGCTTGGACCAGTTGTACACAACAACTGCTACAAATTCTACCTGACCCTTCAAGTTATGTCTATCAAATTGAGTTCTATGATTCATATCAAGATCACTTTGAATGGAGACACTGATGGTGGTTTTATTCCTAAGTGCACCCACTCAAAGTGACCTTGTATATGAGTTTACAACAATTAGACACTTTGAAGCAAACTTTAGATAACACGATTCACTTACAGAACATTTCAAGTAGAGACCCCTCAAATGGAAACACTTGTGGTTTTCCTCTTTACTTAGTTCTCCAATTTTGGGAATTCTTTATTTTGAATAGTTCGGGGAATCGTTGATTTATGTGTTAATAAGATGCCTCTGATTGAAATCGCACAAATCCTTCAACAGCTACTGGAGACAAAAGATGACAACAAAATACAATGGGGTGCTACAACAGTCGTTAGCCATCCATTAGTTTCATGATTGAATCTCGTTAATTTAAATGTGGGTGGGACTGCAAGAGGAATATTGAGTTCATATAAAAGGAGACTCATGTCTAGGTAACCCTCATGGATTTGGAAACACAGACAACACAGGATATTCCAAAAGAGCTTCCGGACTCACTGGTAAGGAAGAGCATTCATTACAAGTCTGTATTGTTGGTCCAACTCATGCAAGACATTGACTCTTGAATTCAGTAAGTGCATCTGCTTGGACCAGTTGTACACAACAACTGCTACAAATTCTACCTGATTACATCTAAAAAATTGAGTTCTATGCTTCATATCAAGATCACTTTGAATGGCGACACTGATGGTGGTTGTATTCCTAAGTGCACCCACTCAAAGTGACCTTCCATATGAGTTTACAACAATTAGACACCTTGAAGCAAACTTTAGATAACACGGTTCACTTACAGAACATCTCAAATAGACACGCTCATCGACTGCTACAAATTCTACCTGACCCTCCATGCTAGGTCTATCAAATTGAGTTCTATGTTTCATATCAAGATCACTTTGAATGGAGACACTGATGGTGGTTTTATTCCTAAGTGCACCCACTCAAAGTGACCTTGCATATGAGTTTACTAAAATAGAGACCCCTCAAATGGAAAAACTTGTGGTTTTCCTCTTTACTTAGTGCTCCAATTTTGGGAATTCTTTATTTTGAATAGTTCAGGGAAATCGTTGATTTATGTGTTAATAAGATGCCTCTGATTGAAATCGCACGAAACCTTCAACAGCTACTGGAGACAAAAGAGGAAACCAAAATACAATGGGCCGCTACAAAAGTCGTTAGCCAACCATTGGTTTCATGACTGAATGTCATTGACTTAAATGTGGGTGGGACTGCAAGAGGAGTCTTGAGTTCATATAAAAGGAGACTCATGTCTAGGTAACCCTCATGGATTTGGAAACAAAGACAACACAGGATATTCCAAAAGATCTTCAGGACTCACTGGTAAGGAAGAGCATTCATTACAAGTGTGTATTGTTGGTCCAACTCATGCAAGAACTTGTCTCTTGAATTCAGTAAGTGCATCTGCTTGGACCAGTTGTACACAACAACTGCTACAAAGCCGAGTGGTAAATTAATAATAATATTTTCCATGTCAGTTAACCAAATGTCCATTTAAGGTTCAAAAAGGGGTCTTAAAATGTTGTGTCTTTGTTTCCATGTATGGTAACACAAGAATGTTATTGGGTAATTTAATGTTATTGCTTGTGCTATTTCTTTGGCTATCTGCATGTTGCGTGCACTTGAAGCTGTTAATTTTATAGGTTTGTGTAGTTGCATATTGTGGTCACTGGGGGGGGGGGGGGGGGGCAGTGCTTAAGGGTTAACTGCAGTTTTCCAAAAAACGACTTAACAAGAACTGCATCTTGGGACTTTTCTTCTTGTTGTGGATGTGGAACGGGAATGTTGTGAAGGAGTTAAATTGTTGGTAAGGAATTGTTAAATATGCACATAACTCATTGAAACATATTGGTATAATTGTAGTGCAGTGGCAAAACGTCAGTATTTTAACAAGATGATGTATTTCTGAAATGTATGATGCAAAGGACCTGTATGTGCAGCGTGGAGCGCCATTTTCTCCATGCAAGGGATGAGTTGCGAGATCGTCTGTGTGCTCCAGTATCCGAGTGAGCTGAGATTTCTGTGGAATGTAAGTGTTTATAAAAATGTATGTAACACTTCCACAGTTTTTAAAGGAGCCTTGTGTGATTTAGCTCTTTGTATTTTGTTCTGCACAGACAGAGGTCACTGCCGTATTTTTGTGTTTTGTATTTCATTTCATTTCCTTTATTCCTCGTATTGTATTGGCACATCTTTGTTTAGTCGGTTATTCTGTTACTTTGCCACGTTACCTCTCGTGCTGTCGATGTTCACTACAAGTCCATATGGCCACTGTTTGACAAAAGTAAAGGTCAAAGGACATTTTTTTGTTTATTCAGTAGGGTTTGACAATACAACTGCACATTAAGAACCCAGTAATTGTGTCCTGTGTGGCTAACCGTTTCCCAGGCTACAGTATGATGTCATATATGCATACAGTATGATGTCATATAGGCATACAGCTTCATGTCATATAGGCATACAGTATGATGTCATATATGCATACAGTATGATGTCATATAAGGCATACAGCTTCATGTCATATAGGCATACAGTATGATGTCATATAGGCATACATGTGTGACCTCTGTGTAGTGTCTTCTCTGGTCTGCATTCACAACAAAAAGGCAATGGTTAGAATGCTCTCTTTTTAATGTCGTGGGCAATCAGCACAAAATCTCGCAGGAATCCTCCATTATTCTGAGGATTACATTTCCACTTGCAGTGTGATCGTATAGTGGTAAATTTATACAACCAAAATAGAAAAACTTCAACACCATTAACATTGCATGTTAAATTTCGCAAATGAAAGGAATATAGAAATATATTTTAAAGCTGTACATGAAACAATGTGAATTCTCTAAACAGTGTGGCACAGTCACATACCTGCATTCACAACAAAAAGGCAATGGTTAGAATGCTCTCTTTTTAATGTCGTGGGCAATCAGCACAAAATCTAAACGGGAAAGCAACAACAGAGTTAGCTAACTATGCTCCCATTTTGTTTCCTGTCTTCCCAATAAAGAAATCTCACATAAACGTGCACTCAGTTCAACATAAAGACTGGAGAAATGACCCGCAACAAATGATGTATAAACAACAAAAATAATCGGGTCAGACTGTATTACTTTAACAGCCTGCGATATGATTTTTCCTCCCCACGACATTTGCGCATTCCTTACCTCGCAGGAATCCTCCATTATTCTGAGGATTACCCAGAATCCCTTGCCCTTTGTGAATATTGCAGGGTGACTTTTTCAACAGTAGGTGGCGCCAATGTCCCATTTAGCGGGATTTAACTTCAACTCTATTTAACTATGTTACACACACCCCCCTTAAATCCTGCTAAATTGGGGCGTGACAGCAGAAAAACAGAAACTTCCAATGCATAAAACATAACAGTGTGACCGTGGGAGCACAATATAGTTCAAGTCAGTTAAAAAAACTTTCCATATGGAATAAGGCAAGCAAGAGAGTGGCCAATTCCCCTGCCAACCCAGATATGAAAGATGCCGTATACACCTCCCATGATGTGAACATTGCTCCAAGCAGGTAGTACCCAAAACGTTCTGAGTAACAGCACATTTGCAAAACGGCTAGTAATCTATCCTGAAAACATATTTCGCACAAATGAAAACAAGGAGTCAACTGTCGACACTGAATCATCAACCTGTTGTTCATTGATCTCACAAATGAGACGTGTTGGAGGTTTCACAGGTCTACCCGATCTAGTACAAAGAGGTGGTGGCTGTGTACGCACTACATGGGCCTCTGTACTCAGGTGTGTGTCAGTCACAAGATCAGGGGAAATGACATGTTGAGCATCTCCCGCCAGAAGCTGAGAGGAGGCACTCCGGGACACAACAGATTCAATAGAGGGAGCAGGGGAGGGCAACCGGGAAACCAACGGGTCACACACAGCAGGCGGAGCCACAGTCGATTCTGCCTCAGAGGTTGGGACGCTCAAATCCGCACCAAGAGAACAACCAGGTTGACCAACCGCAGAGTCCCTGTCACTTGCTTGGTCCATCTGCATGAGCCAGCGAACCGTCTTCATCTCACCATCTCACCATCCTGCACATCACCTGGAAGTTCTGGTTCACCTTGTCCACTATCTGCAACCGAGGGGCAGGTTGACACTGGTATGCACTCGTTTCTTGCAGGAATGAAACTCACAGGAAGTAATAGGTTTCGGTGAACAACTTTTCCCCTGAGTGTCACAGGGTCTCTGATGTGGTACACATTGATGTCAGGTTTCACAGATGCCACCTCAAAAACTGTGGATTCCCATTTGTCAGCGATCTTTCTCTTTCAAAGGAGCTTGCAAAGAAAAGCGTCTGGACTTCTTTAAGTTACTTGAAGACGTTTCACCTCTCATCCGAGAGGCTTCTTCAGTTCTAAGGTCAAATGGTGGAGAGTCCCAGATATAAACCTGGTGGGAGTGTACCCCCACAGAGGGAGCCACCTCCACAGGACAAGATTCAGCTGTCCATCTGCATCTTAAGGATAAAGGACACTCTTTCGAGGATGCCAATGTTCACATTTTGGACAGAGAGGACAGATGGTTTGAAAGAGGAGTGAAAGAAGCCATCTATGTCCACTGTGAGCGACCATCTTTGAACAGAGGCGGTGGTTTACGACACCAACTCTCTGCCATCTATAATCCAGTTTTGAGATCCCTTCCCAGACGCCTTAACGCCCACTCACACCCTGGGCCATCTGACCTCAGGAATTCGCATGATAAGGTGGGGCCAGGTTTCACAATGAACTCACCCGAAACTCTGGCTGATTGGGACCCACACCCAGTTCCACACCTTGGCTCAAGCGATTAGAGGATCATCAGGGGGTCCTTTTGTCCCTCTGTGGGGGGATACTCCCACTAGGTTTATATCTGGGACTCTCCACCATTTGACCTCAGAACTGAAGAAGCCTCTCGGATGAGAGGTGAAACGTCTTCAAGTAACTTAAAGAAGTCCAAACGCTTTTCTTTGCAAGCTCCTTTGACTACGATGACCTGGATAACTGAGAACCTTCACAGACACCTTCACAGACAGATCTTTCTCTTTCCTCTCTCACCACGATTAGCGAGCAAGACTCTGTCGCCGACTGAGAGGGGCGCACCTTTAGCCTTGCGGTCATAATTCTTCGCCTGGCGAGCCTGGGCAATACGGCTGTTCTGCCTGGCAATGCGGGCAGCCTCAGAAAGGTTACGCTTCAAATGGGCGACAAATTCACCGTGGTCAACAACAGCACCATCAGGGAGAACATGCTGGAAAACAACATCAAAAGGCAAACGAGGAATTCTCCCAAATATGAGAAAAAAACGTGCGAAACCTGTTGTTTCATGTTCAGTGCAATTGTAGCAGAACGTCAACATCTGAAGCATTTGCGGCCACCTGGCTTTGGATTGAGGGGGCAAAGCCCGTATCATGTTCCCCAAGGTCCTGTTGTATCGCTCGACAATACCATTCCCCATTGGGTGGTAAGGAGTGGTGTGTGATTTCTGGATGCCAGCCATGTCCAGGAGCTCCTTAATGAGTTGACTCTCAAAGTTGGCTCCTTGATCAGAGTGTATACGTCTGGGAAAGCCGTACACACAGAAAAAGTCATTCCACAAGCGGCGAGCAGCCTGCTTGGCAGACTGATTCTTACAAGGGAATGCATGCGCTAATTTGGAAAAATGGTCTGTGACAACCAAAACATCAACGCACTTCTTGTCAGTCTGTTCAGCAGTCCAGAAGTCAATGCAAACTAACTCCATTGGTTCAGTGGTACAAATGCTCTCCAGTGTGGCACGGTCATTCGGCTCCTGGGTTTTCCCAACCACACAACGAAAACAGCTTTTCACATGATTGATGATGTCACCCTCCATCCCTCCATTCTGCCTTGCAAGAGACAGGGTGCGGACTTGGCCCTGATGACCTGCCGTATCATGGATGCCTCGGAGAACTTCAGTGTCTGGGACAACAAACTGGTAAATCGTCACGTTCATGTTCCTGTCTTTCTTCACCTTATACAACATACCATCTTTAATCAAGAGTCTGGACCAATGTCTGAGTAATTTCATTACACCACGGGACTCGCCAGCACGTTCATGCCTGGTGGGCCTCTTGTGACGCCGGACATAAAAGGAAACTGCCCAAAACCTCATCTTGTTCCTGCAGGTTAGCGAGTTCACTTCTCGGTGTACAGGCAGGACTGGCAATAGTTGGGACCTGAGGGATATCAGATCCCACACCTCTCACATGGCTGATACCACCAGTGTCATGTGCAGCCAACACAGCAGAAACATCCTGTGATGAACCCTGAGGGTTAGCTAGGATAGTGGTAGCTTCCTCCTCAGACTGATCCACGACCAACTGGCAGTTTGCAGCACACCGAAACATATCTTGCACAGTCCCATCCACCAGACCGTGCATTTGGTTCAATAGGGCAGCATAAGGTTCAGTGACTAGCCTGTGGCCTATGCACGACTGGACAAATGGCTCTCTACTCAATGCATCCGCGACAACATTTTTGGTGCCAGGGACATACTTCAGTTCAAAACTGTATGCTGCAAGCTTTGAAACCCATCGTTGCTCACATGCATCTAACCTAGGCTTGGTTAAGATGTATGTCAGCGGGTTATTGTCCGTCCACACTGTGAAGTGGCTCCCTTTCAGCCAATGGCTAAACTTGTCACAGACTGCCCACTTCAGAGCAAGAAACTCCAAACGATGTGCTGGATAGTTTAGCTGAGAGTGTGACAGGGTCTTACTGGCGAATGCCACTGGTCTGGTGATCCTACCATCAGGGGGCAACTGTGAGAGGATGGCTCCAAGGCCATCAAAGGAAGCATCAACTGCAAGAAGAAAGGGCACAGTAAAATCTGGATGGGCTAATGTGACACTATGCACATGATCATGTTTTACGGCCTTGAATGCTTCCCTGCACTCATCAGTCCAGTCAGCTGGAGACAGCTTCACGTGGCCCCTTTTAAATTTAGGCTTATGGCCTCTACCTCTCTTGCGTAGCGCAGCTGGTTCAGCCACAAGATCAAACAGTGGTTTAGCTTTTGCAGAGCACCGCTCAATAAAATGGTGGTAGTAGAGAACCATCCCCAGGAAGGATCTGATTTTCCTTGCACATGGTGTCACCCCGTCAGACTCCCATCAGGTCTGCTTCCTGCACATTGTCTATAGCCTGCACTTTACTTGGGTCTGTTTTCACACCCTCACCACATATGATGTGTCCCAGGAACTTCACAGACCGCTGAAGAAAGTGGCATTGCTTAGGTGAGAGCTTCAGGTTGTTGGCAGAAAGTCGTGAGAAAACCATCTGCAGACGTTCAAGAGCCACCTGTTCGGATGGGGCATGAACCATAAGGTCATCCAGATAACACAACAAACTCGTGAAGTTCTCATCACCAAAAATGGACATCATCATTCGCATAAAAGTAGCAGGACTATTTGTCAGGCCTTGAGGCATCCTGTTATATTCATGAAGGCCAAATGGGGAGGAGAATGCCATGTATTTTTTGTCGTCCTCGTGGAGTCTGACATTGTAAAACCCCGATGTGAGATCCATTGTAGAAAAAAAAAAAACATTCCCCCCAAGTGCTGTGAGGGTGTCTGACTGATGAGGCAATGGGTGTGCATCTTTAACTGTTCTTGCATTTAACCATCTAAAGTCATTGCATATGCGCAGGTCACCATTTGGCTTAACAACTAAGACAAGGGGGGATGAGAATTCACTCTGGGACTTACGGATTATTCCTGACTCCTCCATCTCATCTAGGGCAGTGCAAAGCTTCTTGTAATGGCATGGTGGGACCCGTCTGTATGGCAGTCTGAAGGGCTTGTCATCCACCAGGCGGATTCTGTGGACAAAGTCAGCAGCCTCACCACAGTCCATTTTGTGCCTTGAAAAGATGGACTCATACTGCTCAATGAGTCGCAGCAGCCTATCTCTCCATTCTGGGGAAACTTCACAGGACGTGAGGTCCAGGTCCTGCAGGCCCAAATCACACAAGCGCTGTGACATCTCCGCTTCTGATCTCTGTGCGGGCGACGAGTTCTGTGTGTATTGTGCACTGGATTGAATTTGAACAGGTTCAGGTAAGTCCTGCACAGAAAGACAGGGGGACACATCAGCAACCTTAGCATTTCTCCTGAGAGTGAGGGGCTTGTCGGAGGGATTCACCACTTTAACAGGGACCCAGCCATCCCCAAACAAGGAAGTGACAACTCGCCCCACTAGGATCTGTGCAGATCTGGATTGAGATTGAGTGGGTTCAATAATGACAGCACTTCCCACCACCGAGGCATCAGGAGCAGGGCAGCTTAGCCCACACTAAATGTTCAGACAAGGGCTGCAATGTGATGCGTCTCTTAAGTTTTGCAGTGCCAAAACTTGGAGGCATTGCTCTGCCACCACAACATTTACCTCGTGCCGCTGGGCCGTGACAGATGTCATATAGGCATACAGTATGATGTCATATAGGCATACAGTATGATGTCATATAAGCCTTACAGTATGATGTCATATAGGCATACAGTATGATGTCATATGGGCATACAGTATGATGTCATATAGGCATACAGTATGATGTCATATAAGCCTTACAGTATGATGTCATATAGGCATACAGTATGATGTCATCCTGTTCCTCTGCCCTGTTTGCCACTGAAAGGCAGTGTTAGAGGGACACTTGGGCATTTATCGCAGCATATAATGTGTTTTCTGGACACACTGCTGCTTTTTCAGAGCCCAGAGATTGATGGCTGCGTGTCAGAGCTGGCTATGAATTTCAGAAGGATCAGGCCTTAACTTAACAAAAAAGTTATCAGTAGTTCTTTCCACCTTTTTACCCACAGCTACATCCACTTCTGTGGGGCCTAGGCTGCTCACTACAGCTGGTATCATCACTGATTTCTGTAATCCATTCGATTCACGAGGTCCTGATTCCATTCAATTTGATTTTGCCTCAGACAGTCAGAAATATTATAATTCTGATGATTTATCAGTGCTGACACATGTGAGACTTCATCAGAGGTGTGAGCATCACAGCAGAGGCCTTTGTGTCAAAGTAACTGAGGATAAAACAGAAAAACATGAAGGAGATTTTCCTGCCCTGTTTTCTATAGCAGATACACTTTATTGCATCGTTTTAAAAAGTTTACATTTCTTCAGTATTGAACAGCAGAAATTAGGCTTTCTTGTCCGAGTGGCCGACAGCGCTGTAAACAACGGTAGACTGGTGGGTGATAAGTGAATGAATGATGCAGGAAACAGAGATTTGAGACGGGAAACTGTTCTTGAAGTACAGAGAGAGAGAGAGCTGTGCAGGAAGTGTGATTTTATCTGCTGGTAGCAAAACAGCAAAAGTCAGAGGGCATTAATGACGACATTGATCAAATGTGGAGCGTAGTTTGGATCTTCTGCTGCTGCTTCAGTGAATTTTGGTTAGAGAGATAAAACCTGCAGCTCAGAATCGAGCGCAAAAAAGACGGAAACACAAAGCGTGGACGCATCAGAGTCAGCGAGCTGTCGGCTTTCAGCCCCGACGGCGTGTCCGTGTGAGAAAGAGAAAGCTGATTGTGATGCGTCGGGTCTGTGTTTACGTTTTTGAACAGCTGGTCACACCGGTGCGACCAAAGATCTTTTTTAGTCGCATCATTGAAAAATATGGTCGCACTCTAGAGCCCTGAATACCATTATATTACAACGTTGTGACTCATTGGGATTTGGCTTTTACACTGATGTTATTTTGACAAACAACACCTAAACATGAGCCAAAGAAAGTAAAGGCAGTCGTACCTCTCTCAGAGCTTCAGCGTAGGAACTCATGTCAGTGAGGATGACCAGCACATGTTTCTCACACTGGTAGGCCAGGTACTCTGCTGTAGTCAGCGCCAGGCGGGGAGTGATGATACGGGAGTGATACGGAGACTTTCAGATCGCAGAGACTTTGTTTTAATGTACTGAACGGCTGGTCGCTGGTGCGATCTAGGATTTTATTAGTCGCACCAGTGAGAAATTTGGCCGCAAATGTGACCAAATTGGTCAGACTCTAGAGCCCTAGAGATCAGCTGCTGTCTGAACTGCACACTTACACTTGGGTTTGGTATTTTTTGGCTTTTTCTCTGCTCTTTTTTGAATTATAAATTCAAGAGGATTTGGATTTCTGTCGATTTCCTGCAGGATTACAACTTCCGAGAGTTTCCATTTTATTTTATTTTGTTTTATTTTGAATTATAACTTTGAGAGGATTTGGATTTCAACTGAATCCCTGGAGTGTTGAAGTTGCAGGGATGCAAAACAGAGATAAGGGCCTCTTCAGGCATGGATGTGCCCGTTCTCTCCTCAATCTCTCTCCTCAAAAGATCAACATTAGCTAAGAGTGGGTTAATTAGATGAGTATTAAGTGATTTCATTATGTGATCATAGTATGTGAGCTGGCTTTTCCCCCCTCCTGCTAAATTGCTTTAATAAAATATCCTGCATTCAAAAGGTTTAAATAGTGGATTCATTTTTTAACTCTTTCTAAAACAGCAACAAGGCATAAAGCTGTGGATAAGTTTACACCTATATAAATATCACTTACACATTTAATTTACAGTTACAAGTTACAAAGTCACTTTCATCTACGCAGGACTGTAAGCTGTCGTCTGTGAGGCGTCAGCTGTGTTTGTTTGTAACACAGTTCATGGTGGAGAACAGCTGCTCACATACGTATGTGGATCTGAAGATCGTCAGGACTCCAAATGCATATTTCTTCATGTTTATGTGTCGGGATGGCATTCCATGTTTCAAACAAGGTTCTCAGTATCACCTGAAAATCCAGTCACATTTAACAGGGATGGATCGATGGTCAGGGCAGTGATGGGGAAGGATAATGTGGGTTTTTCCTCTCTGAACTCGTGGAATTATTTCCCAAATAACTGTGGTGATTGCAGACTGCAAATGCTCTGAATTTATTAACTGTCAGTTTGCACTCAAACGCTAACACCTCCTCCAGCATGTGTAACGCTGTGCCTCCTCTCCCCTGAAGACTTGTATTCAGCTTCTTCTGGTTCGCTGTAATGTCCACAAAGTGCAGCTTTTTCAGCCACTCTGGCTGTTCCAGCGCAGAAAAGGCGAGCCCTTTGCTGCTCATGAAAACTTTCACCTCTCCCAGACATTTTCCAATTTCATTGTACTACTGTACTATGTATGACTGTGCAATGACAATAAAGAGTTATCTTATCTTATCTTACATGCAGCAAAGCGTTTCAGCACCTCTCCTCTGGACAGCAGGACTCTGTCATACAGCAGGAGATCAGGGTAAATGCTCTCCACCTCATCCAGTAATGAGGTGGAGAGCATTTAAACCTTTTGCCATTATTTTATTGATGATCTGAATGACAACATTTATGACCTCTGTGCATTCTAGAGGAAAGGTTTGCGCACACAATGCCTCTTGGTGCAGGATGCAGTGAAACGTCAGCAGCTTTCTATCCAGTGACTTCTGCAGCCAGGCCACAAAGCCCCTGTGCAGTCATACTTACCATACTTTTATTTTTATATTTCAATATCACAATAATCTTCTAATTTAGAACTACAAGTTAAAAAAGAACTAACATAAGTTGCTGATTTGGTCCCTAAAATCCAGAGAGTAATTATTCATGGTAAGGAATTCATGTGGACTCTAAGCGTGTGGGCAGGCAAGGACATTTAAACAGTGAGGCTGACGACCTACCATTTCTTCATGTGACTGCTTCTGGTCTAAAAGGGACTCCAATACCAAAATCGCTGAATTTAGGCTGTTTGAGGTACACGTTGGGGGAAAACAACAGAAAAAGACAAACATTTCTTACCACTGGTAGGTAGCTGACTAAAAACTGAGCAACATGCTTAATCACCACCTGCATTACAGAGAAAATGTGTTTTAGAAAAAGAGAACAGGAGGAACTAGAAGAATTGTAAAGTGCACACATAAGAAGCCATACTGGGAAATTGTCTTCTCTGCGTTTTCCAACTACTACAATTTAAGGTCCTGCATAAGCTCCATCTGTCTAAATTGAAGGTTTCAAGGATGTTTCCAGGTGCGGACTCAAGATGTGATCAATGTGGCCAGAATTCTGCCTCATTGTCACATATGTTTTGGACATGTCCTAATATCACTACTTACTGGTCTAAAATATTTAAAACTTTGTCTGATATTTTTAAAAAACAGCCCCCCCCCCCCCCCCCCCAGACCCAGTAATGGCACTATTTGGTGTAGCCACAGTTAAACACTTAAATAATAAACAAATTCGTCCTCTGAGTTTTATAACATTGCTTGCAAGACGCCTTATACTCCTAAATTGGAAAAATAAAGCCCCCCCAACTCATTCTGCTTTGTTAAGTGACACAATGTATCATTTACAGTTGGAAAAAATTAAATTTTCACTGAGAGATAATGTCAAACAGTTTTACCTAATTTGGCAACCCTTTATAGATGGGATGGATGGCCTCCTCCCAAATCTGCTCCAAGATTACACACATTGGTCAGGGCAGGTGTATTGTTTTTTTTTTGTTTTTGTTTTTGTTTTTTTTTGGGGGGGGGGTGTTTGTTTTGGGGGTTTTGTTTTCCTCTCCCCCTCCTTTGTATATACTTTTCTAGGTATATAAATGTGTATGTATAGACATAGATATATGATCGTTTATATGATGGTAATTATATTTTATGTAAAAGGAGGGGGAGAGGAAGGAAGGGAAAGAAAAAACTATGTCACTGTAAATGAGATACGTACTTTGTTGCCTGATTTGAATTAAAAAAAGGGAAAAAAATTGGACTAAACTCACTTGAACTCTGACTTTGTCTGCACTTAGAACTATCACAAGACATTAAAACAAAACATCGGGCATTGATGACATCACAGGAATCTAACATTCTAATCTATGCAAACTGTCTCCATGGCTACATAATATCAAATTAAATCATAGCAAAGGAGTAAAAAGCAGGATCAGTCTTAGGGTGTATGTTACATGTTTGCCAGTTTGGATGAGTGAGTGCAATACTTCATCGGCCTGTGTTGTAGCAACCTGTTGAACCTGCTGAGAAACTTTTCTTTGTCCACTCTGCCCCAAACTTCACATGCTCCATAAAAGTCGAGGCCTAGAGACCTCTGCATAGTTATTAGCATTAGGTTATCAGTATCATCTGATATATATGACATTTACAGTACAGTACTCACACATGACATAGGAGGAATAAATATGAACTTTTTGACATAAATTTGATCATATGAAATTGGATATTTTTAAAAATATGAAACTTTTTCCTTCCGTCATACTTCAGAAATATAATATATTAAGTTTTGAACATTTTAAAACATTTATGTTTGCTCGTTGTATTTATAAGATCCTACATGGACGTGCTCCACAATCATTGGTCAGTCATGTTAAAATCCATTATCAGTGGAAAACAAACCTGATCCTCTACTAGAGGCGATTGTGCAATACCTTTTAGACATAACACTCAGCAAACAGTTATTATTAGTTAAAGTCAGTGAGATTTGGAGTGATACATGACACATGACGGAATAAGACACGCAGACTTAGCATGACGAACCGACGAGGAACACGTACACTGTAAATACATACAGAGGGAAAAGAGGACTAGAGATGAGACATGGACACAACTAAGCACAAACAGAACATGATGGCTGGGGGGAAAACACACGTGACAGAAGGAATGGGTCACAAGGGCAAAACATGTAAACGAGAGGAGGAGACGGGAGAAAAAGACATTACTGAAATACATGAAGGGCCAGGGCTGGGGCAGCCAACCAGTCACAGACAAACAGCCACATTTTTTACTGTGTCACCGCAAAGAGCCACATCATACACCTGGGCACACATGAACATCACCCATCCCTTCCTCTGTCCTGCGTTCAGTTTGGGGTATCAAACTCAGGACCCTAACCCCATCAGGCCGGGGTCTTTGTGTGGAGTCTGCATGTTCTCTCCAGCTTCCTCCCACAGTCTAAAGACATGCAGTCAGTGGGGGTCTTCTCGCCCAGTTCACATTCACACAGAGATGCATTGAAGATCACCTTGTGGTTAATGCCTTAGTGTCTATACCTGCGTTGTGGCATCGTCCAAAACGGCGGTACCTGCTCCACGTCACGGGTTCTATTTATGGACTCACCTGGCAACTTTAGTGAGGTCACTGCTGATGTTGTCACTGTTGGTGTGACCTCATGACTAATTCATCCCATCTGAACTGTGGTGTAATTATGAGGTCACAGGGGGACGTGAATTTATTCACAAAGTTGAAAGAGAGTTTGGGTCATAACTCAAAGACACAATGATGCAGTCAAATCATTGGAATTAAATATCTGTAAATTACACGATTTAGAGGGGTCTGACATCACATCCAGTCTCTCTGTTGTGATGACAAATATCAATGCCAAACTCGCTTCTCTGTTGTGATGTCAAATATCAATGCCAAACTCGCTTCTCTGTTGTGATGTCAAATATCAATGCCAGACTCGCTTCTCTGTTGTGATGTCAAATATCGATGACAGACTCGCTTCTCTGTTGTGATGTCAAATATCAATGCGAAACTCGCTTCTCTGTTGTGATGTCAAATATCGATGACAGACTCGCTTCTCTGTTGTGATGTCAAATATCAATGCCAAACTCGCTTCTCTGTTGTGATGTCAAATATCGATGACAGACTCGCTTCTCTGTTGTGATGTCAAATATCAATGCGAAACTCGCTTCTCTGTTGTGATGTCAAATATCAATGCGAAACTCGCTTCTCTGTTGTGATGTCAAATATCAATCCGAAATTCGCTTCTCTGTTGTGATGTCAAATATCAATGCGAAACTCGCTTCTCTGTTGTGATGTCATATATCAATCCCAAATTCGCTTCTCTGTTGTGATGTCAAATATCAATGCGAAACTCGCTTCTCTGTTGTGATGTCAAATATCAATGCGAAACTCGCTTCTCTGTTGTGATGTCAAATATCAATGACAGACTCGCTTCTCTGTTGTGATGTTAAATATCAATGCCAAACTCGCTTCTCTGTTGTGATGTCAAATATCAATGCGAAACTCGCTTCTCTGTTGTGATGTCAAATATCAATCCCAGATTCGCTTCTCTGTTGTGATGTCAAATATCAATGACAGACTCGCTTCTCTGTTGTGATGTCAAATATCAATGACAGACTCGCTTCTCTGTTGTGATGTCAAATATCAATGACAGACTCGCTTCTCTGTTTTGATGTCAAATATCAATGCGAAACTCGCTTCTCTGTTGTGATGTCAAATATCAATGCCAAACTCGCTTCTCTGTTGTGATGTCAAATATCAATGCCAGATTCGCTTCTCTGTTGTGATGTCAAATATCAATGTGAAACTCGCTTCTCTGTTGTGATGTCAAATATCAATCCCAAATTCGCTTCTCTGTTGTGATGTCAAAAATCAATGCGAAACTCGCTTCTCTGTTGTGATGTCAAATATCAATCCCAGATTCGCTTCTCTGTTGTGATGTCAAATATCAATGCCAAACTCGCTTCTCTGTTGTGATGTCAAATATCAGTCCCAGATTCGCTTCTCTGTTGTGATGTCAAATATCAATGCGAAACTCGCTTCTCTGTTGTGATGTCAAATATCAGTCCCAGATTCGCTTCTCTGTTGTGATGTCAAATATCAATGCGAAACTCGCTTCTCTGTTGTGATGTCAAATATCAATGCCAAACTCTCTTCTCTGTTGTGATGTCAAATATCAATCCCAGATTCGCTTCTCTGTTGTGATGTCAAATATCAATGCGAAACTCGCTTCTCTGCTGTGATGTCAAATGTCAATGCCAGATTTATCTCATTTGGGATGTCAAATATCTGTAACGTGAGGGTTCACTAGATGGTCTGGAATCTCTCTGAATAATTAGAAACAGCAAGATGGAGACGGATAACTTTTTAGCAGCCTCTTTACTCTCAGCACACGGCAACAACAACCCACACTTCCTGTGTGCCGCCCTCATGAATACTTCACTGGCCTCTCAGAAACCAGGAAATCTTATACTCAGATCTAAACAGGAAAACAACCAGGTAGATATAACACATACTTATTACTGGTTTGAACATGCATGTCTAAACATTCAAACGTGTAAACATGTAAATATCAAAACTTAAAACGGATTTAAATTTACTTCTACACTTTACATTTCCCTCCCCCCCTCACATAAGAAACGTCCCCGTTTCCCTACAGAAAAGGAAAAAAAACGAAACAACATACTGCGAGCAAAGGGGACAACGATAAAACAACAGCAAAACCAAAAACAAGTTCAGTTCAAAACATAGTCCTTGAGGTATCTGGGAGGCACAACTTGACGTCTCCCACATCGCCGTGAAACACCAGATACTCGATGAGGAGTTGAAGGGACAATGTCTGATTGGTGTATCACCACATGTCCAGAGGGGGGAGTTGTTACAGTCTCAGACCGAGGAGGAGCGGACAAAGGAGAGTGGGAATGGGGTCGTGACTGGTTTAGAAGTGGTGGCTGACAAACCTGAGGGTCTGATGAGGTTGCAGGTCTGCGGCCCTGAACATTCCAGCTCCCTTTAGCTGCAGATTTTGAAGCTGTGAAGGGCAAAGCACCTGATAATGCAGTCAATTGTGGAATCTGGGGCTGTGCAGGTATGTCACCAGCAGGCGAGTTGGTTCCACCTTTAGGGACAGGTGCTTTGTAAGGCCTGAGACGATTGTAGTGAACAATTTGAGTCTTATCTGATTGGTCCAGGAGGTAGCGAATCCTGCACGTGACACCAGGGTTTTCTCCATCTGTTCCAAGGCACTCCAATATCTCAAAGGGGCCCTTCCAATGTGGAGCAAGTTTCTGCTTTGCTGTAGTGGGGTCATTTAACCACACCAAGTCACCCGGACCATAAGGAGTGTGTTTGATGCCCCTATCATACAGTTGTTTCTGCTGGGTGTGGGCACAATCTCTGTTCCATGCAGCAGTGCTGAAGGCAGACTGAAGTCTCTGAGTCAACTGGGTGACGTAGTCAGCAGGAGAAGCAGAGGTAGATGATGCTGGCATGTTGGTAGGCAACAGCATATTAGCAGGCATCCGTGCCTCATGTCCATGTGTGAGAAAAAATGGCGTAAACCCCGTGGTAGAGTGAGGACTGGTGTTGTAAGCCAAAGCAACTTGATTGAGGCAGTCATCCCATTCGCCAGGCTGCTGAAGGAGTAACTTAGCTAACTGGTCAATAAGTGTTCGGTTGAACCTTTCAACCATACCGTCGCATTGAGGGTGATATGGGCTGGTCCGTGTCTTCTGGATGCCTAGCAGCTGACACAGATGTTTCACCAGGTCAGATTCAAATTGACGTCCTTGGTCTGTGTGTAGCATTTCAGGGACGCCGTGCTGACAGATGAAGTTGTCAAACAGGCATTTTGCAACTGTTGTGGCACGTTGGTCTGGGATAGCATAGAGATTGACATATTTCGAGAAATAGTCTTGAACAACGAGCACATATCTGTTGCCACGACTCGTAATGGGGAGTTCAAGTATGTCAGCTGCCACCTTTTGAAATGGCTCCGTAGCAACAATTGTTTTCATTGGAGCTCTGTGATGAGGTGTGGGATTCCGTCTGGCATCACATGGAGTGCATTGTGTGCACCATATTCTGATGTCACGTGACATGAATGGCCAGTAATATAGCTGCTGAGCACGTTTCAGGACCTTATCTGCTGATAGATGACTGGACACTGGGTTGCCATGCAGCAGCTGTAGAAGAGTGTCTTTTAAAGATTCAGGAACAACCAACTGATGCAACACTGACTTTTGGGACGGGTTGAAAGCTTTACGACAGAGTAAGCCATTGTGGAAGGTAAGTCTAGAGTACTCATGCCATAGCACTTTTTCCTGAGGTGGGCATTTTTTCATACGCCAGTAGGGTGGTTTCCGACCCTTAGCTTTCCAGCCAATGACTTCTGACAGTACAGGATCTTTTTGTTGTTCGCTTTTGAGATCATCTTCAGGCAGCTCAAGCACAAATGTGGATGAAACAAATAGCGCTGCACACTGCAGTCGTGGATCAGAAAAGTCATTGCATGGAATGTGTTTTTGGTCAGTACTGCAGGGACTATGGTTGGGCGGGCCTGCAGGACCTACGCACCTCTCTTCAGGTCTCAAGGTAGCAGAAGCAGTGCAGACTGTGTCCTGCTCTACGGTGTCACCAGTGACAGGGTGACGTGAGAGTGCGTCCGCATTGAGGTGGCGGTGGCCATCTTTATGAATCACAGTCCATTCAAAAGGATCGAGTTCAAGAGCCCAGCGAGCACGGCGACCAGTTCTATCACTGTCAATGGGTATTTTCCGAAGACCCAGGAGGGGCTTGTGATCCGTGACAATAACAAATGGCTGCTTGTAGAGATAGTGACGAAAATGTCTAACTGCCCAAACAATGGCCCAGAGTTCTCGATCATAAGTCGACCACTTTCTTTCTGCCTTTGTAAGCGCATGGCTAGCATAGGCAATGACTTTCTCTTGCTGTCCCTGTTTTTGAGCTAGTACACTGCCAATCGCTGTGCTTGAAGCATCAGTATACAGAGAAAATGGCAATGTGAAGTCAGGGAATGAAACCACTGGAGGGTTTGAGAGGGCATGTTTCAGATACATGAATGCATCCTGGCACTGAGAAGTCCATTGAAAAGTTGCATGCTTTTCAGTGAGAGCATGTAGGGGGACACTCTGGTGCGCAAAGTTTTGAATGAACTTGCGATAATATGAACAAAGTCCAAGGAATGACCTCACTTCTGTCGCTGTTCGTGGAATAGGCCAGGCTTGCACACTGTTCACATTTCTGGGGTCAGGCTGAATGCCATTTTTTGATACAATGTGGCCCAGAAATTGTACCTGATCTTTGGCAGAACAGCATTTTGAGGGGTTTAGCTTCAAACCACTTGCCTGGAATCTGCCGAAGATTTCTTCCAGGTGCTGGAGATGTTCTGCGAAAGAGCGGCTGTAAATGAGGACATCATCCAAATACACTAAGCAGGTTTTCCAGGGAAGGCCACGAAGTACCATCTCCATTAACCGCTGACATGTGGCTGGAGCGTTTGTGAGTCCCATGGGCATAACAGTGAAGTGGTAAAGTCCACTGCCAGTTGTGAAAGCAGTTTTCTCACGATCCTTCTCTTCCAGTTCAACCTGCCAATAGCCATGTTGAAGGTCCATTGTGGAGAACCAGGCAGAACCTGACAGAGCATCCAGTGCATCATCAACCCTTGGAAGAGGATAAGAGTCTTTGATTGTCACTGCATTGAGTTTCCTATAGTCGAGACAGAAACGCCACGTACCATTTTTCTGTCGCACCAAAACAACTGGGGCGGCCCATGGGCTGTAGCTTTCTTCGATGACACCTGCCTTTAAAAGGTTGTCAACTTGAGTCTGTATTTCAGCTCTCTGTTCGGGTGTCACTCTATAGGCTCTTTGTTTAATCGGTGTTGCATCACCTGTGTGAATATGATGCTTAATTATGCCTGTGTGACCTCTGTCCTCTGAGTGCTTACTGAAGATTCCTGAATACTTCTGGAGAAGTGATTTCAGGGACTGAACCTGGGAGTGTGACAAGTTTGTTTCATCAATTTCTACCTGCAGAGTCGAATCATACACAGGTGAAGTAGCACAACATGTCTGCTCCAGAGGGATGATATCAACAGATGAGCCTGAATGAAACTCACCAAGATGCTGTCCAGGGTACAGTTCGATTTCATCGCTGGAGGGATTAAGCATTCGAACCACTGTAGTACCATTCTGAACTTCACTGAGAGTGTGAGCCACAACGATGTCACATGTTGGATTAGGGATCAAGACACCATAGTAGTCTGTTGGAACAGGAGAAGCCGGTGTGGCTGCTGACACACAGGCTGTGATCAGAGTTTCGCTCATAGCTGGGATTTTGGTTGGCGCTAACACAGAAACATTACAGCAGGCAGCCACCTCATGTCCTTTGGGCAACAGGGGAATTTTCATGTCCCACAGTTGCAGTACTTTGTTTTTGAGGTCGAGAAGAGCATGGTGCCTCTGCAGAAAATCCCAACCTAGAATGACTGGCTGGTAAGCACCCCTGAGGACTTCAAATTCCTGCTGCCATACCTGAGTCCCAAGCCTAATACCAACAGTTAACTTGCCTAAGATTTCCAGACGTTCTCCATTGACCGAACGAGCTGGCACAGAGGATGCTACCATAGGCCGTTTTTTTAAAGCTGGATGAGAGTTTCGAAAATCTTCACTCACAAGGGAGACAAAGGAACCAGAGTCAATTAGAGCACACACTTCAATGCCCTCGACAATAGCCAAAACGTTAGAGGAGACTGATCCATCAGATTCTGAGGGGAACTGGGGGATGTGGTTTTGGGGCTCTGATACTGTAGCTGATGTTTGCCCCTCAACAGCAGCTAATGAAAGTTTCCCTGTGGGCCGGAGGTTAAATGTGCAGGCCTTTCCGGGGACTGGAAACGAACACTGGTCCTACTGTAGGACCCGGCATCTCTAACTCTACGTGGAGCAGGACTGGGACTGCGTCGGTATCTGTTATTGTCAGGGTAATTGTACCTGGAATACTGGGAGGGCTGTTGGGAATGGTATGTGCGTTGATCATGTTTCTCACATTTGTCCCACTCATTGAACCTCTGGGGAACAGGGGAAGAAGGACGTTCACGGTGAGACTCTGGATCACGATGATAACGCCTCTCAGGTGAGCAATAGTCTCTGGGATGTTGTCTGGCATGATAAGGCGACGGGGATGCACTGCGGGTGCTGTACTGAACATTGGAAGAGGAGGATCTATCACGACTGGAGTCCAAACGCTGGGCAAGGTAACTCTGTTTCTCCCGTAACTGCTGTACTTCATGTTTCAGGCTGGTTACAGTAAGCGTGAGCTCCTCAACTGCTTGAAGAAGTTTAGCATCAGTAGGCTGAGGACGTATCATAGCAACCTGTTCCGAAGACGGAATATGAGAGGATCCTGCAGCTGTAAGTTGCAATGCTGCCCGTGCTCTCTCACAACGGCTGGCAATGCGCAGGGCTCCGTTGAGATCCTCTGCACCCATCTCATGAATCTTAGATTGCAAGGTGGGGTCTAACCCAGCAACAAAACGGCGAAATTTTTCACCTTCCAAGGCATTGTAGTCATAGTTAGGGAAAGCTTCAAGCACAAGACGGGTAATATCTGCGCTGTATACATCTAAACTTTCACCTGGTTTCCGGGGGCGAGCGTTCACATGTGTCTGGAAGAATGGCAGAGAATATTTTGGACCGAAAACCTCTTTCAGCTTATCCTTCACTAGATCATAGTCTTTCTGGGTTGATGAAGGCAAACTGTCCCAGTACAAAAATGCAGCATCTGCTAGACGAGTAGGCAGAACAGAGGACATCACAGTTGCCAAATCTACCTCAGGTGGAGTCATAGCTTGCACTGCCACTTCAAAGCGACGAGACCATCTAGTAAAAGATTCAGTCCCATCTCCTTTAAAAACAGGTGGAAGATCTATTGTCAGGGCACTGGAGACGGTATGGTGGGCGGGAGCAGCAACAGTCCGTATTGCATCCACTGACCTCGAATGTGGCACAGGAGAAGAGCGCAGCTCGTGCACAGATTCACTCTCGTCAGCTGACATGTTCCCAACAAATATCCAGCTCAAAAAAATCACAAAAATCACAAAAACAGAGAGAAAAGCTGCAACAATCCTTACTATCTCCAAAAACTATTACTGTTATTATTTTCAGTTCATCAGCTGTTCACAGAGAGGGATAAATCCGAGCGGGAAAAAAAAAAGATCCTATCCGCAGCTTGGGAGTAGAACTCACCAAATACACAGAGCCATCAAGAAAATAAATCCCACCGCTGCCACCAGATGTAACGTGAGGGTTCACTAGATGGTCTGGAATCTCTCTGAATAATTAGAAACAGCAAGATGGAGACGGATAACTTTTTAGCAGCCTCTTTACTTGTGCCGCCCTCATGAATACTTCACTGGCCTCTCAGAAACCAGGAAATCTTATACTCAGATCTAAACAGGAAAACAACCAGGTAGATATAACACATACTTATTACTGGTTTGAACATGCATGTCTAAACATTCAAACGTGTAAACATGTAAATATCAAAACTTAAAATGTATTTAAATTTACTTCTACACTTTACATATCAATGCCAGACTCGCTTCTCTGTTGTTATGTCAAATATCAATGCCAGACTCGCTTATCTGCTGTGATTCAAACTTTTTCAGAAACTTTTCTTTGTCCTGCTCTGCCACCTGACCTACAGCCACCCACTGTAGTGGGTTAGAAGAATTGTAAAGTGCACACATAAGAAGCCATACTGGGAAATTGTCTTCTCTGCGTTTTCCAAAGAAGACAGTCCCAAAGCCTCCTTCACCCAGCTTATCCTGCTCCTCGTATTTTTCTTCAAAGTCCTCTACAGAGAGACAAAACAAATTGAATTTAACAGGTAAAGGAGACTTTACTCACCTAGATATTTACGCACACCCACAGCACGTGGTGTGGTAAAGGTCGGCCAAGATTTTGACCACATGTCAGAAAGTGGATCAAAATTGGACTAAACTCACTTGAACTCTGACTTTGTCTGCACTTAGAACTATCACAAGACATTAAAACAAAACATCGGGCATTGATGACATCACAGGAATCTAACATTCTAATCTATGCAAACTGTCTCCAAGGCTACATAATATCAAATTAAATCATAGCAAAGGAGTAAAAAGCAGGATCAGTCTTAGGGTGTATGTTACATGTTTGCCAGTTTGGATGAGTGAGTGCAATACTTCATCGGCCTGTGTTGTAGCAACCTGTTGAACCTGCTGAGAAACTTTTCTTTGTCCACTCTGCCCCAAACTTCACATGCTCCATAAAAGTCGAGGCCTAGAGACCTCTGCATAGTTATTAGCATTAGGTTATCAGTATCATCTGATATATATGACATTTACAGTACAGTACTCACATATGACATAGGAGGAATAAATATGAACTTTTTGACATAAATTTGATCATATGAAATTGGATATTTTTAAAAATATGAAACTTTTTCCTTCCGTCATACTTCAGAAATATAATATATTAAGATTTGAACATTTTAAAACATTTAAGTTTGCTCGTTGTATTTATAAGATCCTACATGGACGTGCTCCACAATCATTGGTCAGTCATGTTAAAATCCATTATCAGTGGAAAACAAACCTGATCCTCTACTAGAGGCGATTGTGCAATACCTTTTAGACATAACACTCAGCAAACAGTTATTATTAGTTAAAGTCAGTGAGATTTGGAGTGATACATGACACATGACGGAATAAGACACGCAGACTTAGCATGACAAACCGACGAGGAACACGTACACTGTAAATACATACAGAGGGAAAAGAGGACTAGAGATGAGACATGGACATAACTAAGCACAAACAGAACATGATGGCTGGAGGGAAAACACACGTGACAGAAGGAATGGGTCACAAGGGCAAAACATGTAAACGAGAGGAGGAGACGGGAGAAAAAGACATTACTGAAATACATGAAGGGCCAGGGCTGGGGCAGCCAACCAGTCACAGACAAACAGCCACATTTTTTACTGTGTCACTGCAAAGAGCCACATCATACACCTGGGCACACATGAACATCACCCATCCCTTCCTCTGTCCTGCGTTCAGTTTGGGGTATCAAACTCAGGACCCTAACCCCATCAGGCCGGGGTCTTTGTGTGGAGTCTGCATGTTCTCTCCAGCTTCCTCCCACAGTCTAAAGACATGCAGTCAGTGGGGGTCTTCTCGCCCCGTTCACATTCACACAGAGATGCATTGAAGATCACCTTGTGGTTAGTGCCTTCTATTCGATGTACAGACTGAATAATAACACCTTCTAATTAGTTCTGTCTCCTATTGGTGCTCTTCTACGAGTAATCAGTGCTTGATGGCTTACTAAGCTTAACTTTTTTCACAACATTGATAACAAACACACACAAAACAACAACAACATATATTATCTAAAAAAAACTTGATTGGACCACATTTTGATGTTCATCCTACATGTTTATTGAGATTGTCTAATGTCTGCGACGGTATCTTCTCCCACGTCTGCGGACACCCGAGGCCTTGTGGGCTCTCCTGCGTCTGCGAACGGGGCGAGAAGCACGTTTGCGTCTATACCTGCGTTGTGGCATCGTCCAAAACGGCGGTACCTGCTCCACGTCACGGGTTCTAATTATGGACTCACCTGGCAACTTTAGTGAGGTCACTGCTGATGTTGTCACTGTTGGTGTGACCTCATGACTAATTCATGCCATCTGAACTGTGGTGTAATTATGAGGTCACAGGGGGACGTGAATTTATTCACAAAGTTGAAAGAGAGTTTGGGTCATAACTCAAAGACACAATGATGCAGTCAAATCATTGGAATTAAATATCTGTAAATTACACGATTTAGAGGGTTCTGACATCACATCCAGTCTCTCTGTTGTGATGTCAAATATCAATGCCAGACTCGCTTCTCTGTTGTGATGTCAAACATCAATGCCAAACTCGCTTCTCTGTTGTGATGTCAAATATCAATGACAGACTCGCTTCTCTGTTGTGATGTCAAATATCAATGCGAAACTCGCTTCTCTATTGTGATGTCAAATGTCAATGCCAGACTCGCTTCTCTGCTGTGATGTCAAATGTCAATGCCAAATTCGCTTCTCTGTTGTGATGTCAAACATCAATGCCAAACTCGCTTCTCTATTGTGATGTCAAATATCAATGCCAGACTCGCTTCTCTGCTGTGATGTCAAATATCAATGCCAGACTCGCTTCTCTGCTGTGATGTCAAATGTCAATGCCAAAGTCGCTTCTCTGCTGTGATGTCAAATATCAACGCCCAAACCCAACGACCGACAAATAACAGAGAACACGCAGCCAGTGATGCACCAAACACACACCAGGTTTAGTGACCAATAAATCAAGCGCCACAGGTGGTGTAAATGACAGCTCAGGGATGTGTAATGATGTTGATTTTTTCTGTTCTTGTTCCTTTTTACCAAGCCGGGTTTGTTGGTCCTTGTTTCCCTCTCCTGCTGAGTTCCTCCTGACGGAGTTCCTAAGCCAGTCAAAGATCTGCACGTCACAATGGACTGAGATGTCGACTTCCTCCCACCAAAAGAAAGAAAAAAGTAAAGTCGTCATGCAGCAGGAGAACAAAAAGTCATACTACAGCTACTGCACCCTCTAATTTATTAGATTCTTTCAATCATGTGTTTCATAGGGGCCTCGGAGCACTTCTGCACACTAAATGAGCTGTGCTGGAACTTACACCATCACGTGACCCATAAAGGAAATCTCTTATTCATAAAAAGAAACAAATGTTTGCTTTGATTCCTCCTTGAGAAACTGAATGTCACGGTCCTGGGTCGCTGGCTCAGTGTTTTCTGTTTTGTTTTATTAATCTTTGATTTCTTGATGTGTGATGTTAGTTCTTAGGTTTTGGTTCTGTGTCCCCGCTGTTCTGTGTTGGTACTGTGCCTCTACATAAACAGCATCATAATTTCATATTTTGTCAGCACTTCCTAGCAGTATGTAACTACACAATAAATGTCAGGGTTTGCGTGTTGAGATATGAATGGAGGACCCAAGATGCAGGCACTGCTGATGTGAGTGAGCTTTATTTATGGAGAGTGACATACAAACAAAGGCGAGGGAGGCGAGAAACAAAACTAGGAAAACCTAAACTGGGAAAGCTGAGAACCAGATAAGAAACCTGGACACGAGGGAATGGAGTTAAAACACGATGACAAGCAGGAAAAACAGCATGGAGGAACACAGACGGACCAGTAACGCACACAAGAGCACGAATGCTATAAATTAGTGATGGCCCGCTTGAAGCTGACGCTCTGGCGCGTGTGTCGAAAACACCAACACACCGCTTCAGAAGCACTCTGTCGATGCTCGATTCGTTTGGCCACAGTCACGTGATCAGTGACGTCCAATTGTGAATTCCACTCTGCAGAGTGGGCAATCATAATGAAGCAGTTCAGTTTTTCTGTAGATTCAAGCTGCTCTTCATATTTTTGACCAGCAGATGTCACCACAGAGGACTGTGTTAAAAAGCTTCCAGTAATGAATCGTTTTTCAACACAAGCTTCAGAAAGCTTTGTTTGGCCATCACTACTATAAATACACACAGAGGGAAACGAGGAAACACAGGAGGGGGACACAGCTGAGCCTAATGAATCTGACGAGACGGGTCCTTCATGTACTGTACATGATGCGGGTAGATGCTGTACGTTTATGGGCTGCAGGAGAGACACAGATTTGTGCAGCTGAGGTTGTTTGGGGTGCCTGCGTGTTCGCCTGCTGGGCCTGAGCGAGCCTCTCCACATCTGTGGCCCGGCGGTCTCTTCTCTTGCTGAGGATCTTAACGTAGTTTGCTGGGACGAGCCGGTGGTCTCACCGTCCACGCTGGCCAGGAGCCAGCCATGCACACGGGGCTGTAGCTCTAAACACGAGGGAGATAGTTGTAAACATGGGGCACGCTCACACAAAAGAAGAGCCCTCATCTGTTATTTCTAAGATAAGGAAAACAAAAATAGAAGGTTTTGGGTCAAAGCACTCAGAATCAAATGTCCTGCAGCCAGTAAAAAGCTCATCACCTTTAGGAGCGAGGTTGAGCATCTCTCCAGCTTGCATAGAAAGCTCCTCCTGAGAAGCAGCTGTAAAGTCATATTCTCCTCTGGCCACCACGTGGTCGTCCTCCTCGCTCGCCCAGTTAGTGTCTAAACCAAGCAAGGAAACTGAATGAAAGACATTCATCATTTTAACTGGTCTTAACCAAAAACAAGTCCTTCTGCTTTTCCTTACACTTGTAAAGTAACTAATGGCATATGGAGCTATGGTACCCAATTTATTTGCCACTGAGTTACACAAAGGCACATATGATGTCATACAAGCAGACTCATCTTTACACGTGTACTGCAGCCCTGAACATTACCAGCTTCAGATTCTATTATCAAACTTTGCAACAGCAGCCTTAATTACTTTGAACTCAAAACAATCAGCACCTGCAGCCACTGTCCTGTGTTGAGTACACCTCTCAAAACAACTAAATGTACTCATATGAATATGTGAGTGCTTGCTGTTCCATCTCTTCAGCCTGCTGCACAAACCTGCTGGGGGGACGTCCTCAAGGTGAGGTGTGTGTCTGTATCCTCCCAGGCTGTAGCCGCCACCGTAGCTGTAGCTGTAAGGCCTGTAGCCACCACAGATGGAGCTCCCATAGGGGCTGTAAGAGGGGAGAAGGAGCTGTTGGATGGACAGTAGGACTGCTGGACCTTATGAGGGGGCACCAGGGGCGCCATCCTGGGCAGGACAGAAGGGCTAGCAGGGGTAGAGGAGCCTGTAGCTAATCCTAAATCTGTAGATCTGTTTGGTGACAACATAAAGATAGAATATCAGTAAAATCCACCCATAATTCATTGCAACATTAATTGAGCAAAGCATTAGTTCAGAAACGTCATGGAGTCGAGCTAAACCACAAACTGAATGAACAGCTCATAGAGTGGCTCTCTTCCACAGCGTGTCCTTTGTCCTTTCTCCCTCCCCTCAACCCCAACCAGTCCTCAGAGGCTGCCCCTCCCTATACCTGCTTCTACTGGAAGTTTCTTCCAGTTAAAATGGTGTTTTTCCTTCCCACAGTCACCAAGTGCTCGCTCAAAAGGGCTTGTTTTGATCATTTCGTTTCCTCTGTATTACAATAGGGCCTCCACCTTGCAGTATAAAGTGTCTTGAGGTGACTGTTGTTGTGATTAACACTATATAAATAAAGTGAAATTGAATTGAGTCAACTCTTCCTCCTGCCTCATCTCCAGCTCTGCTACTCTTCATCTGTACAGACGGTGGAAACACACAATAAATTCACCATCAACCAGCAGCTAGCGGCAACTTTTAGCATGGGATGTTTTCTCACATGAGCTGACGTTATGAACCAGTCAACACACCTTAAATATCCTTAAATATCATTATCACAGCTCTGATTGTTCAGCTTCTCCAATCTGATGACCATATTCTCTTAACCTTAAAAAGATATGTTGATATGTCCAAAAAAGATAAAGATGTGTCAGATTTAATTCCATTTCCTCACTTAAAGTGGAAAAAAGTGTCAGGGTGGGGGGACTGATTGAACTGTGATTGTGGAATTTGCCTCACACAGGTGCGTTCACTGTTGCTTGTTTGAGAATACTGCTGTATATATACAAATGCTGACTGCATAAACAAACTGTTGTACAGATATTTTTAGAATGATCTGAATATATTAAGAAAAAGACAATAAAAAACAATGACTTGCAGCATCAAGCGGAGGACTTTAATCTTCTCTTGTTTACGAGTTTGGGGACAGGTGAGCAGAGGACTGACAGATGAAAAACACGAGCTTTCTCTAAGGGTGTTGCCTCTCCCTTAAAGACAGGCTGAGGAGTTCAGTTACTCAAAAGGGGCTCAGAGTAGAGCTGCTATTCCTACACGTTGAAGAGAGGCTGATGAGAAAAGGAGAAAGAGGCCCAGGGCAGACCTAGGACACTCTGGAGAGGCTATATCTCTCAGCTGGCCTGAGGATGTCTTGGTGTTATCCCAGAAGAAGTGGAGGAGGTGGCTGGGGAGAGGGAGATGTGGGCTTCTCTGCTTAGGCTGCTGCCCGGGTAAACCAGTCCTTGATAAGCAGAAGAAAATGGATGGATAACAATAATAAGCAGAAGAAGCTAAAAGACACAAATTTAAAATAAAACATTATCAGTTATGAATTGAAAGATATAATTATTCAGCTATATAATAACTCAGCTTATAAATATATATGTAGGCATTTTTTTAAAGGAAATTATCGGGCAAAGGAACTGAGTTTGTTGGCAAACAGCAGCTACATTTTCTTCTGAACTGACAGTTAGCAAGTACAGAACAAACAGAAATGCAATGAAAATATTTCTGCGGCTTTTATTAATTTCACTTATTAACCAGAACTGCACAAAACAAACAAAAAGGCTCAATTAACAGAAGAGAGAGAAATCTAGCGAGACACACTGACTAGGACACGGCCTCAGAGGAACAAACTAGCAGTCAGCCACTTGTACGGCTGTGCAGATAAATAATTAGTTGCTTTTTTATTCCTGGGACTTCTGATCCTCTCCAAATACACAGGGAAGTACCTGATGCAGCTAGTTTTGGGTACTACCATCACCAAGCATTTAAAAAAGTCTATCAGAGGATAATAAAGTGTTTTCACCAACCAGAAGAAAAACATATTTTAGCGTATAAAATAGCAGTCTCTTCCAAACAAGTCCTTTAGCATGCTGATGTTAAAAAAGATCATGTAGAGTAAGACAGGCATAGAGAACAGCACTGACTGGGAGAGGCTTTGAACAGATGACATACTCAGATCAATTCAACATATAAGACTTTAACAATGCACAAGCATCTATCAAAAACCTATTTAATCTATCATCTGTGATATTATTATATACAATTATAATGTATTGTTCATCTCCCTTAAATAAACAGGCAGCCTTAAGGTATGAAATATTCATTTGTCTACTGTTTCAGTGGCTGATAGTGCCCCACAGGCCTCAATGTGAGTTTGAAGCCATTATAATCTTCAAGTTGTTTAACGATAAACAGATTTTGAATGAAAGCCACGGAACTTCGGTAGCACAAAAAAGTCGATATTCTTTGTGTCCATATGGATCAGTCATATTACCATTATTTCCCCCTAAGGTTGCCAAAAGCACCAAGTTAATACTTGAAAAAACTGCAGCAATACACCAAAATAGAATCAATATTCTGTTTACTTGGTGACAACGCTGCTTTTAGCCTTCAATCAGAAAGCTTGAGTTGGCTAGTTTAGCATCGGGCTAACGTTTAAAGCTTTCACTTTGGGGAAGTAACTCGCATTACTGCTACTGCTGTGTAATCTTGGTTAAATTCACAGCATATTCCAGAAATTACCCTGCAATAACTAACTGTTAGAATAGCGGCACCGTATTGCATCACACTGAGTGCATTTCAATCATTTATCCCGCGAGTTTGCTAGCTAGCAAAATAATAAAAACGATTTTAAAAATTAGCATGTGTAACGTCCACACTGGAGAAAATGATTTACTAGGACTTACGCAAACTCCTCCACAGTGAAAACGTACAAATCCTTCTTGCAGACTCCTTCTTGTATTTTTCGTTTTCCAGCAAACACTCATTAAAACGGCCTCCAGCACGTTAGTGCGCTCACCCCCGACTGTTCGGGGAGGGGGGGTCACACATTGAAACAGACTGACGTGCAGAGGTACAAGGCAGCCCAGGCAGAGAAATGTTGCTTTTAGACTTTGCCATTTTATTTCTCTATCTGATAAGAAAACTATTCAATCAGATAGTTATTTGTGGTGAATGAAATACAGTTTCAAGACGTTTTAAGCACCAAATCCGAAATAGAAGCACTACAATATATCCAAGATTTTTCAAGGATTTCAAGCACCCGTACGAAACCTGCATATGCAGTTGATGATTGTTAAAATAAAACAGAACATTTTCATCAATTTCTTGTTTGCTCCGAAATCTACGACATGGCTATATACAGAAAAGCTCGACATGTTATGCAAAAGAAAAAAAAATACACGAACAAAAATTCTCGTAATTGTCAGTTTCGTAATTTCAAAATTCTCCAAAACTAACATTTTCTTTGATTGACTCATATTAAATTGCCTACGGTCAAATTTAGTGTGAACAATATTACACAAACAAACATGTGTGTGCGCCTGCGCATTACATCAGAATCACTTTGATCCCTTGTGACGCGGTAGCTTTGCTTCGATCCTTCATGACGTGGTAGCTTTGCTTTGATTTAAAACCCATAATACGAGCGCTCACCCATTATACTTTATGGCATAACGGACGTTGACCTGACACCAACCCAAACCCTTTCCAGATGTTTTCAGAGCATTTTACAAAAGAAACCAAAACAAGTTCAGTTTTGTTTCTAACCAATTCACAGAGCAAACAGACAGATCGTGGCTATTAAAGTCAACAAGAGCGACCCTGAAATTCTGCAACAGGTAAAACTGACCAAAGAACAATTTCAATACGAGACAGATTATCAATCCAAGGAAACTGGATATATAAAACCTAAGCGTTTCAATGACCTCGAACAACTACTGAAGGTTAGGCGAGCAGCTGAAAATGGTCAACCATTATTTGTTAGTCTAATCAAACAGATGTTGGCCATGTTTCTGAGGTCGGTTTCTCCTTTTTTTATGTTGTTCTTTCAGTTTTTCTCCTGAGATGAGGTATGAAGTGTCTGTGGTGCAGCTGATCTGATCTGTCTCGAGACAGTCCAGGCTGCACTCACCTGCAACAGGTGGAGACTCACCAGAACATTCAGACCTCACAAATTGTGTCTTTCTCAACTCTTCTATAAAGGGTTTCTCTCAGGAGGGGAAGGCAGGGAGGCCTGGAGGAGGTCCACCCCATCACGAGGGTGATGTACTCACCTGTTACAGGTCTCCACCTGTAACAGGTGGAGACTCACCAGTACATTATGAACTCTGAATGTGTTTGCAGTGTGCGCAAAAGTTTCCATGTTCGGATTTCTTTGGGGGAGTTTATCTCTGGATGTGTGCAGATGTATGTGCATTCATATGTGCCTGCATGGAGATCTGATGTTGGCTGCTAGGATGGACCTCTGCACATAATCACAAGTGTGTGAAAGCATTTCCGTGTTTGGATTTCTTTGGGGTGGTCCATTAATGTAAAGAGCGGTGAGGCGGCCCGCTCCTGGTTTTTCCTGCTTTCTTTCCCGCACCTGGAGGGCGTCGCAACCTCCTCATGAGGGCTGGCTAGTTTTTGGGAGTGTGTGTATGTGTCTGTTCAACTGTGCTTATTGTTCTGTGTATTCCAAACTAACAGGATTATGACATCACATATATTTAGAATCTTACCACCAATTTGATCCTTTGATCCTTGAATCCATAAATAGGGGTGAGAAGCGATGACTTTTAGTCCATTAATCACAGCATTTATGTTCGCAGAATTGAAACGTTCACCAGAGAAGTATTTTGAAACATCTGGATCCTTTTCGGAGTAACTGTTTACAGATTCCAACATGTCTCAGAGAAAACAACCCTACAGATTTTTAAGGTAAGTTTTCTTTCTTTTTTCTGTTTTTCTGTTGTTCACTAAAAGAAAAAGGACTCACACAGGCTCACCTCTACACGGCTGCCGTCTCCTCTAACCCTGCATGTTTCTAAGGCAATTTTTCTCCTAGTTTATGTTGTTCTTTTAGTTTTTGTCCTGAGATGAGGTTAGAAGTGTCTGTGGTGCACCTGGTCTGGTCTGTCTTGAGACAGTGCAGGCAGCACCCACCTGTAACAGGTGGAGACTCACCAGGACATTCAGATCACACAAGTTTTGTGTTTCTCAACTCTTCTGTTGAGGGTTTCTCTTTCTGCTCAGCACATGTCAGAGTATGACAACTGCTAAGTGCGTGTCAGAGTATGACAACTGCTCAGCACATGTCAGAGTATGACAACTGCTCAGTGCGTGTGAGAGTATGACAACTGCTAAGTGCGTGTGAGAGTATGACAACTGCTAAGTGCGTGTGAGAGTATGACAACTGCTAAGTGCGTGTGAGAGTATGACAACTGCTAAGTGAGGTGTCAGAGTATGACAACTGCTCAGCACATGTCAGAGTATGACAACTGCTCAGCACATGTCAGAGTATGACAACTGCTCAGTGCGTGTCATAGTATGACAACTGCTCAGCACGTGTCAGAGTATGACAACTGCTCAGTGCGTGTGAGAGTATGACAACTGCTAAGTGAGGTGTCAGAGTATGACAACTGCTAAGTGCGTGTCAGAGTATGACAACTGCTCAGCACATGTCAGAGTATGACAACTGCTCAGTGCGTGTCAGAGTATGACAACTGCTCAGTGCGTGTGAGAGTATGACAACTGCTAAGTGAGGTGTCAGAGTATGACAACTGCTCAGCACATGTCAGAGTATGACAACTGCTAAGTGCGTGTCAGAGTATGACAACTGCTAAGTGCGTGTCAGAGTATGACAACTGCTCAGTGTGTGAGAGTATGACAACTGCTAAGTGCGTGTCAGAGTATGACAACTGCTAAGTGCGTGTCAGAGTATGACAACTGCTCAGTGTGTCAGAGTATGACAACTGCTAAGTGTGTGTCAGAGTATGACAACTGCTAAGTGCGTGTCAGAGTATGACAACTGCTAAGTGCGTGTCAGAGTATGACAACTGCTCAGTGTGTCAGAGTATGACAACTGCTCAGTGTGTCAGAGTATGACAACTGCTAAGTGTGTGTCAGAGTATGACAACTGCTCAGTGTGTCAGAGTATGACAACTGCTAAGTGTGTGTCAGAGTATGACAACTGCTCAGTGTGTCAGAGTATGACAACTGCTAAGTGTGTGTCAGAGTATGACAACTGCTCAGTGTGTCAGAGTATGACAACTGCTCAGTGTGTGTCAGAGTATGACAACTGCTCAGTGTGTCAGAGTATGACAACTGCTCAGTGTGTCAGAGTATGACAACTGCTCAGTGTGTGTCAGAGTATGACAACTGCTCAGTGTGTCAGAGTATGACAACTGCTCAGTGTGTCAGAGTATGACAACTGCTAAGTGCGTGTCAGAGTATGACAACTGCTCAGTGTGTCAGAGTATGACAACTGCTTAGTGTGTGTCAGAGTATGACAACTGCTTAGTGTGTCAGAGTATGACAACTGCTCAGTGCGTGTCAGAGTATGACAACTGCTCAGTGTGTCAGAGTATGACAACTGCTAAGTGTGTGTCAGAGTATGACAACTGCTTAGTGTGTCAGAGTATGACAACTGCTCAGTGCGTGTCAGAGTATGACAACTGCTAAGTGGTGTCAGAGTATGACAACTGCTAAGTGGTGTCAGAGTATGACAACTGCTCAGTGCGTGTCAGAGTATGACAACTGCTAAGTGGTGTCAGAGTATGACAACTGCTCAGTGGTGTCAGAGTATGACAACTGCTCAGTGTGTCAGAGTATGACAACTGCTAAGTGTGTGTCAGAGTATGACAACTGCTAAGTGTGTGTCAGAGTATGACAACTGCTCAGTGCGTGTCAGAGTATGACAACTGCTAAGTGCGTGTCAGAGTATGACAACTGCTAAGTGTGTGTCAGAGTATGACAACTGCTCAGTGCGTGTCAGAGTATGACAACTGCTAAGTGCGTGTCAGAGTATGACAACTGCTAAGTGCGTGTCAGAGTATGACAACTGCTCAGTGGTGTCAGAGTATGACAACTGCTAAGTGTGTGTCAGAGTATGACAACTGCTAAGTGTGTGTCAGAGTATGACAACTGCTCAGTGCGTGTCAGAGTATGACAACTGCTAAGTGCGTGTCAGAGTATGACAACTGCTAAGTGTGTGTCAGAGTATGACAACTGCTCAGTGCGTGTCAGAGTATGACAACTGCTAAGTGCGTGTCAGAGTATGACAACTGCTAAGTGCGTGTCAGAGTATGACAACTGCTAAGTGGTGTCAGAGTATGACAACTGCTAAGTGCGTGTCAGAGTATGACAACTGCTCAGTGCGTGTCAGAGTATGACAACTGCTAAGTGTGTGTCAGAGTATGACAACTGCTAAGTGTGTGTCAGAGTATGACAACTGCTCAGTGCGTGTCAGAGTATGACAACTGCTAAGTGCGTGTCAGAGTATGACAACTGCTAAGTGTGTGTCAGAGTATGACAACTGCTCAGTGTGTGTCAGAGTATGACAACTGCTAAGTGCGTGTCAGAGTATGACAACTGCTCAGTGCGTGTCAGAGTATGACAACTGCTCAGTGTGTGTCAGAGTATGACAACTGCTAAGTGCGTGTCAGAGTATGACAACTGCTAAGTGCGTGTCAGAGTATGACAACTGCTCAGTGTGTGTCAGAGTATGACAACTGCTAAGTGTGTGTCAGAGTATGACAACTGCTAAGTGCGTGTCAGAGTATGACAACTGCTAAGTGCGTGTCAGAGTATGACAACTGCTCAGTGTGTGTCAGAGTATGACAACTGCTAAGTGTGTGTCAGAGTATGACAACTGCTCAGTGCGTGTCAGAGTATGACAACTGCTAAGTGCGTGTCAGAGTATGACAACTGCTCAGTGTGTCAGAGTATGACAACTGCTAAGTGCGTGTCAGAGTATGACAACTGCTAAGTGCGTGTCAGAGTATGACAACTGCTAAGTGCGTGTCAGAGTATGACAACTGCTCAGTGCGTGTCAGAGTATGACAACTGCTCAGTGCGTGTCAGAGTATGACAACTGCTCAGTGTGTCAGAGTATGACAACTGCTAAGTGCGTGTCAGAGTATGACAACTGCTAAGTGCGTGTCAGAGTATGACAACTGCTCAGTGTGTCAGAGTATGACAACTGCTAAGTGCGTGTCAGAGTATGACAACTGCTCAGCACATGTCAGAGTATGACAACTGCTCAGTGTGTGTCAGAGTATGACAACTGCTCAGTGCGTGTCAGAGTATGACAACTGCTCAGTGTGTCAGAGTATGACAACTGCTCAGCACATGTCAGAGTATGAGAACTGCTAAGTGTGTGTCAGAGTATGACAACTGCTTAGTGTGTGTCAGAGTATGACAACTGCTCAGCACATGTCAGAGTATGACAACTGCTCAGTGTGTGTCAGAGTATGACAACTGCTCAGTGCGTGTCAGAGTATGACAACTGCTCAGTGCGTGTCAGAGTATGACAACTGCTAAGTGCGTGTCAGAGTATGACAACTGCTCAGTGCGTGTCAGAGTATGACAACTGCTCAGTGCGTGTCAGAGTATGACAACTGCTAAGTGCGTGTCAGAGTATGACAACTGCTCAGTGCGTGTCAGAGTATGACAACTGCTCAGTGCGTGTCAGAGTATGACAACTGCTAAGTGCGTGTCAGAGTATGACAACTGCTAAGTGCGTGTGAGAGTATGACAACTGCTCAGTGTGTGTCAGAGTATGACAACTGCTCAGTGCGTGTCAGAGTATGACAACTGCTCAGCACATGTCAGAGTATGACAACTGCTCAGTGCGTGTCAGAGTATGACAACTGCTCAGTGCGTGTCAGAGTATGACAACTGCTAAGTGCGTGTCAGAGTATGACAACTGCTCAGTGGGTGTCAGAGTATGACAACTGCTCAGTGTGTGTCAGAGTATGACAACTGCTCAGTGCGTGTCAGAGTATGACAACTGCTCAGTGCGTGTCAGAGTATGACAACTGCTCAGTGTGTGTCAGAGTATGACAACTGCTCAGTGCGTGTCAGAGTATGACAACTGCTCAGTGCGTGTCAGAGTATGACAACTGCTCAGTGTGTGTCAGAGTATGACAACTGCTCAGTGCGTGTCAGAGTATGACAACTGCTCAGTGCGTGTCAGAGTATGACAACTGCTCAGTGCGTGTGAGAGTATGACAACTGCTCAGCACATGTCAGAGTATGACAACTGCTCAGTGTGTGTCAGAGTATGAAAACCACACGAAACCTTCAACAGCGACTGGAGACAAAAGATGAAAACAAAATACAATGGGGTGCTACGACAGTCGTTAGCCATCCATTAGTTTCATGATTGAATCGCGTTAATTTCAATGTGGGTAGGACTGCAAGAGGAGTTTGGATTTCATATAACAGGAGATTAATGTCTAAGTATCCCTCATGGATTTCGAAACACAGACAACACAGGATATTCCAAAAGATCTTCCGGACTCACTGGTAAGGAAGAGCATTCATTACAAGTCTGTATTATTGGTCCAACTCATGCAAGAACTTGTCTCTTGAATTCAGTAAGTGCATCTGCTTGGACCAGTTGTACACAACAACTGCTACAAATTCTACCTGACCCTCCATGTTAGGTCTATCAAATTGAGTTGTATGTTTCATATCAAGATCACTTTGAATGGAGACACTGATGGTGGTTGCATTCGTAAGTGCACCCACTCAAAGTGACCTTGCATACGAGTTTACAACAATTAGACACTTTGAAGCAAACTTTAGATAACACGGTTCACTTACAGAACATCTCAAATAGAGACCCCTCAAATGGAAAAACTTGTGGTTTTCCTCTTTACTTAGTGCTCCTATTTGGGGAAGTCTTTCTTTTGAATAGTTCAGGGAATCATTAATTTATGTGTTAATAAGATGCCTCTGATTAAAACCTCACGAAACCTTCAACAGCTACTGGAGACAAAAGATGACAACAAAATACAATGGGGTGCTACGACAGTTGTTAGCCATCCATTAGTTTCATGATTGAATCTCGTTAATTTAAATGTGGGTGGGACTGCAAGAGGAGTTTTGAGTTCATATAAAAGGAGACTCAAGTCTAGGTAACCCTCATGGATTTGGAAACACAGACAACACAGGATATTCTAAAAGATCTTCCGGACTCACTGGTAAGGAAGAGCATTTATTACAAGTCTGTATTATTGGTCCAACTCATGCAAGAACTTGACTCTTGAATTCAGTAAGTGCATCTGCTTGGACCAGTTGTACACAACTGTCATGGTCCCCGCACCTCGCCAGCTGACAGCAGTCAGGCGCTATGTTTTGTTTTGTTTATTCTCCTCTCTTGCCTCTGCTCTCTTTCTCTCTCTCGTCCTCTCCCTCTCTCTTTCTCCTGCCGGGGCGGAGCTCAGTATGGGCTCCCGCCCCTGGCCCACGCACCTGGGGATGATCAGCACACCTGCCGCTGATTACGAGAATTAGAGTACTACTTAAGATGGCGAGTCTGCTCTACTCGTCGCTGGATCGTTGAGCCATCAGCGTCAGTCGTCCTGCACTCTGCAAAGTTTTGGTCGTGAGTACGTCTGAACCTGGAGACTAACTGTTTCTCTGTCTGTGTATAGATTCCCCCCGGACCCGTTTCCCTGTGCACTGTGACTGAGCGTGAGCAAGAGTGGTAGAGGAAAGAAGAGGAGCTGTGTGTGTTTGCGAGAGCTGTATGGGAATCTCCCCTCCCTGGACTCCTGCCCCTTTCACTCCCGGACCCTGGAACCCCGGCCCCTTTTCCCCAGACACCGTTGTGTGTATATATATGTCACTGTGGAGAACACTGTAAATAAATTCACTTTTGATTTGAAGGAACTTGTGGTCTGTGCCTGAGTCCGCTCCGCTAACCGTGACAGAACGATCCAGCCACAACATGGACTCAGCAGACCAGAATACCGTCGGACAGGCACTGGCTGCCCAAGAAGCGGCGCTGACCCGCCACGAACAAATGTTACACCAGCTGCGAGCTGAGATCGCCACACTAACCCAAGCTGTTTCCCGTTTGACTACACCAGGGGGCGTACAGCCGGGGAATCCCCAGCCAGCTCACCCTGCCCCGCAGGAAACACTCGCGGCGGCCACTCCATCTTCTGACGGTCCTCTGCCTTCGCCTGAACCCTTTACGGGTGAGTCGGAAAAGTGCTCTGGTTTTCTGGCCCAGTGCGCATTGATTTTCCGCAAACAGCGGCGCTTCCATAACAATGACGGGGCGAAGATTGCTTTCTTTGTACAGATGCTAAGGGATCGTGCTTTGAAATGGGCCCAGGTGGTACTAAACTCCGACCCTGGGATTTCTTTTGAGGTGTTTATGGCTAAATTTAAGACTGTGTTTAACAGAGGCTCTGGAGCTGAGGCTGCGGCGCTCCGCCTCCTTAACTTCAAGCAAGGTAAGCGGAGTATGGCAGACTATTCAATCGACTTTTGGATTTTGGCAGAAGAAACCGGCTGGGGACCGGATGCGCTCAGGAGCACACTGTTAAATAACATTCGTGAGGATCTGAAAGATGAATTGATTATGCGGGACCTTCCCACTGCTTTTGATGAACTGATGTCTTTGTGCATTAAGGTCGATGAGCGGCTACGGGCTCGTCGACAAGCATGGAACTCCAGTTCCCAGGAGGCCGCGGGGCAACGAGGGGCGGAGGCCTCAGCTGATTACCGGTCCTCCCGGACACCAGAGGGTGCCGACGGAGAGGTACAGCCCATGCAAATTGGCAGCGCATTGGCGGCGCATCACGGCCGGTGAGTGCCTGTATTGTGGTAACAACGGACACATGATCGCCTCCTTCCCGTCGCGAGCAAAAGGCCGCGCCCGCCAGTGATGGTAGGAGTACTGGTGGGCGGTTTGAATCAGGATAAATCTCCTCCACGTTTAGCCCTGCCAGCTAAGCTTCTGGTCCACTCAGAGTGTCATTCTCTTTCTGTGCTCATTGATTCAGGAGCAGAACAAAATTTCATTGACTCTGAACTAGCAAAACAACTCTGTGTAACTGTGGAGTCACTGCCTCACGCCTTACGTGTCACGGCTTTGTCAGGGCAGCGCCTCCCCGACATCACGCACATCACTGAACCGCTCACCCTCACACTGTCTGGCAATCATTCGGAGGAGATTAGCTTTTTTGTTTTTCACTCCACCCAGACGCCGTTAGTTCTCGGGCATCCCTGGCTCCAGCAACACAACCCCACTATTAATTGGCGGAAAGGAGGCATCACTGGCTGGGGAGAGGAGTGTCATATGACCTGCCTTAAGGCTGCCTTACCTCCTAACACATCGGTCACCGGCCCAGAGCCACCACGGTCTTCCGACTTAGCGAATGTGCCGTCTGTTTACCATGATCTCGCTGAGGTGTTTCGGAAGGACCGAGCCCAGTCGCTGCCACCCCATCGGCCCTACGACTGTGCCATAGACCTGCTGCCGGGAGCTCCCTTACCGACCAGCCGCCTTTATAGCCTCTCGCTGCCGGAACGGGAGGCTATGGAGAAATATATAACGGAATCCCTCGCTGCCGGCATCATCCGTGCCTCTTCCTCACCCGTCGCAGCGAGTTTCTTCTTTGTGGAAAAGAAGGATAAGACCCTCCGACCCTGTATTGACTATCGGGGACTCAATAACATTACGGTCAGGAATAAATATCCACTGCCTCTGCTCACCTCTGCTTTCGAACTTCTCCAGGGCACCACCATATTCAGCAAGCTGGACTTAAGAAACGCTTACCACCTGGTTCGGATTTGAGACGGCGATGAATGGAAGACAGGTTCAATACCCACCTTGGACATTTCGAGTATCTGGTCATGCCGTTCGGCCTCACTAACGCACCTGCAGTATTCCAGGCTCTGGTCAACGATGTTCTAAGGGACTTTATTAACAGATTTGTGTTTGTCTACCTAGACGACATTCTGATCTTCTCCTCTTCCCAGGCTGAACACGAGACCCAGGTCCGGCTGGTACTGCAACGCCTTCTGGAGAACCGGCTGTTCGTCAAAAGCGAGAAATGTGAGTTTCATGTGCCCACTGTTGCCTTCCTAGGGTACATAATCGAGCGTGGAGATCTCCGACCCGACCCTGTGAAAGTCAAGGCTGTTGTGAACTGGCCCGAGCCAAACAACCGTCGCCAGTTGCAACGCTTTCTTGGCTTCGCTAACTTCTACAGGAGATTCATACGGGACTTCAGCAGGATAGCCTTACCATTAACCCAGTTAACCTCTCCCAAGCTTGCTTTTCAGTGGAGTGACGCCGCCCAATCAGCCTTTCAGGAGCTCAAGAAACGGTTTGCCTCAGCGCCCATCCTGGTCCAGCCTGACACCACTCTTCAGTTCGTGGTAGAGGTCGACGCATCCGACTAAGGAGTGGGGGCCGTCCTTTCCCAACAGAAGGAGGGTAAGCTGCACCCCTGTGCCTTTTTTTTCCCGTCGTCTCACCCCTGCAGAACGTAACTACGATGTGGGCGACCGGGAGCTGCTGGCGATTAAGCTCGCCCTGGAAGAATGGCGGAATTGGCTGGAGGGCACCACTCAACCCTTTGTGGTCTGGACCGATCACAAAAATCTGGCCTACCTTCAAACGGTGAAACGTCTCAACGCTCAACAGGCCAGATGGGCCCTGTTTTTCACCCGTTTCCACTTCTCAATCACCTACAGACCCGGTTCCCGGAACGTCAAACCGGACACTCTCTCCCGTCAGTTCTCCGCGGCTGAAGAAAAGGCGGATCTAGATTCCATCCTGCCGGCAACCTGTACTATCGGGGCAATCACCTGGGAGATCGAGGCGGCCATCCAGGCGGCTCAAGAAGCCGAACCGGGCCCAGGGGGGGGACCCACCCACAGACTCTATGTTCCGCGCTCTGTCAGATCCCAGGTCCTGCAATGGGCTCACACAGCCCGGTTCTCATGCCATCCAGGGATACATCGCACCATCAAGTTTCTCCAGCGGTACTTCTGGTGGCCCTCACTCACCCAAGATACTCAAGAATACATCACCGCTTGTACGGTCTGTGCCCGAAACAAACCATCGAACCAACCCCCGGCGGGTCAGCTCCATCCATTATCCACTCCTTCCAGGCCATGGTCTCACATAGCTCTGGACTTCATCACCGGGCTACCTCCTTCAGCAGGTAACACCGTCGTTCTCACCATAATCGATCGTTTCTCTAAAGTGGCTCATTTCATTGCTCTGCCTAAGCTTCCCACAGCTCTAGAGACTGCACGCCTACTCGCCACGCACGTCTTCCGCCTGCATGGGATCCCGGAAGACATAGTGTCCGACAGAGGGCCTCAATTCACTGCAACTCTCTGGGAGCAAAGGTCAGTCTATCCTCAAGCTATCACCCTCAGAGCAACGGCCAGTCCGAGCGGGCCAACCAGGAACTGGAGACCGCCCTGCGCTGCGTCGCCTCCACCAATCAAACCATCTGGAGTGAGGAGTTGCCGTGGATCGAGTACGCCCATAACAGCTTGACTGCCTCTGCCAGCGGCCGGTCTCCATTTGAAGCTTTCTTGGGATATCAGCCTCCTCTTTTTCCTGCTGTGGAAGGTGAGCACTCTGTACCCTCCGTCCAGGCTCATCTGCGCAGGTGCCGACGAGTTTGGCGGGCAACTCAGGCGGCCCTACTACGCACGAAGGAGAACAACAAACGCATCGCAGACCGGCACCGGACCCCAGCACCCGAATACTCTGTCGGCCAGAAGGTATGGCTCTCTACCCGCTTTGTTCCTGTCAGGACCGAATCCAAAAAACTTACACCCAACTTCATTGGCCCTTTTGAAATCTGTCCTTGTGACTAAGACAAGGACACAAGAGGCTAAGCAGGGAAGATAAGGGAGAGGAGGAGGAGAGGAGAAAAGTGCGACCGCCTTCGTCAAGAGCAAGAGAGAAGATCAACACCGAAAACAACACCGAATTTTCAAGCCTTGTAATGTGAATGTGTTAAAGAATTAACATTCAGCTTACCCTCTGAAATGTCAGTGTGCATCTCAGATGTGTTGTTGTCATCAGGGATGATGTGACGTACCAGCCAATCCATCACCGCACCCAGCTGCAAAACTGTGACGCAATCTGCTGTGGTGGCATTAAAGTCCTGCCAGTTTACAGCGGCTGATTTGGTCCCTAAAATCCAGAGAATAATTATTCATGGTAAGGAATTCATGTGGACTCTAAGCCTGTGGGCAGGCTACTTAAACTAGAAACAAGAACAACAAATAACATCAAAAGAACAAAACCATGAACAACCAATAATCCAGAAATAGAACACAAACACAAAAAACTGGGAAACACCAGGATCATGACGAAAACATGTCATATGTGCATACAGCTTGATGTCATATAAGCCTTGTGGTATGATGTCATATAGGCATACAGTATGATGTCATATATGCATTCAGCTTCATGTCATATTACTACCTGGATTCTGGACTACCTCACCGACCGACCACAGTATGTGAGGACTCAGGGCTGTGTGTCGGACAGGGTCGTCTGCAGTACGGGGGCCCCACAGGGAACGGTTCTGGCTCCGTTCCTCTTCACCATCTACACTGCAGACTTCTCCCACAACTCCACCCAGTGCTTCCTGCAGAAGTTCTCTGATGACTCTGCAATAGTCGGCCTCATCACTGATGGGGACGACAAGGAGTACAGAGGACTGACTCAGGACTTTGTGGACTGGTGCAGCTGAACTACCTCCAGATCAACACCAGTAAAACCAAGGAGCTGGTGGTAGACTTCCACAGGCACAAGCATTCTCCACTGCAACCACTGAACATCCAAGGTATGGACATCGAGGCTGTGGACAGCTAGAAATGAACCTTTTTGTTCACTCACTGTCTCGCTTCCGGTTTGGATCTTGCACTTGTGTCCATCCCATTTACCTCGTGCCGCTGGGCCGTGACAGATGTCATATATGTCACACAGCTTGGTGTCATTTATGTCATACAGCCTTGTCTCATGTATGCACTCAGCTTGAAGTCCTGGAACGAGACAGCTTGATATCGTATATGCATTCAGATTGATGTCATATAGGCATACAGTATGATGTCATATAGGCATACAGTATGATGTCATATAAGGCATACAGTATGATGTCATATAGGCATACAGTATGATGTCATATAGGCATACAGTATGATGTCATATAAGGCATACAGTATGATGTCATATAGGCATACAGTATGATGTCATATAGGCATACAGTATTTTAGCCGAGTGGTAAATTAATAATAATATTTTCCATTTCAGTTAACCAAATGTCCATTTAAGGTTCAAAAATGGGTCTTAAAATGTTGTTTCTTTGTTTCCATGTATGGTAAGACAAGAATGTTATTGGGTAATTTAATGTTATTGCTTGTGCTATTTCTTTGGCTATCTGCATGTTGCGTGCACTTGAAGCTGTTAATTTTATAGGTTTGTGTAGTTGTATATTGTGGTCACGGGGGGGGCAGTGCTTAAGGGTTAAGGTTACACGGACGGACCAGTAGCAAGCAGGAGAAAACACAGGGCTTCTATAAACACAGGAGCAATCAGGGAATGAGAAACAGGAGGAAGACACAGCTGGGATAATTATACATAACAAGATGAGGGGAAGCAAAACTAGACTCTGCACGTAGGACTGGGACAATTCACAAACACGTGCACTTGACACTGAGAGACAAACTGAAAAAATATGACACATGGAACACAACGAAGACAGAGACTTAAACTAGAAACAAGAACAACAAATAACATCAAAAGAACAAAACCATGAACAACCATAATCTGGAAATAGAACACAAACACAAAAAACTGGGAACACCAGGATCATGACAAAAACATGTCATATGTGCATACAGCTTAATTACATTTATGTGATTCAAAACCTGATCCTCTACTAGAGGCGATTGTGCAATACCTTTTAGACATAACACTCAGCAAAACAGTTATTATTAGTTAAAGTCAGTGAGATTTGGAGTGATACATGACACAATGACGGAATAAGACACGCAGACTTAGCATGACGAACCGACGAGGAACACGTACACTGTAAATACATACAGAGGGAAAAGAGGACTAGAGATGAGACATGGACATAACTAAGCACAAACAGAACATGATGGCTGGGGGGAAAACACACGTGACAGAAGGAATGGGTCACAAGGGCAAAGCATGTAAACGAGAGGAGGAGACGGGAGAAAAAGACATTACTGAAATACATGAAGGGCCAGGGCTGGGGCAGACCAACCAGTCACAGACAAACAGCCACATTTTTTACTGTGTCACCGCAAAGAGCCACATCATACACCTGGGCACACATGAACATCACCCATCCCTTCCTCTGTCCTGCGTTCAGTTTGGGGTATCAAACTCAGGACCCTAACCCCATCAGGCCGGGGTCTTTGTGTGGAGTCTGCATGTTCTCTCCAGCTTCCTCCCACAGTCTAAAGACATGCAGTCAGTGGGGGTCTTCTCGCCCCGTTCACATTCACACAGAGATGCATTGAAGATCACCTTGTGGTTAGTGCCTTCAATTGACCCTGTGCACGAGAAAATGCTAACTTCCTGGTTTGAGACCGGATGTGGGATTGTGCATTTCCGGTAGCTTTACTTTGTGGTCAATCGCTACTGCTAAGATATACTCCAAAATCATGTCCAAAACTCGAAAACGGAAAGATCACGTTAAGTTACAAAGAGGAGAAGGTGGGAACACTCACCACTGTTGTGTTATAAAAGATCTAATGATCAACTTTGACGTTTAAAGA